>NC_091121.1:69513786-69827786 GCF_040183065.1 Periplaneta americana
TAATCTCGATTTTCGAACTCTTTTTTTCATGAACGACTATTTTATGCTCGATTTTCGAAAATTAACACAAAAAATTCGGAAACACATAATTGCGACTGTAACCTAACGTAACCTAACCTAACCTTAACTAACCTAAGCTAAACTAAACTAAGGTAATACAACATTACCTAAGATTACATGGTAACTCTGGACGATAACACTAACATTACTGCGACCGCCACCAAGCAGTAAACTTCGTCTACCAACAAACATTACATTACGCTACAGCCTAAAGGCCCATTCACAATGAAAATTAAACATAACCGTAACATAAACACAGAAGTTTGCGTCCAGGCTACCAAATGGGATCATTCATAATGATTCACATAAGCATTGACATAAACATTACCGTAAGACGTTAACATGAAAGTTTGCAAACTCCAAACTTTCATGCTTATGCTTAAGTGATTTGCAAACAGAACACAGTCGTGGAGCGCTAAAGTATACGACAGGATATGAGGAAATGGCGTCGTTATGTTTCCATGGTTACCAAGTATGTTTGCGGTTATGTTTATGTTCCCATCGTGAATGATGGTATAGGCTCATTCACAATAAAAATTAAATATAACGTAAGCGTTAACTTAAGAATATAAACATTACGGTAAAATCAAGAAGTCATACCATCATTCACAATGGGAACATAAACATAACAGCAAACATACTTGGTAACCATGGAAACATAACAACGACGCCATTTCCTCATATTCTGTCGTATACTTCAGCGCTCCACGATTGTGTTCTGTTTGCAAATCACGTAAGCATAAGCATGAAAGTTTGGAATTTGCAAACTTTCATGTTAACGTCTTACGGTAATGTTTATGTCAATGCTTATGTGAATCATTGTGAATGATCCCATTTGGTAGCCTGGGCAGAAACTTCTGTGTTTATGTTACGGTTATGTTTAATTTTCATTGTGAATGGGCCTTATGACTTCTTGATTTTACCGTAACGTTTATATTCTTAAGTTAACGCTTACGTTATGTTTAATTTTCATTGTGAATTAGCCTTAAGACTACGTAAAAAAAACTATAACATGTAAGACCGTAGTCCGCTCGCAACAGTCTTATATAAACGATGGGAATTTGATATAAAATAATTATAGACTACATGCTCAGAACTTGTAAAATCCATGGACAGGTTTTCCTCCAGAATTAATAAAAGTTGACTATGAAAAAAAGAAAACGGTGGCCGTTACCCTGACAACATGGAGAATTCAACAAAGCAACCCAATTGATACAGGTTATACGGGCCTCTGATTCGTCTTTTATTCTTGATAATTTTTTTACATAATCTTTGGAAATAACATAGCAAAATATCACTTTTTTTTTTGCGTCATCAGATCCCCTTTACCGTTACCGAGCGATGGTCAGTTTTCCAGGTCTGTAGGCCTATCCTAGTCTATAGACCTAATGTAGTCCTATAATTTATCATTATTACGTTTTGTACGTTTTAGACCTACCTATGTTTTACATTCAGAAAAAAATATTTTACTTCAAAAGTATTTACTGCAGTGAAAGAAAGGCTGATTCATCTTTGTTTCGACCCTGGTTGTTAATTAATTTGCCTTTGGTTCGTCTTACATTATTAATCTTGATGATTTTGACTTAGTATTACAATCTTTGGAAATAACATGGCGAAATATATTAATTTGTTATGCCCTCAGCCCCCTTTGCCGACCGATGCGACGGTCGATCCTCAAAGTAGGAAGTCATAAAACTTGAAAGAAAAATGAACACGTTATTCGCATGCCCTCAAATGCAATCCCCATACAAATATTTAAATAGACAACTCGTGGCAGAAGTAGCGTAGAAAAATCGAGAAGCAGCAGATCGTGAAGCCGATAAAATCATAAAGTAATAACCTTAAGGCTGGTTCACAATAAACCGGGAACGAGAACCAGAATGAAAACGAGAAGCAGAGGTCGTGAATATGAAAATTTTTGATTCACAATAAACCGAGAAGGTAGACGACTATGCATCGATATGCGTGTCAATAACGATATGTAAAGTCGATATTACGCATTCTGATGTTAGTCTATTTGTGTATAATTGACCAATGGCATTCTCTCATGAGTACAAGGCAGCCAACATAAACACAGGTTAACCAACTTCGAAATTTCAACTGAAACATTTCATTATGTAGGTCTACTGTACTATAAATATGCCCATGCATCTTTATTATCACAACCTATTTTAAGTCTACCATAACGTAAAATAATTAGAGAAGAAACATTTGTAATAGAACAAAAATGAACACAACAGTAGTTATTGAATTGAAGCATGAATATGTAGTGTGTAATACAACCAATACAGTAATAAAATATGATTCGCTTCCGATCGGTGTTCAAAGATGCAGCTATTAAAAGCCACGTACTCTCCTTCATTTTCTCATCTTTATACGAGGCGCGCCTCTTATCGTAAACGTGAGGATTTCAATATTAGAATCTCATCAAATAAAACTTGCTCCATAATGCACAGCACAGAACAAAATAATGCATAGGTTATGTCACGGTCTTCTTTCTACAAAATATACGACGACAAAATAGCTTTTAGATGGCAATAGAATGAATCTAGTGGGCTGTGATCGGAAACGTGAACGCCAAAGTTGAAACTTGGCCAACTCTCCGTTCCCGATCCCGGGCTCCGGCAAGCTTTTCGTTAATTGTGAATGCTCACATTTAAATGTACACATTTTAACAATTTTACCGTTTTCGTTTTCGTTCCGATTCTCGTTTCCGGTTTATTGTGAACCAGCCTTTATTGATAAACTAGAAGAAAATAATAAATAGGCTATCTTAAATTCACTCAACGTAATGCAAAAGTATTTAAGTCTTTCTAGAAATCAATCAAAAGAATTATTTCAGTCATCTAGGCCAGTTAAAAGCACAGAAATATAAAAAAGACGAAGTTTAACAGACTTGCAAACGGGGGAGAAAATGCTCATTATTTAGTAATAAGGTATTTGTGTTATTTATTTATTGTATATTGCATAACCTATATTACGTAACACATTGATTTAGAGACCGCCTCTGACTTGAGGCTAATTTACTTTTGTAACATTCAGACCCTAGGTTCGCGAAGTGACACACAAACGGAATCCTGCCTGAGAATTAAAAATCAGGTACTCACAGCCAGTTGCCGGAGTGCGACTGCGCCCCAATTGAGCACCTGGGCAGCAGGAGGACCAGGGGCAGAAGAATCGGAGGCAGGAACAAGTGTCGCTGAACCAAGGCGATCAGCATTTCCATGGTGACCAGGTAGTAGTCTTCGTTCTGCAAAGCAGTCCCCTCCGGTCAGTAAACCAGTAGTAGCAACAAATAGTTGACACTCGCCGCCCGCCGATGTTACGAAACACAAACACGGGCTGATTTTTAATAGTCGAGAATTCTCCACTACATAACTCCGAATTAGGAGCAACACATATCAATTTAAAGCCGAGACATTTTGATATAATACCAATGTTACGTATCTACATTTAATTATAATAAATTTTAACATGACTAAAATTTACTACCGGTATCTCCTTTATAAACACGTTCTCTCTAATACTGGATTTAATTAACGTATTTTTCTCACAGCAAACTCTGAGGTTGTTATATGAAAGCATTTTGAAACATGGCCACGATTAGTTTAACACATTTTCATTATCTTGAAACCACCACATGCATATCACAACACACAAAATACACAAGAATAACCACTGATAAATAATTAATACACTAGTATTTACACAAATGTCATTAAATAAAAACAATCCCCCGTATTCAATGGCCGTTAATATCAGTTCCTAAGAACTTCACATAGTCCTCGTGATTAACGCGCTAAAAATCTTCAGATGTCATAACAAAAGAAGTGCGTTAACAATGTCTCTTTAAAAAAAAAACATGTAAGTACTACCAACTTAATTAAATTCTGTCACGCTATAGCATTACTATTCAACTTTCTCACAGTCTGGTAAGTGTTTTTATCGCATTAAAATATATATTAGAGGAATAAAAACACGGTAGTCTAACTAAAAAAAAAATCTCCTTACATATTTTTCTGCACTTAGATTCACTGTAATAAACACCCAAGGTCACCGTGAGTTGATACAAGAACACGTGGTGTATTCGAATTTCAAACGTCAAGCCGTTAAGCACGGAGCACTCGCGTACAATGTTCGTCGCGCGACGACTGTCGGGAATATGTTTACCTATCCCTTATTGTAGATCCATGCGCCGGGCTTCAACCTCGTTATTGGCTCATATACCTCCCTACCGCCCCGCAGACAAACGGGCTATTGGTCCACCTATTGTACGAGTAGTCAACGATTGGATGATGGATCCCCTCTCTCTATCTGACTCAATTAGAAAGAGACAGCTGCGTGTTACAGCATCCCTAGGTCCAGATGAAGATGACCTCCTAAATCTTTTTTTCTTCTGACATGTCCCGTTCCAGTCTAGTTGTAAGTGTTTGTGCGGTGGTTTATTGCCTGTGGCAGGATGTCCCATCGCACTGCATCCGTGATACCTACATGTTCAATCGTGCATCCAACCAGAAAATTCTTCGAAAAAAGAGAGATTTCGTTTATTAATCTAAATAAAAAACAATCGCCTCGAGGGACAGGCAATATCTGGTGTTTAAACTGTCACAGTTTTTGTACATACCTTTCAATTACAAGTTATTTCTCCAACTAAGTATCACTAACATCACGAAGCACGCTGTTGACTCGTTTAAGTTACATTGTATTATCATAGTTGTGAAACAAAAGATATATCAATTCTTTAAGATTGTTTGAACCAAAATGCAACACTGCTACAGTATTTAATCATAGTAGTAATTTAGGCCCAAGAATATATAACACATTTATATTTAAATATCCTAATCTTCTCAATTCTAATAGTTCTAGTATTAAATTTAAAAAGTTATGTATGGATTTTATAAATAATGAAATATTGTAAATTTCGATTTATATATTCTCATTATGTAGTAGACATAAGACAAATTGTAAGAACTTATTATATACTTCTTAATTTAAATTCAGCAATGCGCCCCTGTGCACGAGTTCTACTCTTTCAAGGATGAGTTAAAGTTTTATCTGTTTATATTATATTTTATGTTAAAATTATTAGCAAAATAAATACAATTACAAATACTTCTTACTAACAAAACGGTTATAACTTATATATGTGTAAAATTATGAATTTAAATTGTAAGTTATTTTGAAAATCTATAATGAAGTGGTATCAGTGAAACAACGTATATTTAAAGAAAGAAAGAAAGAAAGAAAGAAAGAAAGAAAGAAAGAAAGAAAGAAAGAAAGAAAGAAAGAAAGAAAGAAAAGTCTTCGAAGAATGGAAGAAATAGGAATGTTTTCTAAGAGATTGTAACGTATTGCAAGACAAAAAATATGGTAATGAAATTAGAAATGAATTTAATTTCGTATTATATATGATACAAATGATGTACGTACGGAACTATTTTAAGAAACGTATGGCAAAAAAAGAGACAAGAAACACAAATAAAATTTTGCGGAAATTATGACAACTCCTGACTTCCTCTATTATAAATTAAAACCTGGCCTTCCAACAGCTTACAGATTTCAAAAAATGTATTTGAGACCTGAAAATGGTTTCAGGGATTCCTTTCAAATTGTGAAAATCTGAATTAAACCACTCAGGTCTATTCCATCATAAGTAGACCTAAATTGTTATTTCTTCATATCGTCTTCCATTTTCTTAAGAGTCTTCGATCTCTTTTCTGTCTATTCGTTTGTATTGTGAACGTTTCCGAGAAAAAAAAATCCTCATTATTTCGAATATAAATTTGTGTTACTACGACTACAACTACTCTACTACTAGTACTACTACCACAACTATAACTACAACTGCTGCTGTTACTACTACTACTACTACTACTACTACTACTACTACTGTTAAGCCTACTATTATTACTTGTTAGACTACTTTTGCACCATTTTCCTTTAAGTTGAACTCATATTTAATGTCTGATTTCGGAACTTTTTATCTAATTTCTACGCCCAGCCTGTAATCGACCTCAAGAAGACCGCGTTCTTTCAACGACCATTACTCCGCCTGCGAAACATCCTCATACCACAGCTATTAATACAGTCAAGAAGCTTGAGTTGTGAGGGTGCTACGAACAATAAACTGTGTCGATATTATTTCGCATTGTCTGTAATGAGGCGATATTAGCGATCCTAGTGGTTAGCAACTATCTATGGATGCATATTTACTACGTATTGAGCTTCGTGACTGTATATACTAGACTGTGCTCATACTAACATTTATTAATACAACACAATTCTCGCAACATGTAGAATATATTATTTCCGATAATAAAACATTTCTGTATCATTCTTCTAAATAGATCTACTGTTATAGTTATGTGTATAGTGCGTGCACTTCCTAACAAAAAGCTCTGAGGTTCAATCCCGGGTGTGGATTATGAAAGAAAAATTGTGTTCCGTCCGCGGGACTGAATGCCCATTGTCTTTTGATTGTCCAGTGACGTAGCAGCAGTTGCCCTGCGTCATACCGATCTCCTGACCAGGAAGTTATGCATTTGTGAGATGTTTAATGTACGATCAAACAAACCTCACTCCCCTACTCACATTGATGTGTAAGTTTGATAAAAGAAGGGGTTAAGCAAATGTAAGGAAAAAAGCGGGAAGTCAGTGCTGCTATGCACTGCCAATCGGAGCTCGAAGACTTCCAACAAGATTCCTAACGGGGCTGATCGGTCACTTCCCACTGCTGCGAGCAGTGACTACGTGCGACGCGACGCAAGAAGCTTAAAAATGAATTTCGTGAAAGCGACAAATGCGTTTTCGTTATACATTTTAGGCGTTTTGTAATGTTTCTTCTTTATCATGTTATGACTTATCTAACATAATTAGGAACATTAAATCCAGACGTTTGAGATGGGCAGGGCATGTAAGCAAGTATGGGTGAATCTAGAAACTAATACAGTATAGAGTGCTAGTTGGAAGATCTGAGGGAAAGAGACCTTTGGGGAGGCCGAGACGTAGATGGAATGATAATATTAAAATGGATTTGAGGAAGGTTGGATATGATGCTAGGCAGTGGCGGTTCGTGAACTTGTGGATTGGGGGAGCTGCAGTAGATTTTGGTAAATACAAATTTTACTTCTTGACATAATGATGACTAATACGTATAGGACAAAAATAAATGCACTACATATCGAAAAATCAAAACTCCCTGACTTAGTTGGGAGATGTCTGTGACATCATTTGCCATAATCGGTTAAAAAAACTAATATCATCGATTTCAGTCTGAATTTCAGATCGGCAGACACTCAACATGCAATCTACCAGTTCATTCTGAATTGTTTTAGAACTACCTTTAAACAGTGGCATGTTCCAAATGATTTTTGAGAGGCTCGTTTAGATTACTAACGAACTGTAGCAACCCACGAAATACACCAGGGTTCTTCGAATCGTTTTTTCATCATGTCTCCTAAGGGAAAGTTCATATTGGCCACAAAATCAATATTTTTAAAATAATTTCACGATTTTTTCTCATTTCTTGATTATGTTTGAGAATGTTTGTTCTGTTCGCTTCACTTAGTTGCGCAGCAATATTAGTTTTGCCTGACATTGCCAATGAAACAACATTTTTCAGGTGAGACAGCGAAGATTCGTGCTTTTTAATTTTTAGGGGCAAATGTCCTAAATCTGTCACACCACTCCTAGTCTATGCAGTGTCACCACCGAAGAGGAGGCAAGGAAAACAAAATACAGAATCTTTTTTGTTCACATCCACATAACCACAAATGCTTAGCGTAAATTTCATTGTTATACTTCCTTACATACTGTATATGCACTATTTCGGCTGGATGAAGCTTGAGTAAGATTTAAGTCGGGTAACGAACGACCATTTAATTTCATTTCATTACATCAATCTTCTTCGCAAGGGAAAGTTGAGAAAAATAAAATTAATATTCTGTAATTCACACACACTCATGCTTGCATATTTGCACTGGTTAAGTTACGGTACTAAGATGTCACACCAAAGCAATGTTCTAAAAGTGGAAAAGAAGTCTCTTTCGTATTTTACATGCTATATTAAAAGGATTCTACTCGTGCAATCATTTTGAGTTAAGGCAAATATTAAGTTCTGCTGGAGGCTGGATATATACGTAATAATAAGGCAAAAGATAATATTAATTTCGTTATATTAACTCGATAAGATTCTACAACAGTAAGTATGTGAAGAGAAAATAAAAATTTTGTCATTAAGTTTCAAGGGAATAGAGAATCCATTTGACATAGCATTACAATAGCGGTGTGGGAGTGGAGGAAAGATCTTCCCTTGTCGCCTGGCTCTGCAAGCCACTGCAGCGAAATATGGGTTTTAAACAGCGGCAGTTTCCCTCTGCTTCCCTTCACCTCTCTATCCCCTGACCGTGCAAGACACACTCTCTATGAGCTGTCCCACCCTTCAGATCCCAGGACGACTTTGAATGCAGTGTCAATTCCAATACAGTCGACGCGTAAAAAGATTATGCATAAGATAATAGTAGGTCTACATATTCCCGGCCAGATGAAATATAAAGCAATTTACCAATAAAAGCTGTAACAATTCTTCTACAAATTAAAATAAATATTATTTTAATTTTCCTGTCAAAGCAGGGAGTGCTGCAGCTCTTATGGGCGAACGCCCCTAATGCTAGGGACTGAATTAATCTAGCTCAGGATAGAAACCGAAGACGGGCTTATGTGAGAGCGACAATGAACCTTCGGGTTCTATAAAAGCCATTTGTAAATTGTATCATGTTATGAATATTATTACTGTTTATAGTTTTTATTCTTGAACTGTAATGTAGAAGACGAATAAATGAAATCATTTAATATGCATTGAAGTAAGGAAATAATTTTCATTTTTTATGTAGATTGTACAAGTCCCAAAAGTGAAATATTTTGTTTATTTTACCATTTATACAGCTTAAATAAATAAATAAATAAATAAATAAATAAATAAATAAATAAATAAATAAATAAATAAATAAATAAATAAATAAATAAATAAATAAATAAATAAATAAATGTGTATGTGGAATGAATTCTGCACAAATTTACATGAAAATATCCACATATACGTTAAGTTTGGACTATTGAAAATAATTTATAACTGAATATTTCTACCTACGAAAGATGCACATAACCTCTTAAAATATAAAAACAAAATATGAAGATGTAAGTTATATATACATATATATATATATATATATATATATATATTTTGCGATCAGCGATTTAAGAATGCAGATCTCTCGTGTTAATAATAGTTCGTTGAAAAAATCGCCCTGAGGATAAGCGATATTTGATACTTAAATCGTCTTACTGTTTTTGTATTATCAATTTTCATTTCCCCAAGAAACATCACACGTTTCCTCTGAGGATAATAAGCATCCTCTAGCTTTGGATGGTGTTACATAAAAATAACTGATCAAATTATAATGGAGAAGTATTATATCCAGGCTGGCAAAATACGACTAAAAGTAAAACTGAAATATCTACTTTGTATTTCTTTTTTACTGTTAGCAATTTAAAATTATACAACTCCCATGTCACATTGCAAATTACATAGTAGACGGAATTTGCCTACACCTCTCACAATCAGACGGAATTTGCCTACACCTCTCACAATCACTGAAATCAATAACATAAACATTAGATATATTACACCCATAACAATGTAATTTTACTTATTTTAATGATAGGCCTATATAGGCCTACTTCAGACTACTCATCCAGGAATAACGGACTCAACTTTTAGTTCTCTTAGGGAGGTGCATATCGGAGAGGCGCTAGTAGGCTATTATGATGGTGATTGCTGATTAAGTATAGTGATAATCACGTAAGAGTAGTTCCTATAAGGCTAATATGGCCGTCTCTTCAGTGTTGCCAACTTATATAAGATATTACTAAAGAGAGGAAAGTTACACTACCACGTACTGTACTGAATAATAATAATAATAATAATAATAATAATAATAATAATAATAATAATAATAATAATAATAATAATAATAATATAGTATTAACAATAACGATGTCTTGCTTATTTACTTATTTACCACATCTCATCTTTATGTTGGGAGATGTTTTCTAAATGGTTCAATAATTTGTGAAAGAGTAGCCTATATTTTCCTCCTGGACCTCTCGCACATTGCAACAATTAGAAGTAGAGTCAGTAGAAGAAAAAAGCAACAGATACAAACTAAATTGGCTACACCATGTAAAATGAATGGCCAATTCAAGAATCCCCAAATTGATGATGCAATATCAACCCAGAGGATGTCGACGGTTAGGAAGATCCTTTAGAAGACTGCTAGATGGGGCCGAAACAGGTCTACACAGGCCTAATTCGTGACGGATGATGATGATGACCTCTCGCATATTATATTGGTAAACAGAAATAAGTCGTAATAATAATAAATTTCTAAATTATAGACATCAGCTCAAAGAATTTGAGTGACAACAAGGGTCCTGAATACAATAAACATGTACAATATAATGTGATGTGATACATTAAAGAAAAAAGAAAGTTAATTGTTGAAGGAAAATATAAGTTGATTAATTGAAATAGAGATGATGATGATGTAATATTTGAATAGAATCCTTGATAATATTTATAAGAATAGACATTACATAATCAAAAGGAATGTGAAGTTCCTTAAAATAATTCCATGTGAATTTTGTAATTGAACCTCTACTGCCAAACAGCAAACCAATGACGGACCATTGTTTAAGAGGGACGTTGTACTTTTGAGAAAGATACGGCAGACAAGGTTCATATATAGACTTCTTCTCAATATCAACTTCGGTGGCCTGATTTAGGTTTCTTTCGAAACGGATAGTAGGGTCAAGAACAAGAGCCCGTTTTAAGCGTCCGTTGATAACAATAATGTCTGCCCGTCTAAAAGAACCATCTGATGATACACAATGTACTTCCTCATGAATCTCCCAATTTAAAGTTTTTAACGATATCGCCAAAGCATGTCGTAGTCTACACGATGATGTCTAGCAATGATCAGCAGCTCGCCTTTGGGGCACTGTCCAAGCACGTGTCCAAGTGTTTCAAGCTCGCTACAGTCTGGATGACGGCAGCGGGTTGTGCTTAGAGTTCTGCCCGGTATTGCGCGAACCGCCGAAATATTGCTTGACATTTTTAAAGCATTGGTCCATTCCGAGGAAGATAGACTCTTTCGATTGCTTACCCATGAGTTAGCCTTGGGGAGTTCACTATAAACAATAACCCCTTTACCACGCAAGATATGGTTTGTCCAAGTTTGGAATGCGTCATTTCTTAAGTGTTTACGAATTTTACGACCTGACCAGTTGATAGCATCAATAGCTGTGATATTCAATTTTGACAGAGCAGAAACTTTTTCACTTACAAGGTCCCTAACATTGTGGAGATGGGAATCATCAGCACGAAGAAGAGTATTACAGATATTTATGTGTTGTACATATGCTTCCCAAGATGCTTTCATTAACGAAAGACCACGATACTTTTTAGGGGAGTAAAACATTCCTTCTGGGCAGTCATGAGGAAGACCAATAAGCTCTTTGCATGCTCCTCTGGTAACTTTATCTAAATCATTAAGAAATTTGGTTTTGATTTGGTAGAGTGGAGCACACTGTAAGGGATAAGTAAGAGTGGGCCAGAGATATTGATTCATAATCGTGACCTTCTGATCAGGTTTTAATAAAGGGGAGAGACAGAGTTTAGAGATATTTTTACTGAATGTGGTAAAAACTGCACATTTATCAAAAACGATTTCATCATTAAAATTAATACCTAGGTATTTAATGCGGCCATTAGGATCAATCAATAAACCCTTTTCCCTTAAATTGGCAAAACTTCATTTCTCACACTAGTTTATTAAACCGTGTCGGACTGTAAAGAAAACTACTATCGTAATGTCCATATTTTATATGTTGTACAATTATATTTATTTATCAGAGCTTCCTCAAATTAGAGGCTGCCATTAGACAAAGCATACAAAACAATACAAGAACAAAATAGAAGATGAGAGCTAAAAGAGTGACATTTTAATTTTCCTACCCATTTTTTTCTATTGTTCTATTAAAATTATAGCATATAGCCTATTAACCTGTTGTGTCCTGTAGGATACTTTGTGAATTTAAGGATTAAAGAAAGGATATAAATCTCTACTTCTCTGATCCTTTACTTCCTTCAGGAGAATGGAATCAAATTGGTACGGAGGAGCTATTATACCTCTTGAATCATAGTGCAGCTTATTTAGTTGATGTCATAAAATGTGCAAATATCATTATATTCGAATATATGCTATACATAATAATAATTTATCATCTTGTCTGCTATTACTAAATAACCCCATAGCCTACGCATTGTGAAATGTATGAGAATCCATCTGAATGGTATTTGCTAGTCTTCCTTTATTGGGCGGAGAAGAGAAAGGTTAGGTGGAGATGCTGCAAAGAGATTGCAAGAAGCCAGTAGCAGCAACTTCTAAATTTATGTACACGGAATGGAATAAAAATTTAGTTACAACTAAGAGATAAAACTCCTTATATAAACAGTCCAACATCCATGAACGTAATGGCGTCATAAAAATTTTATGTTTCTCACACAAAATTATTTTATGAGAATGGTTTCGGGTGCTTTGTGATTGTAAAGAGTTGCAAAGCGAAATTCAGTTATCTTTTGAAATGGCTCTAGTCAAAGTATATTAGAAGTAGTTTTATACCTTTAGGACTAAATATAGAGACACAGTCATCGTAGATTTAAAATTTCGACCTGTTATTTAACGCACGAATTATAATTTTATTTTTTTTTCTTTCGTGTCTTTCATCCTTTCCTTAATATTCACTACTTCCTTGTTTTTCTTTTACTATGTACATATTTCCTGCCTCTATTTCCAGACATTAATTTTCCAATTTTTAACCCTCATTTTTTCCCCCTCAATTGTTCCTTCCTTCTGAAATTTCTTCTTTATTTACATCTGCCTTTTCATTGTTTACTCCCTTTTTATTTATTTTCTTAACTACCTACCTACCTATCTACCTACCTACCTACCTATCTACCTACCTACATATCTACTTAGCCACCTATATTATATATATATATATATATATATATATATATATATCTACCTACATACAATCTAATTGTGACAAGACTAATCAATAAGGTTCTCAGGAAATGACAATCATCAGTGCCTGATCCATTCCTAGTCATCGTACCTGTTTCTATTCATCTTCTTTTACGTGTCAGTTTCTCGCCTATGTCAGGGATTACTAAACGGTAAGAATTTAAAATTACATACTTCTACATAGAACTAATTTGTTGGTGTTAGCAGGTTTTATAAGTATTGTCTGTCTTTATAAACAGTGACATTTAGACCTAGCATAAAGTGGAATTAAGATATAAATACTCGTATATTAACGCTGAAGTTATAGAGTCATAGTCATATGTACTTTTCAATCAAGTAGCACTTTTTATTGTAACTCGTTCCTTCTGTAAATTACTTAACTATGCATACGGAAACTCTCATGTTCACTCAATATTTCATTATATATAAGTTATAATCTGCTAGATAATGATTTTAAATTGAAGTATTATTATTAACATTACTACTGATAGTCTAATATTTGTATGCATACGGTATATGTCATTTCTAGTACTATGAAGGAGAATGCTTCATGAACTATGACCCATTTTCTACTTGTACACCACTTCGGCGGGTCACACTGTACACGATGTGTATCTGTGGAGAGCTATGTCGTGTACTAGGGTGAGCGTATGTGTAAGTGTTCGTGTAAGTGTCGTGTAGGGAATGAGTGATGATAATGATGAAGATGAGGAAGGGAGAAGGGGAAACCCGGTGCTGGCATGTAGCCTACTCCTGTCGAATAGCACCAAGGCGGCCGCCAGGCTTAACGTCCCCATCCGACGGACGAATCACTATCAACAGTGACATATGTCTTCTCTTCATATGCACTGCGGAGAGATTTGGGATTTAACCGAGGCATAGGCCTACTGATGCACAATCTAGTGATCAGAAGTTGTGCACCGCCATCTCTCCTAGTTCCGAGGTAGAAATTTTACATGAAAATTTCTGACCTCGCCGAGAATCGAACTCGGGCCGGCTAGTCTGGAGGCAGACATGCTACCACAGAGCTAACTCGGCGGGCACAAATAAATAAGTAGGTACATAAATAAAAAAGTAAATAAATTAAGTAATAACTAAGTAAATAACACTATATATAAATAGGGGTCGGCCGGGTAGCTCAGTTGGTAGAGCAGCTGGCTATGGACTGGAAGGTCCGGGGTTCCATCTCGAGTAGTGACGGGATTTTTCTGGTTGCAGAACTTCCAGAACGGCCCCGACGTTCACTCAGCCGCCTACATAATTGAGTACTGGGTCTTTCCCGGGGTAAAAGGCGGTCGGAGCGTGGTGCCGATCACACCACCTCATTTTAGTGCCGAAGTCAAGAAAGTATGGGGCTATACCTCCATGCCCCCCAAGTGCCTTCATGGCGTGTGACGGAGATATCTTTACCTTTACCTCTACATATATAAATAGATAAAGAGACAAACAAATATAGGCTATATAATACATAAATGAATAAACGAATAAATAAACAAACAAACAAACAAATGAACAAATAATGAATGGATGCATGAATAAGTGAATGGATAGATAGATAAATAAATAATAAATAAATACATTTTAATCAGTATTTATGTTTGTGGTTTAATAGACGTGACAATGACTTTTGTTTTAAAGTCAGTATTGAGACATCGATCAAAGATTAGACGACTTGTGACTTACTTTTGACAATCCGTTGACTATACCGAATGAGCAATCATGTGCAGCTCTCGAAGCTGTAACCATGGAAGCCAAGAAAGAAACAATGTGATTAAGCAGAAAATGTTCCGGAAAAATATAAGGACAATTTTCCTCCTGACATAACCATTGCAAAGTCAACGTTCCAGCCATTAACGTGAGCTTCCATTACTGTAATACAAAATGTTATCTTTTTTCAGTCTTCATATCGAATTCCTGAAAATAACACACCCATTGGAAACAATGCTATCAGTAACAAATTCCTGGAATAGCAACAGATCGAGAAGTAAGCAAAGTAGACATCTAAATACATTACATAAACATCGCATTATATTCTTCAGTGGAACATTAATCAAAGCGATGGATTAATGTTCTTTACAATTCTAATTATATTTTTGATACGGTCCTTCATCAGTTGCGCCGCTATGACGAGTAGTGAGGTGTCTAACTCTCCTCTCACGAAAGGTCTTTTGAATTATTTTTAAATAACAAATGATTATACATATAAAAGACATTATGTAGGTAGTACATAAAATATGGGTGCGGTGAATCTATAATATCCTTTGTGGCTCGCACAAGCCGCCTTTTTCCTCCGCTTCAAGCGCAGGAAGAGACCCAGAGTTGCTTTTTTGTTTCTTTGCAGCCTTTGATATCTTTGTTTCATTTGTCATCTGCTAGATGTCTCACAGTTAATTATGACATGGCATTGTTGTTGTCATTAGGTATGTATGTGGATTCGGGGTTTAACAATTCGAGATGAGATTTGGTGCTGACCGAGACAAAAGAGAAGTTTTTTCTCCTCTCCCAACTCCTCCTACCAAAACTCCATTCAAAAAAAGACCCCCCTCGGATCGCTTCTCCACACCTGAAGTAATGGATGGATGTTACACGTCCTACTGTGATGGCGATAACTGGGACTTCGGAATTGTTTTGCTGGAAGGAAAGTAACACTGGTTCGGTGAGCACAGAGTGTCTAGAAAATCAGTTTTCTTTATCCTCTTAGAGTTTCCTTCTTTCATAAGACTGTTAGGATCAGTGGTGACTGGTGATAATTTTTGTATTTAGGATATGAGATTGACGACTGATGACCAAGACAGAAACTAATATTAATAATAATATAATATTAATATTAATAATAATAGTATTAATAATAATAATAATCATAATAATAATAATAATAATAATAATAATAATAATAATAATAATAATAATAATAATAGAGAATGCAAAATCAATACAAATTTACCTATGTTAGTCTTTGACTCACCATTCTGAAACTGGCAATTTATTTCTAGTGAAGTTCGATTCTCCTCCCCTTTTTAGTTGCGAAGATGGCTCCTAAGGCATTGTACTGCTCTATATTTACCGATGCTCGGTCGTACGTTTGCGCAATTAATTTCTTGCTATAGTTAAATTCTTCTAAATGATCAAATAGAACTTCAGATATTCTTTCGGCTGTCCTGTCATCTGAAAGTCCTGTTAATTCTTGAATTTATTACAGCTTATTTTATTTATCTTTATGTAATTTTGGTTTTTATTCATTTTATTTTTTTATATTATATCATTTTAAATTATTTATTATTTCGTTTATTCTATTCTTTTAAAATGACCAATGAACTGCATTTAAGAAGACTACAAGGGCACTTGAAAATTCTTATTGTAGTGTCTGAGAGGGTCTCCATCACCCAGGAAGAAGAATCGTAGTATTAGGATACACGGTCATATCCTCAAACGCGGTTAAACTCAAGCCATACCCCTCCCTCTGCACTCTCTCCTGTTCACTAACTTCACTGCTAGAAAAAACAGTTTGCTGTAAGATAATTGGATGGCTCCTCGGAAATTATTTCTGAGCTGTGCAGTGGCGACAACTCACGACAGAAAGTGGAAGATTAAAGAAAATTATTACGTCAGGACGCATTGAAAATCAAAATCTGTAATTAAAATGTTTTCTATCCTCAGAGGCACGAAATTAAACTGTAGGATCATCCTCATATCCTTCACGGAGGAATCGCCACTGGTTAGGATGATATTTTCAATATTATTCTTCTTGTTCTGTATCATTACATACTAATAAAGCGTGTTTCCTCTATCATCTACAAAGGTTAAAAATAAGCTGGTGTGAATTGGGGTTAGTAGGGTTTCCGACAGGCTACTAATACAGAAAGGGCTCCGGCTCTAGGGCTTATTAGGTACTCTGCAGAGGATGGGACCTGACTGTCATAGATAAGGCAGGATGGTACGCTTGTCAGCATCGGATCAATGAATGCCACCCCATGCCACTTGTCGAACTTGGACAATCATTCATTCATTCACAGTGTTCTGCGCAAGGGAAGGTTTTAAAAAAAGTACTGTTTAATGTATCCAATAAGAGACGCTAAGACTGAGGAAGTTATGCAGAAAACAGCAAGAAAGAGTCAATAGCTGACGAAAGAGTAAAGGACTCCGAAACGGCCATACGTACATACCAAGGGACGTCAGTGAAGTTTTAAAGTGCATTAATTTATATAACTTTTATTAACATTAATCTTACTACAGGTTTTGATTTATCTAGAGAAAATCAAAACTCGAGTGGGATTTAATTGACTATTAACGATTAGAAGAAAGTATATAAAGATTAGAAGAAATAAAGTACACTAATACAATAAAATATTGACTTACTAAAATTCTATTTCATTAATGTTACCTTCACCAAAACGTTTGAACGGAGCCGCCATTTTCAGCTGACTATCCATGCGATAAACAAATGACCATCACAAAGCATGTTTTATAGTAGGCCCTACCGTAAAGAATTTGCAGTTTGAAATGTTGGCAAAAAAAAAAAAACAAACAAATCGTATGGGAAATGCCTGTTATTATTCGGTTGAGAAGCTTTTGTCATCTAGTCTGCTGTCAAAATATCTGAAAGTTAGAATTTATAAAACACTCATATTACCGGTTGTTCTGTATGGTTCTGAAACTTGGGCTCTCATTTTGAGGGAGGAACAGAGATTAAGGGTGTTTGAGAATAAGGTGTTTAGGAAAATATTTGGGGCTAAGAGGGATGAAGTTACAGGAAAATGGAGAAAGTTACACAACGCAGAACTTCACGTTTTGTATTCTTCATCTGACATAATTAAGAACATTAAATCCAGACGTTTGAGATGGAGACGGCATATAGCACGTATGGGCGAATCCAGAAATGCATATAGAGTGTTTGTTGGGAGGCCGGAGGGAAAAAAACCTTTGGGGAGGTCGAGACGTAGATGGGAGGATAATATAAAATGGATTTGAGGGAGGTGGGATATGATGGCAGAGACCGGATTAATCTTGCACAGGATAGGGACCGACGGCGAGGTTACGTGAGGACAGCAATGAATTTGCGGGTTCCTTAAAAGCCATTTGTAAGTAAGTAAGTAAGGGAGGTGATAAAAAAAAACAAAAAAAGTATATAGAGATTAGAAAAAATGAAGTGCTCTAATACAATAAAATATATATTAATTGACTTATTAAATTCTATTTCACTAATGTTACCTTCTCCAAAATGTTTGAACGGAGCAGCCATTTTCAGTCGACTATCTATGCAGGAAACAAATGACGATCGCAAAGCATATCTTATAGTATCGTAAAGAATTTGCAGTTTGAAATGTCGGCAAATAATTAAACATATGCTAGGGAAATTATAAAAACAAACAAATGCTAGGAAAGTGACAAAAATAAACAAATGCTAGGGAAGTGATAAAATTGTAGCGATAAGGAGTTATGATTGGTTGAAACACATTCTTTCGTACTGTTTTATTGGTCAAAAGTAGTATGACGTAGTAAAAGTGTAAAAGCCATATTTTAAAAAGACCATTTTCTTTTTAAAAATACCAAATCGAATTTGGGTTTCTTTTAAATTTTGGGTGAAGGGGTGTCGCACGGAAAATAAGACATATGAAGGGTGACGCGGTGTCAAGAAGTTTGAGAACTCCTGACCTAAGCCATATCGATAATAAAGGAGCATCAAAGTCGTGACCAGGAATTGAGCTATGAGTGCCTACAGCTTCAGTAGCCTATTTGAAAGGAAATACACGAAAATCAAGAATAAGATATCATATTGTGAAAGCGATACAGATTAAATGCATAATCCGTGACGAGAAGAAGAGAAATCAGAAGAAGAACTAATAAAAAAGTATTCATTTCCTGACTGAGCTGGTTTTATCCATCGCAATGTAAGATCTCAATTACAGAATATTAAACATTTCTCCTTGATTTGCTAAAAGATAGGAACGCGGAGTAACGATAAGTCCAGATCTAACCGAGTGCATACCAGGCGCATGATCGTGTAATGATCCCAGCTGTATCTGTTTCATTACACAGAACCATCAGGCAGCAGCTGTTTCTCTTGTTCGTTGTATAAATCAGGAGTCATAAAGATGGCTATCAGGCTTTTTCTTTAACTTACACAGAGAGCGATGCCGATGATTTATCAGAACATAATCTTTAGTGTTTAGCAATCAATTCTCAGATGATTTCAAGCATGTTCTTTTATTTGTATCTTTTTCCCCCATGCATTGCAATCAACTTGTCTGTCTCGACTTCAGACCTAGGGACACAACTTACGTAATTTTATGTCCTCGCAGCCGTGTTTCGCTACAAGTCTGTTATACGGCGAAGAGATAGATGACTGGGGCCCTGATTTCAATGACTTTGCATCTTTATGATGCAAGGACGATGCTGTGTTGAAAAATAATGTGACTCATATCCTCTTGAGTGAAATTAAAGCATTCTTATAGATATTGTTTTTTAATAGTTTGCTATTTTTCTAAAATATGACATTTTTTTGCAGTTTTATGCAATTTTAAGATTATTTTAGAGTAAAAAAATAAGGTAGGTATATTGTCATTTTTAGCTACTTTTAATGCATTATTATAAAATATTACTGAAAATCAATTTCCAGAATCGTCACCTCTACATATTTAGTTCGAACTTGGACTAGTCCAACTGCAAGGGTTTATTCCTACTGTCAACACGTGAGAGACCAAACTTTCTCTTTGCAGAGTGTGAGGGTGTCGCTACCTGCTACATATTGTCTGGAGGTCTTACAACCCAGTCACCAATTCTTAACTGCAAATAAATAAATAAATAAATAAATAAATAAATAAATAAATAAATAAATAAATAAATAAATAAATAAATAAATAAATAAATAAATAAATAAATAAATAAATAAATAAATAAATAAATAAATAAATAAATAAATAAATAAATAAATAAATAAATAAATAAATAAATAAATAAATAAATAAATAAATAAATAAATAAATAAATAAATAAATAAATAAATAAATAAATAAATAAATAAATAAATAAATAAATAAATAAATAAATAAATAAATAAATAAATAAATAAATAAATAAATAAATAAATAAATAAATAAATAAATAAATAAATAAATAAATAAATAAATAAATAAATAAATAAATAAATAAATAAATAAATAAATAAATAAATAAATAAATAAATAAATAAATAAATAAATAAATAAATAAATAAATAAATAAATAAATAAATAAATAAATAAATAAATAAATAAATAAATAAATAAATAAATAAATAAATAAATAAATAAATAAATAAATAAATAAATAAATAAATAAATAAATAAATAAATAAATAAATAAATAAATAAATAAATAAATAAATAAATAAATAAATAAATAAATAAATAAATAAATAAATAAATAAATAAATAAATAAATAAATAAATAAATAAATAAATAAATAAATAAATAAATAAATAAATAAATAAATAAATAAATAAATAAATAAATAAATAAATAAATAAATAAATAAATAAATAAATAAATAAATAAATAAATAAATAAATAAATAAATAAATAAATAAATAAATAAATAAATAAATAAATAAATAAATAAATAAATAAATAAATAAATAAATAAATAAATAAATAAATAAATAAATAAATAAATAAATAAATAAATAAATAAATAAATAAATAAATAAATAAATAAATAAATAAATAAATAAATAAATAAATAAATAAATAAATAAATAAATAAATAAATAAATAAATAAATAAATAAATAAATAAATAAATAAATAAATAAATAAATAAATAAATAAATAAATAAATAAATAAATAAATAAATAAATAAATAAATAAATAAATAAATAAATAAATAAATAAATAAATAAATAAATAAATAAATAAATAAATAAATAAATAAATAAATAAATAAATAAATAAATAAATAAATAAATAAATAAATAAATAAATAAATAAATAAATAAATAAATAAATAAATAAATAAATAAATAAATAAATAAATAAATAAATAAATAAATAAATAAATAAATAAATAAATAAATAAATAAATAAATAAATAAATAAATAAATAAATAAATAAATAAATAAATAAATAAATAAATAAATAAATAAATAAATAAATAAATAAATAAATAAATAAATAAATAAATAAATAAATAAATAAATAAATAAATAAATAAATAAATAAATAAATAAATAAATAAATAAATAAATAAATAAATAAATAAATAAATAAATAAATAAATAAATAAATAAATAAATAAATAAATAAATAAATAAATAAATAAATAAATAAATAAATAAATAAATAAATAAATAAATAAATAAATAAATAAATAAATAAATAAATAAATAAATAAATAAATAAATAAATAAATAAATAAATAAATAAATAAATAAATAAATAAATAAATAAATAAATAAATAAATAAATAAATAAATAAATAAATAAATAAATAAATAAATAAATAAATAAATAAATAAATAAATAAATAAATAAATAAATAAATAAATAAATAAATAAATAAATAAATAAATAAATAAATAAATAAATAAATAAATAAATAAATAAATAAATAAATAAATAAATAAATAAATAAATAAATAAATAAATAAATAAATAAATAAATAAATAAATAAATAAATAAATAAATAAATAAATAAATAAATAAATAAATAAATAAATAAATAAATAAATAAATAAATAAATAAATAAATAAATAAATAAATAAATAAATAAATAAATAAATAAATAAATAAATAAATAAATAAATAAATAAATAAATAAATAAATAAATAAATAAATAAATAAATAAATAAATAAATAAATAAATAAATAAATAAATAAATAAATAAATAAATAAATAAATAAATAAATAAATAAATAAATAAATAAATAAATAAATAAATAAATAAATAAATAAATAAATAAATAAATAAATAAATAAATAAATAAATAAATAAATAAATAAATAAATAAATAAATAAATAAATAAATAAATAAATAAATAAATAAATAAATAAATAAATAAATAAATAAATAAATAAATAAATAAATAAATAAATAAATAAATAAATAAATAAATAAATAAATAAATAAATAAATAAATAAATAAATAAATAAATAAATAAATAAATAAATAAATAAATAAATAAATAAATAAATAAATAAATAAATAAATAAATAAATAAATAAATAAATAAATAAATAAATAAATAAATAAATAAATAAATAAATAAATAAATAAATAAATAAATAAATAAATAAATAAATAAATAAATAAATAAATAAATAAATAAATAAATAAATAAATAAATAAATAAATAAATAAATAAATAAATAAATAAATAAATAAATAAATAAATAAATAAATAAATAAATAAATAAATAAATAAATAAATAAATAAATAAATAAATAAATAAATAAATAAATAAATAAATAAATAAATAAATAAATAAATAAATAAATAAATAAATAAATAAATAAATAAATAAATAAATAAATAAATAAATAAATAAATAAATAAATAAATAAATAAATAAATAAATAAATAAATAAATAAATAAATAAATAAATAAATAAATAAATAAATAAATAAATAAATAAATAAATAAATAAATAAATAAATAAATAAATAAATAAATAAATAAATAAATAAATAAATAAATAAATAAATAAATAAATAAATAAATAAATAAATAAATAAATAAATAAATAAATAAATAAATAAATAAATAAATAAATAAATAAATAAATAAATAAATAAATAAATAAATAAATAAATAAATAAATAAATAAATAAATAAATAAATAAATAAATAAATAAATAAATAAATAAATAAATAAATAAATAAATAAATAAATAAATAAATAAATAAATAAATAAATAAATAAATAAATAAATAAATAAATAAATAAATAAATAAATAAATAAATAAATAAATAAATAAATAAATAAATAAATAAATAAATAAATAAATAAATAAATAAATAAATAAATAAATAAATAAATAAATAAATAAATAAATAAATAAATAAATAAATAAATAAATAAATAAATAAATAAATAAATAAATAAATAAATAAATAAATAAATAAATAAATAAATAAATAAATAAATAAATAAATAAATAAATAAATAAATAAATAAATAAATAAATAAATAAATAAATAAATAAATAAATAAATAAATAAATAAATAAATAAATAAATAAATAAATAAATAAATAAATAAATAAATAAATAAATAAATAAATAAATAAATAAATAAATAAATAAATAAATAAATAAATAAATAAATAAATAAATAAATAAATAAATAAATAAATAAATAAATAAATAAATAAATAAATAAATAAATAAATAAATAAATAAATAAATAAATAAATAAATAAATAAATAAATAAATAAATAAATAAATAAATAAATAAATAAATAAATAAATAAATAAATAAATAAATAAATAAATAAATAAATAAATAAATAAATAAATAAATAAATAAATAAATAAATAAATAAATAAATAAATAAATAAATAAATAAATAAATAAATAAATAAATAAATAAATAAATAAATAAATAAATAAATAAATAAATAAATAAATAAATAAATAAATAAATAAATAAATAAATAAATAAATAAATAAATAAATAAATAAATAAATAAATAAATAAATAAATAAATAAATAAATAAATAAATAAATAAATAAATAAATAAATAAATAAATAAATAAATAAATAAATAAATAAATAAATAAATAAATAAATAAATAAATAAATAAATAAATAAATAAATAAATAAATAAATAAATAAATAAATAAATAAATAAATAAATAAATAAATAAATAAATAAATAAATAAATAAATAAATAAATAAATAAATAAATAAATAAATAAATAAATAAATAAATAAATAAATAAATAAATAAATAAATAAATAAATAAATAAATAAATAAATAAATAAATAAATAAATAAATAAATAAATAAATAAATAAATAAATAAATAAATAAATAAATAAATAAATAAATAAATAAATAAATAAATAAATAAATAAATAAATAAATAAATAAATAAATAAATAAATAAATAAATAAATAAATAAATAAATAAATAAATAAATAAATAAATAAATAAATAAATAAATAAATAAATAAATAAATAAATAAATAAATAAATAAATAAATAAATAAATAAATAAATAAATAAATAAATAAATAAATAAATAAATAAATAAATAAATAAATAAATAAATAAATAAATAAATAAATAAATAAATAAATAAATAAATAAATAAATAAATAAATAAATAAATAAATAAATAAATAAATAAATAAATAAATAAATAAATAAATAAATAAATAAATAAATAAATAAATAAATAAATAAATAAATAAATAAATAAATAAATAAATAAATAAATAAATAAATAAATAAATAAATAAATAAATAAATAAATAAATAAATAAATAAATAAATAAATAAATAAATAAATAAATAAATAAATAAATAAATAAATAAATAAATAAATAAATAAATAAATAAATAAATAAATAAATAAATAAATAAATAAATAAATAAATAAATAAATAAATAAATAAATAAATAAATAAATAAATAAATAAATAAATAAATAAATAAATAAATAAATAAATAAATAAATAAATAAATAAATAAATAAATAAATAAATAAATAAATAAATAAATAAATAAATAAATAAATAAATAAATAAATAAATAAATAAATAAATAAATAAATAAATAAATAAATAAATAAATAAATAAATAAATAAATAAATAAATAAATAAATAAATAAATAAATAAATAAATAAATAAATAAATAAATAAATAAATAAATAAATAAATAAATAAATAAATAAATAAATAAATAAATAAATAAATAAATAAATAAATAAATAAATAAATAAATAAATAAATAAATAAATAAATAAATAAATAAATAAATAAATAAATAAATAAATAAATAAATAAATAAATAAATAAATAAATAAATAAATAAATAAATAAATAAATAAATAAATAAATAAATAAATAAATAAATAAATAAATAAATAAATAAATAAATAAATAAATAAATAAATAAATAAATAAATAAATAAATAAATAAATAAATAAATAAATAAATAAATAAATAAATAAATAAATAAATAAATAAATAAATAAATAAATAAATAAATAAATAAATAAATAAATAAATAAATAAATAAATAAATAAATAAATAAATAAATAAATAAATAAATAAATAAATAAATAAATAAATAAATAAATAAATAAATAAATAAATAAATAAATAAATAAATAAATAAATAAATAAATAAATAAATAAATAAATAAATAAATAAATAAATAAATAAATAAATAAATAAATAAATAAATAAATAAATAAATAAATAAATAAATAAATAAATAAATAAATAAATAAATAAATAAATAAATAAATAAATAAATAAATAAATAAATAAATAAATAAATAAATAAATAAATAAATAAATAAATAAATAAATAAATAAATAAATAAATAAATAAATAAATAAATAAATAAATAAATAAATAAATAAATAAATAAATAAATAAATAAATAAATAAATAAATAAATAAATAAATAAATAAATAAATAAATAAATAAATAAATAAATAAATAAATAAATAAATAAATAAATAAATAAATAAATAAATAAATAAATAAATAAATAAATAAATAAATAAATAAATAAATAAATAAATAAATAAATAAATAAATAAATAAATAAATAAATAAATAAATAAATAAATAAATAAATAAATAAATAAATAAATAAATAAATAAATAAATAAATAAATAAATAAATAAATAAATAAATAAATAAATAAATAAATAAATAAATAAATAAATAAATAAATAAATAAATAAATAAATAAATAAATAAATAAATAAATAAATAAATAAATAAATAAATAAATAAATAAATAAATAAATAAATAAATAAATAAATAAATAAATAAATAAATAAATAAATAAATAAATAAATAAATAAATAAATAAATAAATAAATAAATAAATAAATAAATAAATAAATAAATAAATAAATAAATAAATAAATAAATAAATAAATAAATAAATAAATAAATAAATAAATAAATAAATAAATAAATAAATAAATAAATAAATAAATAAATAAATAAATAAATAAATAAATAAATAAATAAATAAATAAATAAATAAATAAATAAATAAATAAATAAATAAATAAATAAATAAATAAATAAATAAATAAATAAATAAATAAATAAATAAATAAATAAATAAATAAATAAATAAATAAATAAATAAATAAATAAATAAATAAATAAATAAATAAATAAATAAATAAATAAATAAATAAATAAATAAATAAATAAATAAATAAATAAATAAATAAATAAATAAATAAATAAATAAATAAATAAATAAATAAATAAATAAATAAATAAATAAATAAATAAATAAATAAATAAATAAATAAATAAATACATAAATAAATAAATACATAAATAAGTAAATAAATAAATAAATAAATAATATAGAAAACTTCACGTAGAAAATTGTAAAAAAAATTGTAGAAAATTGCAAAATTGTAAAATATTGTAAAAATTGTAATTGTAATTGTAATCTTGTAAAATTTTGACTTATTCCATATCTTAAAGGCTTCATTGCTAATGTAAGATCTATTGAATATAATAAATGAAATGAGAAAAAAGTATGATTTAAACAAAATAAGTAAAGAATATCCTCTGACTGACGTTCTGGCTGACACATACCTCTATTATCAGGCAATACATATCACTTGACGATATATCTCAAAGGAAGAACTTGTTTGTATGTATCTGAAGTCTGACTAGTAGAGATAAACAACGATCGAGAAAGCAAGACTAACAGCGCCCGCAAAGCCGAAAACCCGCACGAAAATGTTCTATACCTCGCGTCGTTGACGTAAAGACTGCTTGTGAGTGTTTCGAGGCCGAGATTGATCACTCCCGAAGTCCCGAACGTCAGGCAGCCTTGAATCGACACGTTGTTTATACTTGACTGAACTTTTATCTACTTTGGCAACTGTTATATATGTATAAACAATCAAGTAGCCTATTTGAAACATCATCTCTACCTTTCAGTGTATAATAATCCGTTCCCCAACCTTTATTTAATCACTAGGTCCTTATTAAAAGCTAGGACTTTTCTTTTCATATGTTTGAGATCAAATGTGCAATCTCAAGTAAAAAAATATATTAACGTTATGTTTCATGTTTCTTAGAAATGCAAATTTATTTGAGAATTTTTTTCCTATTTATATAACCATAGGTAATATTATATAATAGAACCAGAACATTTTGATAACTAAGATATTGTTCTGTTTTGTCTTTTTGTCTCATTTAAACATTTATAATGTTACTTATTTTATTGATGTATGTTATTCAAAGTTACGAAATCTTTCCACGCCGACCAAATACTATTTTGAGAATGATGAGCGAGACTCGAAGCGCAGCGGGAATGCCAAGAAAGACTCGAAAACAAATGCAACGAACACAGCGAGCGAGAGCGGCAGTTAGTTTTGTTAATTTCTACTGATTAGTGTAACATGTAGCTAATCGGCGATGTATGCAATGGAGGGGGAAAAAAATTGGCCACCCTACCCTATTATCTCCTGGCCTAGTTGCCTCATAAGTGGTGCTTTTTGGTACCACTTGTGTTGACTAAACAACAACAAGTAAGGAATATATAATCAAAATATTCACTGAAAGAAAATGAATGGTTTTTATATGAAACAAATGATGTCATGACTCCAAAACAATAATAAAAATCAATCCCTTAGAGCAAGTTAATAAATTCGGATTGTTAGGAGCTACACTTTCTTAAAAATCGAATTTATACTTCGTTCCATAATGTCTGACAGGAGATGTAAACATTGCCGGCAGAGGAGGAGAGATGTATAACTGCTATTCAACCAATGGCAGAGGTCTCATTCCACGCTTGTCTAGAAGTTCAGTGGGAGTAGAACCCTTCAGTGTGGAATGAGACCTCTGCCATTGGTTGAATAGCAATTATACGTCTCTTCTCCTCTGCTGGCAATGTTTACATCTTCTATCAGACATTATGGAACAAAGTATAGATGAAAGAGGAGAGATAGGAAAAATGCAAACATGCGTTATTTATAATAAAGTATGGAAAGAAACACTAAAAAACAATTTTAAAATGTAAGATTACTGTATGGAATTGAAATATAGGCCTACTTAGATAATGAAAGATAGATGTAGAAACTAAATGCAATCCTATATAGAGGTGCTATGGAATATAAAATAAGTATTAATTAAACAAGTGAAGAGGTGCTATGGAATATAAAATAAGTATTAATTAAACAAGTGAAATTGCACTGACACTGACGAAAGTTAATCGGAGATTATTTTGGAGCCACATGTGCATAATGTGATCCTTCTACATACTGTACAAATATACGTAAGTACTTCTTACTTTGGAAGGAAAACACTTTTAAAAATTTAATGAGTTAACGAAATTTCATATAGGTTTAAAAGAAACACACGATTGTTTTCATACAGGAATTTCATTAGTTAAAGGTTGACAACACTACTCTGTGTGACGTCATAATAAAGCATCCTGAGAGTTTTTTTCTGTAGGAAGTAAACACATTTAAGATCAGTTTCTTTGCATTAAATGTTCGTTAATACCAAGCGGCTTCCATTTTATTCAATTTCGAAAACCATCAAATGTTTCTATTTAAGTATGATCTAAAAGGAATCTCGTTTACAGAGATTTATACCTATGAAATAAGATTTTGTGCAGATTTCAATAATTACATTTTACTTTACTAGTATACAATTAAAAAACTGGACTTACAAAAAGTATATGTTGTGAAAAGGAGGGAAAATTTGAGACATCGAAAATGCAACATAGGTCTAGAAATGGGATGAAAGTCTAAGAACAGGTTTACCAACCTTAACCTGCCCCTAATATGTCCTCATGAGGTTACCCGGTTACTTGATTAAGCCAGTACGTCATTGTAACCCAACGAGACAAGTTCAAAATGAATAATGTTCCTCATATTATAAATAGACTGCTTTCTTAATGACAACGGCTGATATTGTTGCAGCCAAAATGAGAAAACGTTGCAATAGTAATTAAAAGACAATCACAAATCGTGTTTTTTATGTTTCTGCTAGTTTGTATTTCCATTAAGAAAAATGGGATTGTAGGAGATAGATAATGAGATAAGCGGACAAAATGAAAAAGACTTCGGGCAGCCAGTGGTCAACAAACGGGGAACTAATAGTAACATATGATAGACAGAAAGCAACTTACTGTTACAGCCTGAACTTCCCAGATGACTTCTTAACTTTACGAGTTTCATGTTTAGCCTCAAGGAATGTTTTTAATGTTTGAACTTTAAAAAATGGCTAATGTTGGACAAGTTATTTACCATATTATTATTATTAAGGTTCGGATAAAATAGCTGTATCAGGATAGGCATCCTTGGTCCGTGCGTTTTGTTTACAAACATTAACTAATTGTCGCGTGTCACCCAACCGACACGTGGCTAACGACAAAGACAGGCTTCGGCACGAATCGGAGTTATGTGGTTATCATGGTCTAGTCATGGCCATTTTGACAATCGCTTAATATAAATACATGTTCAAAGTTCTAAAAAACAAAGGAACAGCTATATTAAACTCATGTTAAATGTGCATTTACACTGTATATAAACTTGTTCAATGTTGGCCATGTTATGACTACGAATGTGACGTCGCGCCGTAGCCTGTCTTTCTGGTTAGCCAAGCACCGACAGTAGTGACGACGTATATTTAGTTCATATAGGCTGTGCTGTCCATTCACTAATGTTCTAGCTAGGGGATGGGGAGCGCTCTTCCCAGCAGTAGAGCTTTAGTTAGTGAAAGGGGGTAGTGTTTACTTAGTCTGAAGCAAGTCAAAGCTCTATCCTATACAGCTATACAGTCCATCCTGACACAGCTACTTATCCGAACCTTTATTATTATTATTATTATTATTATTATTATTATTATTATTATTATTACTACTACTACTATCATCATCCTGAAGGAAAAAGGAGCCCTCTAACGCTACGTCCATCTCAATTATTACGGTGACCACTCGCTTAGAAGCATTCCCATCTGCACCAGCTGACTGTTCTAAGGTTCGTTGTGTACCCAGAATTCATACAGGTAACGCATGCCACCCTTCCGCACTTCGTCAATTTGTAATTGGAGAAATGTTATAAATATGGTAATGGAATGGATAGAGGTCGGAATAATATTGATGCCGGTTAAGAGGAAATGGGATAATCCTGAGAAAACTCTAAACTGCAACACTGTTAACTACTCAGGATAGAAGGAGAGTGTAGTCCACACAGCCACCGCTCGATAACAGTTTGAGATTTCTATTAATATATAACTCTTTGTTTTCTTTGTTTACAGTTAACTGTTTTTTAAATAAATACATCTATATCGAAGAGTGTCTAAAGAAATCCTGGTAACTGAATCAAGGAACGTAAAGTTTAAGACTATATATAAATCCCACAAGGGTAGCTGCCCTTCAGTAAGGGTTGACAAAAGACACAGCATACTAAACAAATAAAAATAAAAATAAACATTTGTGTAATGATTGTTATTTTCAAATGGAAACTACCCTTGGGAAAGTACGTTTATTCAATAATTATTAGTAATCAGATAGAATATAAAGAAATTTAGTTGTACAGGTGATTACGTAAAATCTGAACAGAATATTTCATTACATCTACAGCAATAATTGTCAACATTTTTAAAGGAATTCCAAAAGACTTAAAACATTCAACTGAGAATTTTGGAATTGTTCCCCTTGCTTCGAACAACAATCCAAATACTTCAATCTGTCCTTGTATATGATAATATTCACTAAAGTATTCAATTGTAGGATCAATTGTGGGTTGTTCAACTGCAGTTTCAAAGCGCATAGATGATAATTGCTGTGTCATTTCCTCTATCAATGGCAATGATGTCAACTCGCCGTGAACTTTCATCTTTTACAAGGCAGTGGACTTCTTGGTGAACCTTGTAGAAGGAAGGAAGATTTTTAGCAATAAGTTTTCGTATTGCATGGTGTCTAGTATTCTGGATGAGAGTTCCATGTTGGCAGAATCCCAGGTTGTCTGCACTGGGAGCCATCCTGAGACCGACCTGGCATGGCACGCACGTTTGACACTTGTCCTATCATTTTAATTGCCTCCTTCCACTCGGATACAGAAAGACCATCTCTTGTTTTTATCCAACGGTTAGCTGGCGTGTATTCCTGAAATAATGACACACCTCTGCCTTTCTTCTTGAGTGTGCACCATTTTTTAATAACTAACTTGTGTTAACTCAAAAACTAAAGACCTTATGACATTGAACTCTGTATGCAAAATGGCCAGAAAAACAAAAGAGATGGCATACTAGGCTTATATTCACTTACATGTAATACTGAAACCATACTTCGAGTGGCATTGTTTTTCAATAGTTGAAATAACCCGAATGCTTTGTGGTCCCTCTTAGTTTGTATTATTCACACATAGTATGACAGATTGTTGCACAAATTTCTCAGAAAACTGTAAGTTTTGTTACAATGTACAAAGATTCTTAATATTCCCTTGATTATACAGATCTTTAGTCTGTGTATACGAGTTTTTCACGACGAGAGTCAAAAAGTTATATCCTCAAAGGCAAAATAACACCGAATTTATAATTTTTTGTGTGCAAAATAACATCAAGTTAATCAAATTTTATACCAAAATTTAACATTCTTCTTCTTCTTCTTCTTCTTCTTCTGGCATTATAGTTCTGTGTGAGCTTTAGCCTGCTTCACAACGCTCCTCGAGTTCCCTCGGTCTGATGCAGCGTTCCTCCATCCTCTAACGTTCAGAATTCTCAAGTCTGTTTCGACTTCGTTCTTCCAACGGTTACGTGGTCTACCTTTAGTCGTCTTCCCGTCATGCTCGACTTAGAAATGTGCTTGGGCATTCGATATTTAACATTCTTATTCTCTTTGTATGTATAAAAGTTCAAGTGCAAATCAAACTTTCAGGTATAACTCCCTGTAAAGTTGATTTGAATAATTTCGAGGGAAAAATTGTTCCGGGGCCGGGTATCGAACCCGGGACCTTTGGTTAAACATGCCAACGCTCTACCAACTGAGCTAAGCGGGAACTCTACCAGACACCGATTTTTCCCTCGACATTATTCAAATCAACTTTACAGAGAGTTATGCCTGAAAGTTTGATTTGCACAATACACGTCACTGTTCGTTAACAGAAAACCACAATTTAAATCACTCAGAGTTAGTGTGCACTCAGTGTTGGTTGCTTGACGGTTGTCAGCCCACTTTGAGGTCTGTGGATATAGAGGGAAAAATTGGATCGGTGTCTAGTAGAGTTCCCGGGTAGCTCAGTTGGTAGAGCGTTGGCACGTTTAACCAAAGGGTTCGATACCCGGCTCCGGTACAATTTTTCCCTCGAAATTATTCAAAAGTTCAAGTCTTTTTCCAATGTCAACAACGCATTTTAACCAGTGGCGGCTAATTGGCTGAAGCAAGTGAGGCCAGGCCTCAGTCACTTTGCTTCCTTAAACTCAAAAGTTTAGTGGTTTTTAGTCGTATATAACATATTATATTAGTTATTTCAATAAAGCGTATAGAGTTGAAGAAGTAGAAAACTTTATAATGTATATAGACCTGTCTTGCAGTAAAATTTGTTCCTGAGGCCAGGATCGCTCGTGCCGGGTCTAGCTTCTGCATTTGATATGTTTCCACTGGTTTTAAGGTTGCACTCGGAAGGCTGAAACTGAGGCACATTTCTTGTGGCCTCGTGGCCTAGCAGGTATTCCTCCACCCATCAGCCTTCACTTCTCCCATTCAGAACCCGGTCTTTTGTCAATGCCGTCTCAAGTGTCGATTGGGATGAGAATAACAGTGGTGAATCATCGTGTGGTCCACAGTGGTTACGTGTTTCGGGAAAACAGAAATCGAAAGAAATGCGAGAAACAATGATGATAATTGTAATAAATTCATTGTTAGAGTATCATTATCGATAGGAAATAATATTTAACAAAAGAAAGTTTTAAATTAAGACAGCTCTACGCCATCACTGACAATTTTTCAGAAAGTTAATCTTAAAACGCGAGCTTTCAGTGCATCCTGTTGTGAGTAACATAAATGGGTCTTTGGTAATGTGGTGCGAAATAAACTTTTCTGTTGGTCGTGCTTGTTGCTGTCAAAAAACAAAACAAAAACAAACAAAAAAAGAGTGTGTCTACTGAAACTTCAGAGATCTAAAAAATATTTCCGGGGGAATTTCAACACATGCTTCTTCAGTTGAGCATAATATTGGTTGCTTTATAAAAATTAAACAGTTAAGCCTACTGAAATCAACTCACAGCATAGCAACTTATTTGAAGATTGACATTTTATTATTTTTCATTAATGGTAATAATAATAATAATAATAATAACAATAATAATAATAATAATAATAATAATAATAATAATAATAATATAGTAATAATGTCAATCATAAAAAAGTGTCATCAATAATAAACATTTTATATGGACGGTAACCTGCTTAAACTACAGGCCTCACCGAGGATTTCGGTCACCAGCTGCTACTGATTTTAACTCTTGTCTTCCATGGGATGTTTTCTCTGTAGACTTCTCTTTTGATATTTCTTTTCTCTGATTCCCCGATCATGTGTCCGCTCAATTCGTTCAAATATCCTGCGCTGCACACCCACATGTAACAAGATATCTACAAAGCGATAGACCCCTTTGTGAAACACTATGTAGTACTCGTAGATCGGAGGGACGGAGGAGACGCAAGGCCTGTCTGCCGCAGACCCATTGATTTGCGGGCCCAGTGATTAATTCAAACTTCCCCTCCTGAAAAATTATACGTGACACGAGCAGATTTTAATGCTGATAACATAAATGCCTCGCTGCTCTGATTGATGGCCGCCTTGCCGTGCTCTGTGCTAATTCGCGACTAATTGGACCCGTGATGAGGGAGGTGGAGGGGCTCCCAGTGTGTTTCCAGCCAATTACTACAAAAATTCGAGCACTCAATCAAGTCAAAACCCCAATCTTCTTGGGTCATTGTCATCAAACAATAAAAACTTGTTCCTATTTTGTATAATAATATGTCTGTGTCACACATCACTCCAACCGTAGGGTTATGTCTCCTGTACTGTTTCTAACAGACTTTTCTTATCCACTCTTTGTTTCAAGGCGCCCCATTTACTTATTACGCTTTTAAAGTTCAATGTTTTTCGTCTTTGACACGATATATCATACAGAGCGTTTGCCAGGGAAGAGGCTTCGCTAAATTCCGCCGGATTTTAATTGCAATAGATCAAAAGTCACTGCCGAGGAAATACTGTGTATACATTTCCCGCTAAAATTTGATTCACTTAGGATATGAAGTTGGTAATATTAAATATTTAGTTACATTACAAGCTAAAATATAACTTTTAGTTATTTATAAAACACCATCAAGCGCACTCTATTAAATAAAGCCTGAAGAGAATCTGAAAATTCTACAGTTCTAGCAATATCATTTCCTCTATACGGGCTATTCCATATGAAATCGATCAGTAAAAAACTTCGCATTTTTTTAATACTCTAATGTTTTCCCTATTTATACAAGATGCTGAAGACAGTGCATTTTCAAAAATATACTATCGAAAGTCAAACGGTTTTCGCACTATTGAGCGATAAATTTAGCGTATTTTATACAAACAAGCCTCTTTCAGCGCTTAGAACTCTGGAACCATTTACTGCAGAACATTGAACGGGAGCTTATTTTGAAGCTGACATTTGGTAGGTTATGTTAAGAAGTAATCCTTATTTTTATTGTATACAGAGAGAGAGAGATAATCTGATTTTACTTACTTTTAGGCTTTTTCCCATTTGTAAAAATGTAAACAATATTGAGAAAAAACCTTGCATTATTAAGAGGGATTCAGCATTGTTTGCTTAGTGGCTCAGCAATAAGTTTCGAGGATATTAAATAAATTACTTTCACACGGCTGGACTTGAACGGCGCAGTACTGCACGCACTGGCTGAGAGCTGAAGATAAGCGAGTGTTGGGCGTCATTTTACTCCTGTGTTTATGAAAACTTATGATAAAGCTAGCCTAGCTATGCGCTACTAGACGAAACATCACGTGTTTGTCTCCTGGTCTTGTTTGTCTCGACTAACTCCCTCCTCACAGTCAGCTGGTTACTTCACGCGCGTACTATTTATTTTCTTTATTTGATATTTTTAATACTTTGTTATAAACGGTGCACTAGTAAAAAATATGTGTCTATTTGTACTTTCAATGCGGAATCTAACCATACATTTTAAAAATATTTTGTCGTTGTCAAAGACGTTTCAATGAAGAAAACTCTAAATTTCTCCATTTCCATAAATAGTAAGATAAACTGTTTACATGTCAATAAAACTTTAATTTCTCAGCATCAAAATAAACCATGATTTTGATCATTGGGTGAAAGGGTTTCGGAGCCACAACAGTTTAAATTTGCTAATTTTATGAAAATACGATAAATTTAAATATTTTTAATTTAAACACTATGAAGTTCTGATGCCTCAAACTCTGCACAAAGCATTGTATCACAGTTTTCAACGGACAGAAAAAAATTCATTGTATTTAAAAATTGCAAGGTCAATATTTTCTCTATATTTCGACCGGTTTGAGATGGAATAGCCCATACGGATGTCAACTGCACATTAACAAAGAAGAAATTAAAATTACAGATTCAGCAGAAATGAAAATATTGCAAACGGTGGCAGGCTATGGAAGAACAAATAAAAAAGATATCACACACACGCACGCACGCACACACACACATATAGTCGCCTTGGGCGGTGCAGTCTGTATAGCGTTGGCCTTCTGTACCCGAAGTTGCGGGTTCGATCCCGGCTCAGGTCGATGGGATTTAAGTGTGCTTAAATGCGACAGGCTCATGTTAATAGATTTACTGGTATGTAAAAGAACCCATGCAGAACAAAATTTCGGCACACCGGGGACGCTGGTATAACCTCGTCAGTTGCGAGAGTCGTTAAATAAAACAATTTAATTTTAAATTTTACACATAACTTATATGGAGTATATAAATATATGAATATGTATAATTATATTCAATCTAAATTATCAGAAATAATATTATAAATATACTATACAATGTATAGAAGACCACCGAATTCAGAAAAAGCTATTAAAATACAAATTTAGACCCCACAAACAGGCAACAATAGAAAACAGGGAAGTCCAATGAAGGCATGGCAAAACCAATTCAATTTACTTTGAAACCGAATAAGCTCAACCTTGTTGTTGAAGATTATTATTATTATTACTATTATTATTATTATTATTATTATTATTATTATTATTATTATTATTATTTATTATTAGTATAATTATGAGGCCTAATGTATTAATTGTATTTATTATTAAATGCCATTATTGAGTGTAATTAGTTACCACTGCCACCGGGTATTATTTACCTAATTGCAATGTGAATAAACACATGCATACAAAACACAAACGAATATTTTAAGACAATACTCAACGTAAACAGAAATGTATGCAGATGAAGTCTTTGAAAATGATGAAAATCTGGAAATGAACTTGTATGTTCTGTGATATTTTCAGCATCTCACACTTTATTTCCGTCTATTATCTTTATCATGTTATCTATTTCCGTAATGACTCAAGTTTTAGGTTGTCTTAAAATCCAAACTACAATTCTAATACGGGTTTTCAAAGGATATTTATGCACAAAACTTTTAAGAAAATGAGGAGAATTTGATAACGAACTTAAACAACCTATCATACTTTTTAAGTAGTTCGCACTTCAAATCCTGTAGCCTACAATCACGAGAAACATTAATTGCAGCAATTAACATTCATCATCCACTTTGAATTCAGTGGCAACGATTTTCTTTTTTCTACCCACGATTAGATCACAACTTTCACATCAGAGCTCGGTTTAATGGGCACCCTTATGCAGATAATTATCATCAAGCATTATTTATTGATCGCTCTCAGCACGCTTCATCAGGAATCTTTATCAGTGGCTTCTTTATAATTGCTACTCTTCAAGCGTTATTATGCTTTCCTTTTTGTCGTCATTCTGGGTTCAAGGTTTCAGTAGGCCTACTACCTCACGCTGAGTGGCTTAAATTAGATAGGTTTTTAAGTCATCTTCGAAAGTAATTGCCGTTCTATCATATTCTGTAATATTCTGAAATTAGATTATTCTGAATAACTTTATTCAACTTGTACTAAAAAGTGACTGCAAAAGATAAAGTGTACAAGAAAATAAGACTCGTACATGAAACAGCAATATTTTGAAAATTATAATAAAACAGTAAAGATAAAAGATACACAAGTTTTAATGATATATTAGACCAGTGATGTCAAAGCAAGCGCATTTTTCTGACCTTGACGTCGTGCGCTGGCAGCAAGCGCTAAGTATGGAAAGAGGAAGGGTTGTGTATATGAATAAGCAATCTGTTGGATTAAGAAAACAGTGGTGCACAAACTTCAAACGGAACGTGAAATTTTATGTCGTTATTTTTATATGGCTTCTTTCTGTTTAATATTATCTATATTGTATGTAAAACAAAAGTACTAACACTGATTTCTTAATATTGCACTTGTGTTTTAAATCTTAATAACATAATAGAGAGTTAAGAAGGAATATTCACTTAAATTCCATAGTAGTATAATATTATACTGTATTAAGTGGATGAAACACATCATTCATAAAGAAAGTGATATTCCAAAGAAAGAGATTGAGTATGACATGATAAGTTGGAATTTATATTGATGGTATCTTTAGCCTTACAAAAGTAATCAATAAACTAATCAGAACAATATTACAGTACAAAGCAAAGTTACCTAGTTACTGTATCTGTTTTAAGTGTAACTAATATTACATAACAAAACTCTTATCGCATTATGCTTTTAAGGTGATATTTGTGAGCAACTTCCTATCATCAGAATATTAAATCATTTTCTCGAAATCTGCTGAAGCTATAGAGCTGACATCTTTACAACACATGAGCACTATCTTTTGCTTATGATGTAACAGTAGTTGCTTTGTTAATTCATTTCCTTACAAACAATTTCCATGCGAATATTTTAAAAATTTTCAATACACTATCTTCAGTAATACGTATACAGTATACATGGTATATTAGATTTACGAAAACATTCTGTAAGGCTACTAAATAAATAGGCCTATACCTGAAAATATCACTTTTCTATACGAAAAGTTGAGAAAATATTTATTTTGAATAAAAAAAGCAAACTTGTGAAAAATGAGCATTAAAATTAAAACTTACATTCTTATAATGCACTTACACTTCTCAGGCAAATCTAAAAATTATCATGGATACAGTTTTAATAAGTTCTCTTCCCTTTATCTATTGAATCAGTGCTGGCCATCCCTGAATATAGCTCGACCAAGCGACATATACCACCTCTTTCGTCTGTCTCTTTCCTTTCCGCTGTAAAGCTTTCCTGGGCTCTAAAGCGCGTGCTTGCTCCTTGTGGGCATCAATTGACATGCCTGCCGTAGACTAACAACTATTAGACTATAAAGAATAATAAGCAAGAATACAAATTAATGAAACTTGTTATAGAAAAATAAATTATGACGAAATGCAATAGTAACACAGTAAAAAATTTAATAGGATATACCAAGGAAAGAAGATTGAAGATTAATTTAAGAGCTTGGTGTAATAACATGCTATGCCACATTATTATTAAAAATGAGATTTTAGATGTTTTCAGCAACCCAGAGATGTCTCTAGCTATTGTAGTGTTTGTAACAAGATTCCCCACAAGATGACAGAACAATATAGGAAAGAGTTTTCTTGATTCGTCTTTGTAGAGAGAATTATTTCAAATAAAATCTGCTAAGCCACACTTTTATCAAGATGGCGAAATCTACAGATACGCGTGAAACTTCTGTAAAAATGAAACTGGTTTTTGAAAGTGTTAGTGATTCTACTAAAAATTCGTTTTAAGATTCTCGTTCAGAATATCTGCAATGCTTGGGAAAAGTGGCATAAGTCAGTTTTCACAGACATTTTTTATTAATTTATTGACAACTTAGCTTACGGAACATCTGCTCACTTTGGAAAAGAGACATAAGTGTTTCTCCCATTACAATAATTAATACAGAAGAAAATCAAATCGACATAAACCAGTGTGAAGACAGTTTTTTCCTTCTCTTGTAAAATTAACATTATTGACTTGTGGCACTTCTTCCGAGCACTATAGATATATTCCGTCAGAAGATGAGAATTCAACAAGCAGTGATGCGAATGATTTGGTAAGCATTTTACGTTTATAATAAGTAGCGGCACAGTTAGTTTTTATGAAAGAAATTTACAAAGCTGTTTCATTCTGTGCTATAGCATGATATAGATTACTTTGTTGTAATAACTTAATTTATAACAAAATATTAAGTGAATCTACTTTTTTACATTAAAGCAGAGCTATGTGGAGGTGGCAGATGAACGGGTCAATTTGAAAATAAAAAATAATTAATTAATATTGCAATAATAATGATAGACTAATATCAATAGTATAATAATAATAATAATAATAATAATAATAATAATAATAATAATAATAATAATAATAATAATTGAACATTTTAATGCTTTCAGGTTCAAAATTCTATGTGTCATAAAGCTGACATAAACCACAAGAAAAAGAAAAGGAAATGGAAGTCTCCCTCCTTAAACATTAGGCAAAAATGGAAACAAGGGATCTCCTTACGTTAGTGATAAAAACAATATTAAAAAAGAGCATTCTTTAGGTCCACCATGTCGCTGGAAAGCTAAATGCCGAACGCTTATAAATAGAAAAGAAGCTAAAACCTTCAATGTAATTTTGGATTTGGGTGACTACAATACACAAAATGCATACTTGTTTGGATGCATTAAGTCACAAGCTGCAAAGAGAAGCATACTGGCCAGTCAAGGCGATTTTACAGTTACATTTACAATGTCAAAGTTATAGTGTTGAAATAATTGTATGCAGAGATGAATTTAAAGCCTTGGTTTTTCTAAACCGACGCATGCGAGATGAGAGGTGCGAGGCCCGCCTCACATAAATCCGGACTACAGGAGAGATAGTGAGTGGTTTCAGTAACTGCGAGGTGCGAGGTCTATATTTCATTCCAAAACACAAATTTCATTAGAAGCCGAAATCCAAAGAGAAAATACTTAAACTGTGAACACTGACAATTGAAGAAGCCTACAGGTACTATGTAACGTGGTGAATGAAACGGGATTATTATTATTATTATTATTATTATTATTATTATTATTATTATTATTATTATTATTATTATTACTTTGATGATTATATATGTCTTCCTACTTCTGTTGTGACATATATTTGTGTTTTAAAAATCTAACGCCAGGTACGGTGTCTCCAGTAGGTTTATAACGAGTAAATTCAAAGCATTACAAACAACGTAAAGACGAAACCTCTATCAGTTCCCGATAGAATAAAAATACAAGTGATTATGAATACGATAATTTTATTATTAAAAATTACAGTATCAGGAACAAGACTTTTATTCTCTCTTTGTATCTGACTCAAAATATTGGCAACCACTCGTCATAGTTAATTACAATAATCATCAACTTTGAATGAATTCTGAATTTATTCACTCAATTCTATTTATGTTTCGTAACCACTAATGAGATCATAATTGCTTTCAAACATTTAAAAATTTTCACCATCCCTTGTGGGGATCGAACCCACGACCTTTGGATTAGAAGTCCAACGCGCTATCCTCTGCGCCAAAGGGACAACGATAAGAGACACCCTAGTTTTCAAGAAGCACTCATAGTAGGTGCGTGAGGAACGAAAACAAATCTATCAGTACTGACGTCAGCTGGTCATAAAGTGCACCAGTTATCTATAGATCTATCTTGTATGAAAGTTATACATACAATACATATTAAACATTCCGAAGAAACAATGATAATAAATATATTGATCCATATTGATCTTTCGTACACTACTTTTAACACTTGAATATAAATACTTGATTACATAGCGAACTTACTCGTGTTAATTATGTAAGTATGTGCGGTTTACAGCTGTTTCGGTGCTACTTGACACCAGCCAAACCGACAGCCAATCACTTCATATATTCGCCCGCCATTTTGGCTCTTTCGTTGGCGTTCGCAGAAAGCACGAGAGGACGTTATTTGCCGCTCAATTATTTGCTCAATTATGCCTACAGTGCGTTTGACTTATTATCATAGATGTTACAACATGATTATGTTTAACAGTGCGGCAAGTAGATTCCTCGTCTGGTAGCTCGGCAACGAAAGAACAAATATGGCGAACTATACTACCTACATAGACTTTAAAGAGACTTCACTTCCTAAGACGTAAGCGAAGAGGAGTCACGCCGGGAATAACAGCGACGCGACTATAGCAGTGGGCAGTGCATTGAGATTTTCCGGCATCTTGTTTGCTTTAAGCTCGGCAAAGGACACATTGTGTGGGTTTGCCTTATCAGCTATTTCACTAATAATTCTGCTGCTAATTTAAATTTTCAATCTTAGTTAGTCAGTTGTCTGAACTGTAGTCAGAAATGCGTAATTTTAACCACGTTTGATATAATTTGCAGCAACATATTTTCCTCCTAGAGAAAATATTCACTGAACAAGAAAGCGTAAGATTTATATTTGCAGAAGTTTTGGCAGTATTTTAGAGATGCATAATCATCCAGTGTGTAGTTAATTATTTGATAAATGGTGAAAAACAGGTTCCGTTCTCGATAAGAACAAACACTTTCCGAAGCGTAAGTATTCCAACAAAATGAACATTAGAAGATATGCTTGTGAAGAAAATGCGTTGCAATATTCTGTATCTAACCGTGGTTAAAAATACGCATCCTCAATACAATTAGACAACTGACTAAGACTAACAATGTAAAGTGCCAGCAGAATTATGTCGCCTGCTTAGTGGAACAACAAGGCAAACTCACGCATTGTGCCTCTGTTGGACTTTAAGCAAATAAGTTGCCGGGAAAACCCAATGCACTGCCTGCCACAAGCCAACCTCGCGGCTCGGTAAGTTTTCCGGTAACTTAGGTTTGACTCAATTGTCATCTAGCCTTTTTAATGTGTATATAGATGATGTATCCTAATAAAAAATTAGAAGATGAAAACGAATCCAAGAACAGGAATAAGTAAAGAGAGATTTTTTAATGTTTAAATATTTTACAGAATTATAAAGGAAACCTACAATATTCCATCCATAAAGAATAACGACTAAGAAAATAACAGTACACTTTTACAGTATTAACAAATAAAACTAAAGTAATAATCTTCAGTGGCAAATCTCCTGCTAGTACCAAAATAATAGCCGAAAATAAACACATAAGAACTAGAATCACATTTTTATTATTTAGGTTGTAGTGTAACTTTCAAAAATATAAATAAATCGAAAATAAAATAATAATTTTTGATTAATATGTGGAATGATAAGAGAACAATAAAAAACAAAACACTAAAAGATAAAAACAGTAAAGTTCTACAAAATTACTCTGCAAGTTTCAGTGCTAACATACGAATACGAACCATAGACCCTACTTAAAAAAAAGACTAGATGGAAGTACTTTACAAGCAACAGAGATGAGATTTCTAAATTCAGTGAAAGTATGTACGAAAATAAATCTGACAAGAAATAACAAGAACACAATGTGAAAGCGAAAAAGACTTTAATGCCTAAACTATAAAGCACAGTAAAGATGATTACAGTGATGATGATGATGATGATGATGATGATGATGATGATGATGATGATGATGATGATGATGTTGAAGATTAAAATGCGTAGGCATATTGGAGCATCGTTTCAAAACGTATTAAGTCGAACAGTGGACGAAATTAAATTTGTTACTTTCTATTTCTTTATCTTTCATGCTGTGAAATCTGATGGTTCCAAGTCGTCATATTTGTAAACTGTGAAACAAGTACTTCAAAATGGTTTTGTGTAGAGTTTTGAAAACCTGTCCGGTTTACGAGTAATTCAGTTTTTCGTCAGTCTTGTAAAAAAATTGTAAGTTGGACATAACACGAATTGAAACGATGCTCCTCGCACAAAATTAAACATAACTTTTCAAAGTAAATTTTTAACGTAAATGCCGTTTGAGAGAGTGATTATGAAAGAAAGTGTTTCTATTTTGCCTTTAACATTGTTCAAATACAAAGGAACATCTCTGACCTAACAATGGATTAATTTTAAAAATGTCAGTAAAATATGCAATTCTTGATTTCGTAGTTAAATATTTATATCCTGGTACATTTAAATCCATAAAAAATATTGCATTAACATCGTGAACTTTAGGTAAAACTAAAATATAAAAAACAAAACCGATTTTGACGGAAAAGAAAACGGAAATCGAATATCTTTAGCAATATAGTATATTTCACTTAAAAAATAACGTAAGATCAACTGAACAAATAAAAAACAAAATAGTAATTTAATAGCTATTCAGAAATGTAAAAACAGTTGTGCTCGGGCGTGGGTTCGATTCCAGCTTGGGCTGATTACCTGGTTGGGCTTTTTCCGAGGATTTGTCCAACCGTAAGACCAATGTCAGGTAATCTATGGCGAATCCTCGGCCTCATTTCGCTAAATATCACCTCGCTATCACCAATCCCATTGACCCTAAATAACCTCTTAGTTGGTACAGCGCCGTTAAATCACCAACTAAAAAAATTAGAACGACGCTCAACAATATTTAAGAATAATTACACTATAATGATGACTCTTTTTATCCCTTAAGAAGACGGCTGTAAGTCTATAAGATTGTATTTGCTGAAGAGGAGCAATAAAAGTTTAGATTCTGCTGCTTGTATGAAAGAATAACTCATCTACTTAGCAAGTCTGTCAGTAAATCAATCAGTGTACAAAGTACGCCGACTTGTAATACCATTTATAAACACTGGTGTGTGTACACAAGGTTAAATAAAAAGCTGACCATAGCCGTTAAGTGTTAACATTTGCATTGCAAATTTACAATGTTTATCAGTGAAACTAATTACCTTGTGAACTTAACTTCACAAACACAATAAAACAAAAGTTTATATGGCAAACTGTGTTAAGTGTACATCAGAAGGAAAGAAAACAAATACTGGCCTGCTCATTTATGTAACATAGTAACGATTCATGCAATGACACGAACTGTAGATATTTATGTACAGTACAAATGGAAGTATTTTTCGTTTATCTTTATTTTCTCCGTACAACAAAATCGAAGAAACCTGCTCCGGTAAAAGCTGTGGCCAGTATCCTACATCTCACAGATCCTACTGTTAAATGAATCTAGGGTCCTCTCGGATTTGTATGTGCATGATCAGTAGGGCTTGGAATATGATGAAATGAAGGGTTCAGAGCCATAGTGGGCCAAGCACCATTTATTAAAAACGGAGAAAGCAGGGGTTAAAGTTAAGTGAATACCATAGTTTAATGAAGATTGACATACCATTTAGTTTTAATGTGTATACTTTATATTACTTGCTATATGTTTCCATTGAATTATGGTAATAACTTCATTTTAACCCTTGTTTTCTACAGTTTTAGTAAATGGTGCTTGGCCCACTATGATTCTGAACCCTTCAAATATCATCATTTTTCTGAGACATCACAGACAATGCAGGATGCAATATAGGCCAAACTCGTTTCACTTCAACACGAATCGATATAGTCTAATTTTATTTTGCATTTTTTTATTTTTAGGTCTTTTATTATCTACTGGTCATTTTTTTAGAAACTGTTGTAAGTTTTGTTGCATTTTTGCCCTTTTCTCCTTCTGAATGGACTTTTCTTACGGTGTAGTCACAGTCTATATTCGAGAACCTACTGCAGATTGCTTATGCAATTCGATTGCATCATAGAGGAATTGAAGGGTCCAGAGCCATAGTGGGCCAAACGCCGTACGTTAAAAACTGAGAAAACAAGGGTTAACATTAAATGAATGTCATAATTCAATGAAATGTAGGCTATAACAAGTAATATAAAGTATGCACATTAAAACTAAATGATATGTAAATCTTCATTATACTATTTACTTAACTTTAACCCTTGCTTTTTCCGTTCTTAATAAATGGCGCTTGGCCCACTTTGGTTCTGAACCCTTCAATTTTTCTTGTGGTTGCGTCAGCCTTTACTCCTGATCACATGTGTTCCATGGGAAACAGTATGGTAAAATCAGTATTTTCAATAAAAATCGGATAATTCCACATCATACTAATGCCAATATTTTCCTTGTATTTTTTTGTATCAAAAACGGACATTTCCAACACTCTGTATGTATTGCAATTACGAAACCATTCAAAATCGGTCATTTCCACTTCTATGTCCAAGAGTCATAATATCTTATTGCTACTTGAAATTATTGTAAAAGTGTTATAATATATTCATTTTTCCATGATACAGTAGAATGAAAGTGAAGGACATCTACAATGTGCATTTACATAGTTGAGTATTTTCATAATAATCCAATTGAAGCACTAGACCTGGTGGTCTGTTGCGGCCTCAATGGTCTCATGCCATCTTTTAAATGGTCTTTCAACAGATCGTTGTCCAGAAGGGCGGTAATGTAGCACTGCCTTTGGCATCTTTCTGTTGGCATTCTCTCAACATGCTGTTTCCAATTAACTCTATAGATTTGAAAAAAAATTTAATATAGGTTGGACGTTCAATCTTCTAAAATTTCTGTATGCCTATTTCGTTTTCTATCCCAATTACAATTACAGTGAAGTCAGAAATGGTAGATAGCTGGATGGATAAAACTGACGACGACATAGGCGTGTTACGGACAATGAAAAATAATTCGTGGAAGAAAAAATGTTTAATGAATTTCGGGACTTGGAATGTAAGAGGTATTAATTATAAAGACGATCAGTTAGAAGAACAACTGCTCAAAAAGAATATCAAGATAGCTGTCATCACAGAAACTTAAAAAAAAACTAAAAGGTACTAAAGTTGAGTATTTTAATTGAAATTATTGTAAAAGTGTTACGGTACGGATGATTATGTGGTAAGCACCGGCCAGGCTGCCATCTTCCCACAATAGAAGTCCTGAGTACATATTTTCCCGTTAGATTGTAAAGGGACTCATAATAGGGTCATAAGATGATTTTCAAAATGTAATTAAAACATATGTGCATATTTGGTAATGTAACCTTATGTGCTCTGGACCCCTACTGCTGGAAGATTGCCTGGCCGATGTTTACTATATAATTACCATGTAATGTTATATTCGTTACTCCATGATATAATTGATGTAAGTGACGTGTGTGTTTTATTGTTGTAAATGTAAAATAGCTTTTTTTTCGAACAAAAGTGAACATTTCCCTCACATTCCAAACAAAACCGGATATTTTCAAAATATTTTTGTCATTAAATTAACAGAAAATAACTGAAATCATGACAATTGACACTATTAGAACAACGGACGTAACATGCATGACACACAAAATTATTATTATCGTTCACTTTGGAGTACAATGAAGGCTCGATACAGTTTTTTTTTTCTACTTCCTGAAAAAAAATACTATTTTGTAAATGACCGGTTTTGTTCGCAACCTTCACAAGTTGTGTTATAGATCTTGGAGTATTCTTTGGCAGTAAATTTTATTTTTACAAGGATATAGACTGCATATTTAATCATACAATTACATTGTGATGTTGGGTCTAGGTTGAGCCTAGTAGGCCTACTGTTAATAACTTATTCTTTCTCTATCCCTAACTCACTTTAAATACTTTAAAATTAGTGATATCGAAACATCAGTACGTATCTACATTTAGTCCGGAATTCTGTCACAAAAACTAATTCGGCTGAAGTAGAAAGTATGCAACATAAATTCATACCGTCATTTTCGTACAGATTTCTGCCCAATAACTCGAAGAACGGAAAATCTGTGATTATTTCCAATGTCACAATTTATAATAATAATAATAATAATAATAATAATAATAATAATAATAATAATAATAATAATAATAATAATAATGGCTTTATTTAACCTGGCAGAGTTAAGGCCGTAAGGCCTTCTCTTACATTCAACCATTATATTCCAGATGCCAAAATATACGTAGATGTTCTGATTTTATTCAATGTCTTAAAAGGTAATGTTATAATCTGTTAATTTTCATAAACAAAGTTTATACGAAAAGCATGAAAAGTCACAACCTTTTCTACAAGAGAAATTCCAAATCTCTTCCATCTGTCCCCAGAATGCATTACAAGTACCAATTTATACAGCAATAAAGTGTATACATTTAGGCCTATCTTATAAATTGCATAATAGTAAAAACTTCCCATAAGTATTTTACTCAATAATTTAACGACACTGTATCAACTACTAGGTAATTAGTGTCGCTGGAGTTGGTAATAGCGATGTGGAATTTGGCATGGATTCTTCTCTAAGTAACAAAATAAAATAAATAAAAATAAAAATAGCGTATATGTTATATGCATATTTTAGTATTTGTTATTGCATATTTAACCCGACTAATAATTCGACTTTTAAATCCTTGACGATAATGTAACAATCCTCATAAGGCGATCTCAAAGTTCCCTCGCGTATCCGAAAAGAGATGTAAGCTCAGAGAATCTATGCATTTGTGAGTACAGTCAGATTTGCCATATGGCGAAGTCGCAAGGGGCCAGCATTGTAGGCTGTAACAATAGAGAGTGCGGGTCTTCCTTTCCGGACTGAGCCGTGACTCCACCATAGCGACGTCGTGCGCTGCGTTAAGTGTCGGGAACAAAACGGGCAAACTATCTGAACTTCATTGTTAATGGACACTCCACAAAAATTGACGCAACGAAGCGTTATTACAAGTTCATCTATTCTCGGATTACACCTTCAATGTATGAAATAGTAAAATCGAGCTAGGAATTTAAGTTAGCTTTGTAGTAGTATGAGATTCTATAGAAAAATAATGGGACACGGTATCTTTAACTTTTCGTACCCTATTCTATCACTAAACTTTGCAACTTTCGAGTTTTCAGTTTATAAAACTTGAAAGGTGTAAAGTACCGGTATTTGTGCTTCATCATAAAATTCCAGGGTCACGTGCCGTGGCGTCGTGGTCTAAGGCATCCTGCCTGGGACTCGCATTACGGAATGCGCGCTGGTTCGAGTCCTCATGGGAGAAGAAATTTTCTCATGAAATTTCGGCCAGTGTATGGGACCAGTGCCCATCCAGCATCGTAATGCACTTGGGGAGCTACGATAGGTAGCGAAATCCGGTTATGGAAATCAGCTATAACGGCTGGGGGATCATCGTGCTAACCACACGATACCTCGATTCTGGTTGGATGATCGTCCACCTCTGCTTCGGCATGTGGCCGTGAGACCATCAGCCGGCTGGTCGGTCTTGGCCCTTCGTGGGCTGTAGCGCCACGGATTATTATTATTATTATTATTATTATTATTATTATTATTATTATTATTATTATTATTACTTACTTACAAATGGCTTTTAAGGAACCCGAAGGTTCATTGCCGCCCTCACATAAGCCCGCCAGCGGTCCCTATCCTGTGCAAGATTAATCCAGTCTCTATCATCATACCCCACCTCCCTCAGATCCATTTTAATATTATCCTCCCATCTACGTCTCGGTCTCCCTAAAGGTCTTTTTCCCTCCGGTCTCCCAACTAACACTCTATATGCATTTCTGGATTCGCCCATACGTGCTACATGCCCTGCCCATCTCAAACGTCTGGATTTAATGTTCCTAATTATGTCAGGTGAAGAATACAATGCGTGCAGTTCTGTGTTGTGTAACTTTCTCCATTCTCCTGTAACTTCATCCCGCTTAGCCCCAAATATTTTCCTTAGCACCTTATTCTCAAACACCCTGAACCTATGTTCCTCTCTCAGAGTGAGAGTCCAAGTTTCACAACCATACAGAAAAACCGGTAATATAACTGTTTTATAAATTCTAACTTTCAGATTTTTGGACAGCAGACTGGATGATAAGAGCTTCTCAACCGAATAATAACAGGCATTTCCCATATTTATTCTGCGTTTAATTTCCTCCCGAGTGTCATTTATATTTGTTACTGTTGCTCCAAGATATTTGAATTTTTCCACCTCTTCGAAGGATAAATCTCCAATTTTTATATTTCCATTTCGTACAATATTCTGGTCACGAGACATAATCATATACTTTGTCTTTTCGGGATTTACTTCCAAACCGATCGCTTTACTTGCTTCAAGTAAAATTTCCGTGTTTTCCCTAATCGTTTTATTATTATTATTATAAAATTCCAGAAAATTCGAAACTGAAAATTATGCCTCTACATTTGCGAAATATTTGCAAATATTAATTCTCTAATTCTGAAAAGTAATCCTGTATATTTTGTTGTTTTAATTATTATTTATTTACTAACTGGCATTTTAATAATTTATTCCACAAGTTATATCACTTTTATATGCGTTCTTCAATAATTTCCACTCACTCACTCACTCACTCACCCACCCACCCCTTAGCACTATAGTTCTTGTAGAAACTTCGCGCATTATACAGATGTCATTCCAGGTCCTCCTATCCTCACCGTCTTTCCTCCATCTTCTGAGACCGATTTGCATTAAATCAAACTCAACCCCAACAAACGAGCTTACATTTGACCTACCTCGAGTCCTTCTTTCTCCTCGTTTACCTTCCAATGCCTTATTTGGGTATGTATCATTCTGCATTCTATAGACATATACCAATCATTTCAAACTCCTAAAATTAGGGTCCGTCCCAGGAATCTGTAGAGTAGAAAGACGACACAAGATCTCTGCGCAAGTGATATGTGGGAGGGCTAGGACCAATGATCGCTCTGGTGGGAGGTGTTGGATGAACGAAGCGAACAATCGCTTGCAGGGAGAGGATCATTTCTATCTGAACTCTACTCTACCTTCTACCATGAGCATCTAACCCCTTACAATGTGTCTGTATAGACGCTCTTCCATTTCTAAACATTAAAGTAAAAATACCGTATCCTGAATCAGTTCTAATTTAGATATGAATATGGGCATATCGCACATCTACTAAAATACTGTCTTAAGTCGAAAATTACATATTACTTTCGTAAATTATTTCCAAAGCTCTTTTAGTAGTTGGAGGTGTGAAATTCTAATAATAAAATAGTAAATTATCGAACGTGTATATATATTGGCTACCTATTTATTCAAATATTTTACAGCAGTTTCTTACTAGAAAATAGCACATCTTTACAAAACACAATTTTCGAGTTACGAAACTATTTTACTGGGAATGTGACATACTGATTTTAGTTTTAACGCCTTAGCGGAAATATATATGTTACAGAATTTGTATTCTATACCATTTACTTAGATATTAAAATAAAGCCTTCCTACTGAGTACTTCTATTAAATAATTACAATCCGTAAGTGAGGAAAGTGTTGAGTATTTATTTAAAGCATCCCATTTCTTTTGTAAATTACCCACAAATATTTTAGTACCTACAGTTGTGATGTTATTATTAATAATTCTCTAAAAATAATTTAGCATCCCTTGTGGGGATCGAACCCACGACCTTTGGATTAGAAGTCCAACGCGCTATCCTCTGCGCCAAAGGGACAGTTGATACCCGAGCTTCAAATGCAAATTGTTCAAGCAGAATGAGTACCTCTAAACTTAATTACATATTCATGAGGCATTAAAGTAAAAGGACAACCATTAAGTTCTATTCTGCTCAACATCGCGTTATTTTTTACAAATTCTTAATTCTCTATACGTATAAATAAATGTTTTATATATATATATACAGAATGGACCTAAGTAATGTAATTAATTTCAGGGTGTTATTATTTGAGATATTTCAAATAAAAAAGTTTAATACAATTTTCTCGTTTTTATTTCTTTTTAGAGATAAAAATTGCTTTTTATATAACATCCCATTGTGTGTTTTGTGAAAACCATTGATTGAATCCCCAATATCCTCAGTCAATTTAAGAAAACAATGTATTATGATAATAAATGATTGGAAGAATTTTAGATTTGTCCTTTAAATGTGCAGAAATTTGATCAGAACAAATGTAGCATTGTAAAATTCCTTTGCAGAACAAAACCTTAAATTTTTTCAGAATAAATTTCTGCACATTTAAAGGACAAAACTAAAATTCTTTCAATAACTTCTTACTTTCTGAAGTTAACTGAGGATATTGAGAATTAAATCGATGTCTTTCCCAAAACACGCTATGAAATGTTTCATATGAAACAATTTTTTTCTCGAATAGGAAGCAAAAACGAGCAAAATTGTATTAAACTTTTTGGTTTGAAATATCTCAAAGAATAAACCCTGAAATTAACTAGGCCCTACATTACTTACGGCTCACTCTGTATACAGAATGGATGGTAACCTCTGCACCAAAATTTAAGAGGTGACTCTACATGTTAAATATAACAAAACTTTTATTACACCTTCCCTTCGATGAAGCACCGTTAAGCAGGAAAAAGAATAGTGTTTGCCCAATGTTTGCAGCGCTCTACTGCAGTAATGGCCAAAGAAAAATGGCTGATTGCTATATAAACAGATCGGCAAAAATCTGAATGAACAGTTAATGTCTTGAAACTTTTTTCTCTTTTTTTTTTTCAAATTAAACCGTTTAGCCATGAATTTAAACTAAATAATAGCGAAAATCGTTGAAATAAATCTTTCAACTCAACGCACGTCGCGTGTTACCAACTGACTACAGCAGAGGGGAAGGGGAAGGTAAAGAGTGCAGGCCGCGCTTGCTTAGAGTTATTGCAGCAGCCGTGATGTTATCAAATGCTCCATAGAATCATAACGATTTCCTCTAAAACGTAAATGTTAGACAAAAAAAAAAAACTTATTTAGATTTTAAAAATCTCTCCTCATGACTTATTACCAGTTTCATTTTGATGCAGAGGTTACCATCCACTCTGTACAACATATAAAACAGTAATGTCTTCCTATTTATTGTATTATTTAACCTCTTCCTTCACGCCGATTTACAATCCAATGTGGTGTAGGGTGAACAAAACTAGCCTCTCTCACAATGTGGGTCTCCTTGACTGTGTTATAATAGCCTATAACTATATAAATTTAATATGCGTATTACTTAAATTATATTAATAATAAAAAATATTAAAATAAAGGAATTTAATAAGAAGCACAGAAGTAATAGAAGAACAAAATATCTTAATGAAAAGAAAAAACACAGGTGTCGGAAATGGCTGAAGATTTTCGACCCTTCTGTTTAATACGAGTATTTATATGAATGCAACAGTAAAAGACTTTATGAGAAACAAAAAATGGAAGTTTTACCATTAATTGCAATTTAAAATTAGATACAATATTTTTTTTTCAGATGATCTGGTTTTATTAGCCATATTGTAAAATTATTTGCAATGACCAGCATGTAATTTAAATTTTTTATTCTATGGAAATATTGACAGAAAGAACAAAGATAATGGCTTTTGTGGTAAATATTCATACGAGTGCCAAGCAAAATTTGTTTGAATAACAAGATCATAGAACGACTATAAACTATCCTTCTTTCTTTCTTTCTTTCTTTCTTTTTGTTAATGATGGGTACTTGTATTCCGTCATTCGCCCATACGAAGTCAGTTGTGTAGAGTGTAGACCAATTTACCGACAGAGTCATTGCCCAGGGTGCATCATAGAAGGCTGGTCTACGCTAAACCCGTGATGAGATGAGATGATGGTGGAGAACTGTTGGGATGCCACAGGGAAACCGAAGCTCTCGAAGAAAACCCCTCTGTTACCTGGTCCACGGGCTTGTCCAACACAAGCCCAATCGGAGGTTCGCCGGGGATCGAACCCGGGGCCACGGGATTGTAAGTCCAGCGCTATAACCACTAGACCACATAGTATTACCACAGTCTAGTATATACAGTCACGAAGCTCAATACGTAGTAAATATGCATCCATAGATAGTTGCTGATTACTAGGATCGCTAATATCGGATCATTACAGACAATGCGAAATAGTACCGGCACAGTCTATTGTTCCTAGCACCCTCACAATTCAAGCTTCGTGACTGTATAGGGCGGAGGTAAACCACACACACTTTTCAGGTATATTTTTTCCCATACCTTTGCTGTACATTTGTGGCATGTAATCTGCACACACTACAAAACCTAAGTAGTAAGGGTCGTATGTAAACTGCACACAGCATAACTGGGATTATTTTTTTTTTAATAAATGACATATAAATCGAAAGCAATGTCAACCAATGTTACAAGCGATAAACACAATTGACAATATTGTAATGAAAGGAGAAGAGGTACTGTATGAATTAGACTGACTCAGATGGATAGTTAGAGAGCAGTTCAACATAAAGTATTGGTCCTTGAACACAGTTGTTTATAAGTGCTATCCATGCTGCAATAAGTGCTGTATGGAGTGAAGCCAATGGCATTGAATGTACATTCCATCTAAGTCAATCTTGGCTTCGTCAGATTAAAAAAAAAATATGGTTTAATAAACAAATATAAAAGTGATTCTGAAATCGGCAGGTGATTAAAATTTGTATTCGCTCTACCATTTTTAGACCTACATGAGGATGGCGACTGTTTTGTATCTGATTTAGTGGCCATTAAGCCACAAGATGAAAAGCCAGATAACTTTTGTGACTATTTATTTTAGTAGACACCTATGTAGACGATGACGCTACCTTTCCTCCTTCAATCTGGGCAGCTAAACCAGAAAGCTTGCAGTGTACAACTAATTGATGTCTGTGAGTATTTCCATATTATATTCAACAAGACATTTTACTCTGCTCATCCTGATATTTATACTTTTACAAACAGGTTAATTGAATTTCAAATATAAGTACATATACGTGAAAATTCAGGGGATATCTACTGCAGCAAAAATTAAAAATAAGGCTCCTTAAAGAAGAAAGAATCTATGGAGAGAAATATAAAAGACTTTACTGAGAAGCATGTATCCCGATTGGAATTCATTAAGCGAACAAAATATCACCTACCAATATAAATAATTGGTTAATACGTTAATATTGTAGTAGGCGTATGTTTAAAGGAAATACATGCCATTATAGCTCTGTGTACAATTTGCATCCTGTTTTTATTACCTGGGTTGTGTGAGTGTGCAGATTACATATCCAAAATCAGTGTGTGCAAATTACATGTGTGTAAATTACTTTCTTTTAGGTCATATACCTGAAACGTGTGTGTAGTTTACCGCCCCCGACTGTATATACATACTGTGGTATTACGAGACATAGCCAGTTGCTCAATCATGATGTTGGTGGAAAACAGAGAAATAGTTTACTGATCCCACTAGCTGAAGGAACGCAGTTACGCGTGACTCTAGCCCAGGCGCGCAGTGCGTAGTCAGATTGAGGTGTAAAGTGGCCGGCTCGATAGGGGCTGATGAACTCTCCACCGCGGGGCTCCTGCACAATGGCGATCCCCCGTCGGTACAGAACTCGGCCGGGGGCAACTAATGCCGCCAATAAAAAGCTCGATGAGGTTTCTTTAGCGGACCGCTTTCAAAAGATGCCTTCTTACATAATACTAACAACTGGTTCCGCTGTTATTCCGAAGGGTAGCAAAAAACAGGGGAAAAAAGCGCAAGAGAACACGGCAGTTAGTTTTTTGGGTGAATTTTAAAGTGATGAACTCGGATTCCGGTCACGTTTTCCAGTGGAAATATCGAATATTGCTACCAGAGGTCAGGAGTGACCACCATTTCCGTCACGACGGAGTGACGTAACCCGAAAGGTCATGCCGAAATCGAGAATTACGCATTTGCATAGTTGTTGGGATGTCTTCATCAACAGAAATTTACAACTCTTGTCTACACTAAGCGCTGCCTTCCATGTTTTCTTCGATGGATATTGCCTTTTTAATTTTTTTTAATATCACAGCGCGTATTTCTTAAGGTTATCCGGCTGTTAAGAACAGTGATTTGCAAGCTTTGGTATGACAAATATTAATATAACCTAACTGAATTTGGAACATATATTTAGCCACCGATGTAGCTCAGGGACTACGGTCTGGTCACAGTCTAGTACTGTAATTATATATAGTCACGAAACTTGACTTGTGAGGGTGCTAGGAACAATAGACTGTGCCGGTACTATTTCGCATTGTCTGTAATGAAGCGATATTAGCGATCCTAGTGGTTAGCAACTATCTATGGATGCATATTTACTACGTATTGAGTTTCGTGACTGTATATACTAGACTGTGGTCTGGTCTCGTGATCCGAAGCTGCATTTGTTCGTATGTTCGAATCCAGCATGGGCTAATTTTCCGAGGTTTCTGCTAAATGTAAGGCGAATATCAGGTAATCTCAAAGGGAAACCACTGCAATAGTGTCGCTACTTTACGAAGTAGTCAATGACAACAAAATGGGGAGAAGTACGCTTACACTGCCTATGCATATCTGGTAACCGTCAAGCAAATATCTGAGCCATCGCTGTGGTATCTTCGAGGTTGGAAAGCATTCGCAGAGTCCACTCCTCCCATACTTCCCTTCTGAGCGTTTCAAGTAGAGAAGATAAACTAGCTATCATGAATTTCTGTCCCCAACGCCCATCCGTTAGATGTAATAAAAATTATGACAATGAATTTTCACACGTTGTCTAAAGCTCGTATTGTTTTATGAATCATGAGCAGTATTCGGTCCTGGGCACAGAAATGCATGAAGTTCAGAACGCACGGACTATAGTGTTCTGTTGGTCGAGTGTAGTGGGAGATGGAGAGCGCCTTTACTTCGTGTCTCAACATGTAAACAGTCCGTCACAGTAAGGACAAAATATATTTCACCCTGTACAGATGCAGTATATACAGTAAATTCCTAGCGTAGACAATAAATGTCTATTATTAAAGTATTAACGTGAGTTGTGACCTTCAATCAGGTGTCCCTACGCCGAAACCCGTTACACGTACCGCAGCCAAGCTGCAATAGGCCTACAAACAACGGTAATGCACATTACGGACCCACCTGTGCTGTTGCAGTCGGGTAACTGCACACGGGTCATGACGTCATTTATACTCCGTGTACTCTAAACCTCATACTTGTTACTTTGTGTCCCTAGCCCGAAGCCTGGCCATGAGTAATGAAATGTATTTGATATTTATTTATACTAAATTAGCCTACACAGAAGATATAAACAATACAAAGAATCAGGAACACCTGTATGAACAAAGCTCGTGTTCAGGTGTAGTTCCATCTAAAAAATAAAGTTGATACAAAAAATATAACAAATAGAAAAATAAATAGAATAAAAACAAACACTTGTCATATAAAATTAATTTAAATATAATTTATAAATATAGATTAGAATAGAATAGAATAGAATAGAATAGAATAGAATAGAATAGAATAGAATGTTTTATTTTCGCTGACAGTTAAAGCCATAAGGCCTTCTCTTTCACTCAACCAATCTTAATCAATACAAAAGTGACATACATATTTAAATTATGAATATTTACAATACACTTAAAAGATTCTCCAGCATTATTCATCAGTTAAGTTTTAACGACTAGTACATGTTTATTTAAATTGAGATAAAACCTATAAGAAAAAGTAATAACTTAATTTATGAGCTAATATAATTCAATTCAGACTATATCCAATATTTAAAGAATTATAATTAAGCTGAGATAGCTACTTGGTTAAAATGATGAGAAATAATATAATAGACGTTTACTGGAACTATATTATAGGGAGCAAAATATAAATCTAAAATATATTGATATAATAAGAACATTAATGTAATGAGATATTGCCATTAGAGGTTTTGCATTCTATTTAGAGAAATTAACGATAATAATAAGAATGAACAGATGTTAGTTTCATTATAAGTAACAAATATTAATGAGTAATTAATCTGTTAAGAATTTATGTAATTTTGACTTAAATTAAGTTATTGTCCAACAACCCCTTACATCACTCGGAAGCGAGTTCTAATTTCTAGCAACTGAAACTGTATAGGATGAAGAATATAAAGATGTCTTGTGGTAAGGTATAATGAGACCTGGTACTTAGATGATATGCGGATAAGTGTATGAGTATGTTTAATTTTTATTGACTTAATAACGGAAAACATTGAAAACTGAGAGTGCATTTTGATTCTGGAATTATACTAGGGCATTCGAAAAGTAATGGCAACATAGTTATTGTTTCACACTAAGTTTATTTAGGTTACTTTTAACATTATATACTTAAAAAATAGTCTCCTGCCATGCCAACAATACGTTGCCAAATTTTTGGAAGACGGCGGACTTCATCTGCAGCAGCATTTCTGGATATCTCTCTCACTGATCAATCTAAAGCTCTTCGGATGTCAACTCTTGATTGAAAGTGAATGCCTCGCTTCCACCAACTTGCAATAGTTCAGGTTTCTTGTAATGCCCTAAAGCAGTGAGTTGCATGTTTTTTCTTGCAACATGAATTTTTATGAACCACATTTGTTCGTACCTTTAGGGCTGTATTGTTTACTACAAATCAGAAATAGCCACTGTACTTACAAAATAGGGACACTTCGAGACTTTCAATATTGCAAATTTATTAAACAATCGCTGCTCTATTACGTAGTACAAGATTTCAATGGTCACCGCTAGGAGCACTGATTCACATTACTTATCGAATGCACTAGTATAATCTTGGTCCTAGAGTAAGATTTTTATCAGTCTTGATAAATAAACGCTTAGAAAGAAAAATCGAAGATGCAATCATGAGATTTTTAATCAGAAAGACACTCGACATCTTTAACTTAATAGAAAAAATTACCAATATAGTAACAATTGAAAGAACATGTCGAACGAATGGAAGACTTATTCTTTGAGGATGATGATGGTGATGATAATTAATTAAACACACAAAATATAGTAGACTACACAAATACGTTTATTCTTATTTTTTCTATTTGCCTTTCATAATCCTACCATTCTCTGGTCACAATACCGATAAACTTCTGTTGAAGCATGTAACAATAGGAGACGTGAATTTTTCAAAATAGTGCACCTTTTACAAGAGAAATGCGATACTTTTAATAAAATCCATGAGTTGTGGGTTTTGAATGGTCTATTCAAATATGCCTATGCTCTAGTAATAACTGATCAAGTATAAAAAAAAATAGACTACTATTTGAAACTCTGCAATTATTAGGTTTCTTTCTTTACAACAGTAGAAATCATCAAAGGACTAAGCGACTGACATTTTACAGACCTGAGTTCGAATCTTTCACCCTCAGGTATTTTTATGTGTTTATATTTTAATTGTTTTTTTTTTTTTACTGTTCAATAATCTATTCGTTTAAGCTGCTGCCAGGAAGTCAAAAGGAGGGCAGCAACAGCAAAAAAAGCTTTTAATAGAAAAAAGGAGCATCTTGTGCGGGCCTCTGGAAAAAACTAAGAAAGAGACTAGTGAAGTGCTTCATATGGAGTGTGGCATTGTATGGTGTAGAAACATGGATATTACGACAAAATGAAGAGAAGCGAATAGAATCATTTGGAATGTGGATATGGAGAAGAATGGAACATGTGAAATGGACAGACAGAATAAGAAATGAAGCTGTGATGAAAAGAGTGGTTGAAAAAAGAATGATGCTGAAACTGATCAGGAAGAGGAAAAGGAATTGGTTGGGTGACTGGCTGAGAAGAAACTGCTTACTGTCATACCAGTGACTTTTTTTTTTGATGTGTAGATTTATATTAAACCTCAAAAATATAACAACAAATGTCTCAGGATTCAGGAGAATATTCAAAACTGCATGTCCTTAACCTACAAAATACACGAATAATCATGATACTACTTCGAACATATTATAACATCCTATTACAAATTGCATTTCATCTTTCTGCAACTAGAGAAAAAATAGGAATAATTTAAGCACGATAGTCCCTTCCATATGAAAACAACACATTAGTGGCTGTATATCCTGTTTTCCGCGTACCGTACTCACAATGCTAATGATTAAAGAGGCAATATTCACCTTCGACAAAGTTCGTATTTTTTTTTATTCGTACACCTCGTTCTCAAAGTTCTCGTTCAGGTTCATGAACATCCAATTTACTCGTATCTACTATATTCTGCGTAATGCAGATTTCCTCATCTATCTCTTAAGGGGAATCGCTCAGTATTATACAAGTTCAAGCTATTATTTATTGTAAATTAAATTAAATTATGAGGTAAGAAAATACTGAATTATATTAAATTATACTAGGCTACACAACTTACGAATGGCTTTTAAGGAACCCGGAGGTTCATTGCCGCCCTCACATAAGCCCGCCATCGGTCCCTATTCTGTGGAAGATTAATCCAGTCTCTATCATCATATCCCACCTCCCTCAAATCCATTTTAATATTATCCTCCCATCTACGTCTCGGCATCCCCAAAGGTCTTTTTCCCTCCGGCCTCCCAACTAACACTCTATATACATTTCTGGATTCGCCCATACGTGCTACATGCCTTGCCCATCTCAAACGTCTGGATTTAATGTTCCTAATTATGTCAGGTGAAGAATACAATGCGTGCAGTTCTGCATTGTGTAACTTTCTCCATTCTCCTATAACTTCATCCCTTTTAGCCCCAAATATTTTCCTAAGAACCTTAATCTCAAACACCCTTAATCTCTGTTCCTCTCTCAAAGTGAGAGACCAAGTTTCACAACTACGCAGAACAACAGGTAATACAACTGTTTTATAAATTCTAACTTTCAGATTTTTTGACCGCGGACTAGATGACAAAAGCTTCTCAACCGAATAATAACACGCATTTCCCATATTTATTCTGTGTTTAATTTTCTCCCGAGTGTCATTTATATTTGTTACTGTTGCTCCGAGATATTTGAATTTTTCCACCTCTTCGAAGGATAAATCTCCAATTTTTATATTTCCATTTCGTACAATATTCTGGTCACGAGGCATAATCATATACTTCGTCATTTCGGGGTTTACTTCCAAATCTATCGCCTTACTTGCTTCAAGTAAAATTTCCGTGTTTTCCCTAATCGTTTGTGGATTTTCTCCTAACATATTCACTTCATCCGCATAGACAAGAAGCTGATGTAACCCGTTCAATTCCAAACCCTCTCTATCGCAGAATCAGTACCATTCCGAGGCTTATTGTAAGGTTTCGTAACAAGCTGTCTTTTTAACGGTGATGGGTTGTTAGCCCTTCGCCCAACCTCCAAGCTGGAGGACCATCCCTTATCGGCTGTCCACGACTGCTTATTCAATATATTCGCAGCTACCCTCCATATACACAAAATAATTATATTGCAATTCTGACACGCACAGAAAACCAACAAACAGGAAACCGTAATGAACTCTAGCATATGACATAATGTAGCCCTACAACATGTTGTGCCACATGGAACGCTCCTGCCATCTAACGGTAAAACTGCGCAAGAGATATCCGTATTGTAATATCGCGTTTTCGGGTCGCAACCTTAAAAAGGAGAGATCACAGCTCCAGTTTTATTTGTACGAATCTTTCAGTAACGAGATTGTCAAGCAGAATAATCAGAAAAAAAAGTTTGGCAAACCCTGTAGAGTGGCATTGAAATTGAGGATGAGACTGTACAGGTTTGTTTAACCCTGCCGAATTGTATCTCAATTTAGGCCTGACATGGCCTCGGGGCCCGCGTTTTAAAGCCGGCCCATAAAGCTAGTGTTGCATGCGAGCACGGCAGCACGTGGGCTAGACCGTTACAGACTCGAGTTCGGTTCCCACCGACGTCACCACAGGGTGCCTACAAACATGATAGCTTCGGAACACTCAGAAATAATGCCGTGGGTTACGAAATCTTTGTTTCTTGCTTTTCCATAATAAGATTTATACTCATAAATAAATTAATACGAAGGTTAAAATTTTATTTCGAGGTGTTAATGAAAATATTTTGAGAATATATTTGCGAAAGAAATATAATAAAACATAATAACATGCAATAAAAGCCTAAACCCATTTCATTTGCAATGTTTCGAATAAAAATCGGCAAAGGAACATAAATGAAATAACTCAATATAAGTATCTTGACTTTGAAACTCATTCTTTTGTGAAATGAGAGTTTTATTTTCATATACAGTAAATTTTATTTTTAACAAAGTTAAAGGAATTCCAATAGCAAAAATACTCCAATTCTTGAATAAGATTAAACAAGAGCTTTGCACTTCTTTTGAAGTGTAGAAATGTATCTGCATCAAAATATATCTTTATGTTAAATTTAAAATGTTGAGTTCATTTTTAATTTTCCCGTGTACAGTCTAGTTTTTTCTCTTCAACTACTATACAACATTCACTGTTATTCAATGTAGAAATGTCGGATATGTTATTATTTTGTTATTTTAAATTCTCCCTAGATACAATTAACTATGATATTTATGAAATTCTACTAGCATTCCAAAGGTGAATTAGATACATTCACACGACGAGCTCCCATTACCCTCGATGGTAAAACGACAGGTGAAGATGAACATTATAGAGAGATTCCGAAATATGGGTAAAATCTTCTATAGAGACAATTTCTGGTCCTATAAACGTAAGTCCAGAAATTAACAGTTAATTCAAATAAAGGATTTACGAATGCAAAACAGTATGGTATACAGTTCTGGCCAAGTAATAATAAATGTCCGAAGCGTTATTCAAGGCTCTCAATGCGAACTATAACACGTAGCATTATGGACGGCCGCATTGTTTTGAATGTTTCGGCTTGTATCCGAACAGCGTTACAGGTGGCATGCACCCGTTGTTCTGAAATCGACATATAAAGAACCGGCACAGAGCAAAAGACACTTTTCAAATGTTCTTACAAGTAAAAACCAAAGAGGGTTTGGGTCCGGCGACCGGGCGGGCCATGCGAAAGAACCTCCTGAAACAAATCAACTGACAGGGAAGGTGTTATTCAGTTACTGAGGAACGTTAACAAAGAAATGAACTGGAGCTCTACCATGCATCAGCCATATGCCTTGTAGTACCAACACATAACACATTATGTAGACTTTTACTGATACGACCGCTGATAAGAACTGGCTTCATGAACAATAGCATTGCCATCTACCTCTAAATAAAAGCATTTTCGAGAATATATCCATAGGCCCAAAAGGCAGAAAAAACCTCTCGAAGTTTGTTCCCATATTTTGGAACCACCCCGTATAGTAACAATAACAACACCAATAATAATAATAATAATAATAATAATAATAATAATAATAATAATAATAATAATAATAATAATCTGCGGCACGATAGCCTACTGCTGATCCTATGTCGACATGCCTCAGTATATGTGAATGATCACCCAAGCATGGGGGAAATATATAGTCAGCATGATGACCACTCCCCGGGCCGTCTATTTTATTTTATTTTTGTTATTAGTGGGCTAATTTACGACGCTGTATCAACATCCCAGGTTATTTAGCATCTGAATGAAATGAAGGTGATAATGCCGGTAAAATGAGTCCGAGGTCCAGCACCGATAGTTACCCAGCATTTACTCATATTGGGCTGAGGGAAAACTGCGGAAAAATCCTCAACCAGGTAACTTTCCCCAACCTGGATTCGAATCCAGGCCACCTGGTTTCGCGGTCAGACGCACTAACCGTTACTCCACAGGTGTGGACTCTGGCTATTGTAGTTGACTTACGAAATCGGATTTTGTTGTTCACTGTAACTTTTCAAATTTGATGACTAGATTTCTTTTAACATAAAAATCTTTCAAAGATAGTATTTAGGCCTACATTGTAATGACATCTATCGGGCGGGACGGATTACCCCTAGCCAGTGCAAAAAGTGTAATACCATATTGGTGGAAAGTTGACAGTTTTCTCAGAAAAAAAAATGTTTTTCCCAAATATTCAACATCCTCTTATTCGGTAACTATTATGAGTAGCATTGCGATATTTGTCCATATCGATATAAAATCTAACGAAGAATAATTTATTCCTCTGGCGTATTTCCATAGCGTGGACGATTTTCGTGTAAATTTAATTTACAAACCACTAATTTCAAACCACTAAACAATGCGAACAACGTTGTAGTCAGAGAGGGAGACGGGAAGTAAATCGCCTAGGGGGACAGACCTAAGTTCATTGACCTCTTACATCTATATTACGAGAAGAAAGAGCAGTGTGTTAGCGGCGATGTTGCCAGACTGCTGAAACTCTAACTTAATTTTCCAATTAATCATGTATTTAATCACAAAATGTAATTATATTCATTTAAGCGTACCTTATCGTCCCTTTCAATCTGCAGGACTATTTCACTACCACCCTGTATATACCCATACATACACACATCCACCAACCTACAGATATATAAACGTGTTAGCACCCAGCCTCTGTGGGAGGAGGTGAATCTATTCTACAGAATAGAAGCCGGGTCTCTGGATTTGTACACAGGTCCGCTAACGATTCTGCCACAGCTTATGGCGTCATCTGATAATAAAGAGTTTTTGTCAGGGGACATGACATTTATTATTATCCACCAGCGGGAACTCCGAAGAGCTGAGCATCTACATGTAGGAAACTAAACAAGAGTGGAGGGGAAGAAATCCGACCCTTGAGGCGTTATTCCCAAATTGAGAGGTAAACTTAATTAAGATTTACTTTTACGATGCATTTTATTGCTGTAACTTTTTATATGTCCTCTTCTATGATGTTTCGACTCGGGAAATATATTTGTTTGGAGGAAATTGCGTAGTTCTCCAATTCAACTTCGTAATTACCTCTATGGAGAAGTTTCCGAAAGCGACATCACAGCCATGTACCCCGTGTTTGTTTCTCTGGCTGCCGGATGTGTGTGTTATGGGCCTCGGGCAATTTTGCAAAATTGCGAACTCCCCAGGTATGTCTAATTAACAAAGTCCTTGACAGAGGGTTTTCCTTAGGCGATCGACAATCACTCGCTATCATCAGAAATTCTCCAATTGAATATCCCTACAACGGGCAAAACTACTTTCGCACTATACACTGAAATTTGAGACTGAAGGTTTACAGAATTAAGTAACCTTTTGAGATTCTGAAGCTTTGTCACTATCTTAACCAAATACATCTCTCTTTTTCAAAATACTGACAATCGAATCTTTATTAATTACTCACTGATACACGTATTTAATACGCGATTCTAATCGTTCCCTTATTTATATTTAGACCTAAGTTCACCTACCTATAATTCATAGGATCCATCCAGTAAAGTAGTCCACTCTATCCATCTTTTCATATGTTTGTCCGTTCATTAATCCATTAATATTTTTGTGTTCAATTGTATCGTTTTTGTGCGTTTAGTTTAGATAGTTTGTGTGTTTAGGCTGTACAATTTATGTGTGCAATTGGTATAGGTTTTTGTGTACTTAGTTTGTGTGTGAGTTAAGACTATGTATGTGTTCAGTTTTCTTCTTTTTTTTTCTTTTTATCGTGTGTTCAGTGTGGACAGTTGTGTTCAGATTATAATTTATGTGTTTAGTTTGCATATTTTTTTGTGGATGTTTAGTTTGCATAATTTATGTGTTTAGTCGGTATAGTTTTTCGTGTTTAGTTGGTATAATTTGTTTATGTGTTTAGTTTGTAAGTGTATAGTGTAAGCTCTCTTGGACTGGCTCCCCAAATGTAGTAGACCTTCAGCTCACCCTACACTCCTGTAGGAGGCCGTTGCCCTTATGGGATTTCAGGCTTTTCATATTTCATAATATGACTTTATTTTCTTCAAGTTTCTTTCTTACCTTCTTTCGTTCGTTCGGTTGTTTCGTATTCTCATTTGTGGATTGATTGGTTTACCGATTGCCTGAATGATGTATTGATTGACTGAGAGATTTACAGATTCATCAATTAATTAATTCATTCATTCATTCATGTATTTACGTCTAAATTCTTACGCATCAGCTAAATATACTTTTACTCCTATTGACCTTTGATATGTTTTATAAATTCATAATTATTAGTTATTTTATTGAGTGATAAATTCATTAGTTCAGTTAAATTAAAAGTCGCAGGTATCAGCTAGATAAACTGGTGTTGTCCTTTGGTATGTTTCATTGTTTCATGGATTCATAATTTATTTATTGTTTTACAGATTAAATGATCCATCCATCCATTCACATTAAATGTTGTATTTATCAGCTAGATTAACTGCAATTGTGCTTTAGTATGTTTCATGAATTTATTTACATATAGCTTCTTGATTGAATGAATCATGCAGTCACATTAAAAGTAGCAGGTATCAGCTAGATTGTTATTTGGTAGACTATGTTTAATGGATTCATAATTTATTTATATATTTTATGATTAATGATTTATTCATTCCCATAAAAAGTTCCAGGTATCAACTAGATTGTCCTTTGGTATGTTTCATGAATTAATAATTTATTTATAATATCTTTTATGATTGAATGATTTATTCATTCACATGAAAAGTCGGATGTATTAGTTAAATTGTCCTTTGGTATGTTTCATGGATTCATAATTTATTTATAGCTTCATTGATTGAACGATTCGTTTTTTCACACGGAAAGTGGTGGGTATCAACTGCTGTTCTCCTTCGATGTGTTCTAATGATGTGAATTAATAATATTGGCTATTTTACTAATTTAATTATTCATTGATTCATACTTTTGTGTGACCTAAGCCTCAGTCAAATGAAATCCGTAATCTACTAACATCTGTGATGAACTCATGTTTGACTGTTAGATTGATTGATTCATTCATTCATTCATTGGTTCATTGATTGAGTGATTCATTCATTCTTATGATCTTTTCCTTCTCCCTTTTTAATTGTATTTTTGTTAGCTCGACCATTCATCCAGTGACTGACTGACTAACTGGTTCGTTCAGTCAATAATTCTTTTCTTATTTCTTCTCGTTATTTCGCTCGTTAAGTTTGATCTCTTGATTATCCATTATCTGTTTGAGTGATTGATTTAATATTATTCATTTATTGATACGTCTAATAATTTTCTTCCTCTCTTTCTTTCATTCATTTTTCTATCTTTCTTTTTTCTTTCTTTTAATCTTTGTTTCTTTCTTTTCTTTCTTTTAATCTTTGTTTCTTTCTTTTCTTTCTTTCTTTCTTTCTTTCTTCCTTTCTTTCTTTCTTTCTTTCTTTCTTCTTGCTCTTCGTTCCTTCGTCAGTCTGGCCTTTCGACTATCCATTGCTTGATTGCTTTATTAATTCATTCAGCCGTTCTTTCATTCAATCATCCCCATATTCAATATTTTAGGTTGTTACAAATCCTAAACTAATTATAACAGTTTATTATTTCTTGAAACCATTACGTGTTCAGCCATTCGCTCATTCGTCCACTCAGTCAGCAATACCAGTAGTTTATTCAATCCTTTATTCATCAATTGGGCTATGCCAATTTTCTTACCTATTGATCGAATCATCCAATCATTTAATCTTCAATAATTTATGTACCCATAATATGTAATTTATTCATAACATTAATAGACGAATCAGCCTATAAATATCTAGCCTCCACGCGTGCCAGTTGGTTTAAGTTAAAAGTTATAATATCTATTTTTATTTAATTCGAAATATATGATCAAGTTTTTGAAGTTCCAAAATGAAACTTGAATAAACTAACATTCCGTGCACCGGTCTTGAGATGTTATTACTTTTTAGTATAATTTACACTGCTATTAATCTCTGCTTAAGAACTGGACAAAATATATGATATTATAATATATGTATTGGCTGCAGTATAGAGCATAGAAAGCATGTAAAATTTTACTGATGTATATTCGTATTCAAACCTACAAACATCTTCACTAGAGAGATAAATAATGTGTTTGTGAAATCTTTGTAAGTCACGCAAACGAGTTGTGAATTTGCCAATGAGATGCTCAAAGGAGAGATACAAACTTTCTACACACAATGTGTTTGAGCTTACAGTCGTTGTACTTTCTGAATATAGAAGCTGTTTTCCATTTCGTCACGAAGGATTATAAAAATTGTTGAATTTAAAGCTTTTGATTTAATACAAGTTTACAGTTGCTACATCTTCATTTTCTCATGCTCAGAGCTGAGAAAAGCTATCGTCCGGGAGGGGAATTTAAATAAGGATGAAAATTCAGATATAAAAATGTTTCAGACAGAGAGAACTAAGATTTTTTAGGTTGGTGACGATAGTGGTAAGTTTTATTCCTCTCCTTTCAAGCTAAAGAAATGACGACAATGGAGTAATGGTGACGTAATAATTTATTTATTTAATCTGGCAGAGCTAAGGCCAGTAGGCCTCCTCTTCCGCCCAGCCAGACTCTAATTCTAATTAAATACATTTGCTTACATAGTTATTACATTAATATCTAGATCATAAAACAACATGAAAGTAAATAATGTAAATTGGATAACTAATGTTAGTGTGAGAATAATAAACATTGGTAAGAAATAGTAATAATAATAATAATAATAATAATAATAATAATAATAATAATAATAATAATAATAGTAAAAATAGTAGTAATAATAATAATAATAATAGTAATAATAATAATAACAGTAATACTGTAATAATAATAATAATAATAATAATAATAATAATAATAATAATAATAATAATAATAATAATAAGATAATTTAGATATTTATCTGTGATATATATAACAATTAAATGGTAGGCGATACCGACTTACTCTAATAAAAACTTGCACGACAACAGTTTGATAAAACCTGTCCCGGATATTACAGTATCCTTTAAAAACCCCCTACGACAACTCAGTGTTAGAACGCGAGTTTATCATTCAAATAATTAGGGTTCGATTCCTGGAGTGATTCTTGTAGTGAACATCATTGGAGTATGAGTGTTCTTTCCAGAACTCTCCTGTTTCTCCTAACATTACAAATGTCACTAATTTTATATGAGGGCTATCTTTTTATGATGAAGTTGATGACGCCAAGAATAGTAAATCTGAAGTGGTGACGTGATGACGTAGTCGGAACTAATACGCGTGTTTTAATTACACAGAATCTAGTCTACATTTAAATGCTGTCAGCAAGACAAACTACGTCCATTTGTTAATAAGAAAGACTATGCACATCGCGGTACAAAAATAGGAGTTTGTATTTATAAATAGATATAGCAAAAAAATATTCCAAAAACTTTAAAGTGCTTTCAGTATGCAACGAAAGGCCAGAAAGGTCTGCACATATCCCGTCTTAATTTTCTGGACCTCAAATATCCTGGTATGTGGATTGGGTGTGGTGAACAAGTTACTGTAGTTGACCTGCTTGTTCTCCTGATCTCACGCCACTCCACTTTTTTCTTCGAGAAGCGGTCAAAGATGCCGTCTATCGAAATGTTTCAACAACACCAGAGGACATGCAGCAACTTGTTATTGATGCTTGTACTTTCATTCAGCAGGAAACACTGGCACGATCTAGGGCGACATTCATCCAAAGATTGGAATTATGCATTACATAAATCCAGTGGTCACCATTTTGAGTAAGATATGTAAATGTTCTGCTTCAGAAGGAGTATCAAAATGCTACAAAGTGTCATTTCACTTCGTACTTGCATTATGAGTTCCATAATATCTTGTACCCCTCAATATTTTGTTTATTATAATAATACATTGCGATACATTTTAAATAGCACCGAAGGGGTGAAATGATTTATTGAATAAAATGCACATGGTGTCTTCTAAAGAAATGAAGTCATTATCTGTTTCTCCTTAATGAACTAGGTTACAAGAAAGATATGAAATATGAAAAATGAAAAATCTGAAATCCCATAAGAACAACGACCTCCTACAGTAGTGTAGGGTGAGCTGAAGGCCTACTATACTTGTGGAGCCAGTCCAAGAGATCTTACACTATGCACTTACAAACTAAACACATAAACAAACTTTACAAACTGAACGCGAAAAACTATTAAATTATACAAACTAAACACACACAAAAACTATACAAACTGAACACACAAATTATACAGTCTAAACACACAAACAAACTATCGAAACAAAAAAACACACAAAAACTATAACAACTAAACACACAAACTATCCAAACTAAATACGCAAAAACTATACAATTAAACATATAAATTATATCAATTAAATACGAGAAATATATTAATTCGTCATTGCAATTAAACATCATTTGTTTGAAACAATTTTTCATTTGGCGCCTAAGAAATAAAATTATTTTGAATGAGTAAAATCAACATTAACACAGAACAATAGGCCATACTACATTCAGCGAGATGTTCCTTTCATTTCACAAGTACATCGCAGAAGTTTATTCAGGCTATGGTAATGATAATTTAGATTCCGTAACTTACACAAGCACCAAGAAAGAACGATTCAGATATTATCGACGACAGCAACGACAGCAAAACCGAATAACAGCCCACATACATAGGTTACATCAAATAATTCTACAAAAGCTGTAAATAACGAAACAATTTTTCAATTAGTCTAATATGGCATTTAACACTTATACTGTACATCTCTCTTAACGGTATGTGTCAGAGGAAGAACAATTGTTTGTATACATCTTAAGTCAGCAATGCCTTATTGGCCTCACTTATGAGGTTCCAATCTGTCTTCGGGCAGATGACTAAACAGCAACATATAAAAATAACATTACGTGATAATATAATAGGTCCACCGTTGTGGTGTAACGGTTAACATGCCTGAAACCCGCGGGGACCGGGTTCAAATCTTGGTAGGGACAAGTTACCTGGTTCAGGTTTTTCCGAGGTTTTCCCTCAACTCATTAAGAGCAAATGCTGGGTAACTTTCGGCGCTCAATCATGGACTCATTTCGCTTGCATTATCACCTTCATATCATCCCAGATCACATATAGATTGCTCATTCCTATGTTAAGATCGGTTGCACTTTGAAGAGAACAACCGCCAGGATCGCCACCCGTCCGCCGTAAACGAACACGAGATGGCAGTACAGTCGCTAATGCAAATCAAATGGGAGTTATGACGTGACTCCTTATGTAACAACTAGATGGCAGCATAGTAAACCTGACAAAAGTTGTTACCGCGGAAGACCATAACGCAGAGTAATCTGTGTATATATATGATATTTTAGGATATCATTCAAACGCTAGATAACCATAGCTGTTGATAAAGCGCCGTAGAATAGCCAATGAAACAAAATATATTATATCTACGGGTCGCATAGATTGCGCGGTGACGTCACCAATTTCATCCTATGTAGGTAGCACTCATGGAAATTTACCAAAATTTCGTTCTGCTAATACTCTCCATTTTATTGTACGCTCGTTTTAGTTTGACAAAATTTAATGCATTCAAAAAACTTGTCCATGTTATGTAGTTTGACAACAATGGTTTTGTAGTTTTTAGAACATGCTGTACATAATTGGGCTGGGTCATATAACAATCTATGCACCCTCTGAGGAGAGGATTAGGGTAAAGACCTCGTTCGCAGTGTCGGCCCAGTGGTCAGACATCGCAGCGCCGTCGGCTGCCATCTTAATTGAGACGTTATATTGCTACATGACGTGCTACCACAAGTAACGGTAACTCGAGGAAGAGGATGCGACATGCGACGTCCTCCATCAATAAATAAGGGAATTATGCAAAGGAAATATTTATAAATCGTTATGCAGTAGCCCTTCTCGTAAAAGTCTAGCGTGCTTGTGTTTTATTCTCGTTAACGATCTACGTTGGCGTTATCGTCCATAGATTATAATTTCTGAATGTACCGTACTGGATTCATATAATTATCAAAATGAACTGTAAAAATAATGTTGGCATTATTTTATTTATATATTTCAAAGAAGTTTCCTAAATTGAATAACTAGTAATATTTATAGTAGGCCCTATAGCTAATAAATGTTTTTAACCCTCAACTTGTATTGATTGCTTTTTAAATGCACGTAAACATATCTATCCATATGGGTCTATATTGACGCAGAGATACCAGTTGAGGGTTGAAAATACTTACATCATATGTCCGGTTTCTGGAAAGACAGAGTTATCTACGAATTAACGTGATGATATGTTTAAAATGAGCTTCCGAAACAACAGTTATCGCAATCTTTACAGTTATATGTGCTACTGTGCCTCGACCTGTAGTTCCCTGGCAGTTAGTACTGATTCGAAGAAATATCGACATGCGGCGCTACTGCGTTACTGCTTCTTAAACTATAATGACTGATATTAAATAATAATATAGACCACAATAAATTAATTTACTATATTATCGGTATACTTTTAAAATTTGGCGTTTTATTTACATAACTAACAGTAAATGTTCCACTTTTCATGACATGACATATTAGGATAATAATGTGTGTTAGTAAAGACAATTTCGAACATCTCAATCTTAATTTTCGTCATCAACTTCAGATTCTATGTCGTCAGTCAAGGAATATTTTATTCTTGGATGTTCTACCAATGCCACTGGCATTTCGGACTCCGAAAAATCCATTTGAACACATGAAAGCATTCATATGGAGGAATGTAAAATATTTTTTACATATCTGTCAATATGGCTGCCAAAGCCACCACAGCTGACTACGGTTGCAGTTTTGTAGCAGAAGTTACATCTAGCCCTCTCTCCACTAGTGTTATTCACCTCGATGGTCATGTCAAATACTAACAATTATTACTTTTTAAATGATATTACGATTGAGATGGAAGTGTACAAGTACAATATCGTTTATCACACGGTCCTTTAATTAAGAAGCCTTGCTACTAGAGTTGAACATCGATCGAGAAAGCAAGACTAGCAGCGCCCGCAAAGCCGAAAACCTGCATGATGATGTTGTATAGCCTACGTCGCGTCGTTGACGTAAAGACTGCTTGTGAGTGTTTCAAGACATCGGGACTTCGGAAGTGATCAACTCTCGAACGTCAAGCAGCCTTGAATCGTCACAGCTGTTTGCACCAGATTGAACGCTTATCTACTTTGGCAACTGTTATATAGCATATGTATAAACAATCAAGCAGCCTATTTTAAACATCATCTATACTTTTCAGTGTTTAATAATCCGTTCCCCAATCTTTATTTTATTACTAGGTCCTTATTAAAAGACTAGGAATTTTCTTTTCGTATGTTTGACATCAAGTGTTCCATGTCAAGTAAAAAATATTAACGCTTTATTTAAGTTATATTTTATGATTCTTAGAAATTTAAATTTATTTGAGAATTTGTTTTTCTATTTACATAACCATAGGTAATAGAACCAGAACATTTTTATATCTAAGATACTGTTTTTTTTTTCGTCTTTTCGTCTCAATTAAACATTTATAATATTATTTATTTCCGTAATGTATGTTATTCAAAAGGTACGAAATCTTTCCTCGCCGACCATATGCTATTTCGAGAATGATGAGCAAGACTCGAAGAGAACGAGAGTTATGAGACGAGACTCGAAAGACAAATGCAACGAACACAGCGAGCGAGAGCGACAGTTAGTTTTGCTCATCTCTACTTGCTACCTATTAGTAGGAGAAGGCCTAATTGTAGGAGACTCAAATAGTTTGCATATTTCCTCAATTTTCGGAATTTCCCGTCTTCATTTACAACCATGGGTTCAAATATGCTGCCTAAAATTGTCCTTTCACATATTACTGAAAATCTCTTGTCATTTTATGTTAAATCCAAGACTATCTAAACTAAAAAATATATACATCTTGATTACACAACTTTTAACGCTATATCACTTCGGAATATATATTATATGTCTTTCTCGTGTTAAATTCTATCGTACCTGGTTTACATGTTTCGGTCTGTTATTGACCTTCTTCAGAAAAAATATATATTTAAAAAGACTTTAATGACAGTACTATATATTTCGACTTGCAGTAGTTATAGGCTATTTATCAATGAAAAATAATTAACACTATGTTTCCTTTAATTAGTCTTTATTTTATTTCTGAGGCAGTTACTGTGTATTCGGCCATAGATTACAACTTTACATAAGGCACAATTCACGTGTTTAAAATTATACCTTTTTTTTTTGTAAAACTGTCCACGACTCAGAAAAGACGGTAGTTCAATTTTTGATCTAAACAAATAATCCATCAAAATTAATTGCAGTTCATGTACCATAGTGCGCTAACAACCACACGTCAATGGGCTCAATTAAACATGAAGTGCTAGAACTTTCGACGCTGGACCCTGACTCGTTTCGCTCGCATTATCACTTTTATCTCACTCAAACGCTAGATAAGCATTGTACTTAATAAAGCGTCTTAAAATAAACCAATTAAAAAGAACATGAAACATATAAATTATCCATTTGTATTAAGATATGATAACTCAATACAAATATGCATATTTATATGTAATTCTCGTATCTACTCATCACTAGTTTAATATAAACCTGAATGGCGTCATACGAAGAGATAAGAGATATTTTTAGACAACTGTCACAGAAAATGCAGCATTCGTTAGAGTATAAGCCTTATCTAAAACAGTTTTACGAAGATGTTCCTTTGTTTATTTATTTGAAATAAAATCTTCTATGTTATTTCAGTCGTTTGTTCATAATACAAACACAGATTGCGACACGATGAATCTGCGTTTTAATTTGTCTCTCTTTCTAATTGATGTCCATTATTTGTTTTAAATTGTCCCATGAAAAATTATAAATAATATTTATGTTCAAAGGAAGACTATTGCACTTACAAGTCAATACTTTACAGAGGTTTGGTTAACATTTACACATTTTTATTCGTAACGTTTACCAGTACAGTTCACAAATTAGGTTCAATAGTATTTTAATAGCTATCAAGGCACTGCTGTTAAATTCTCTCTTTCTCCGAAAATAGGAATCAAGCAGTTTTGTTGAATCACCTTGTATACGGGTTTGTGTGTTTTGGCTGTAGCACTGGAGTGTTGACTTGTCCTGCATTGAAGAGTGCCAAGCCAGAGAAAAGTGACGGAGGTGTCAAGAAATTGTATAATGCTCTAAAAGATGAAAGTAAGGACTAACTTGTACGTTGTTTAGGAAAAGTCATTCCTATCAAAATTTTATTAAACATAGCCATAGTTCAATATTTTAAAAAATCCGCCACCACTATCTATTTTTTCTTTCGAAAAAACATAGAGAAACAACATGGCGGACGAATGATTTGATATTGTACAAACACAAGTGATGCCATATTTTTCTAAACGGAGATAGTAATGAAAGAAGAATTGTGTAGAACGTTGCAAAATTCTACGTTACAAAACCTCCAAGTTCAATTCACCTCCGAAGGAAGCTATATAATGGTGTTATCTGTCTTAAGAATTTATCCTGATCTTCAGGTTAGAATTCTCATATCTCGAATTACCAAGTTTGATTTGATTCATGGATGTGACATATAAAAAAATCGATCTACACTTTTGAATCATACTGTAAAGTTGGTACTGGAATAAGAAGCACACTAACAAGTTAAGCCGAGGTCATCAGATGTCCTCCTCTCACAACAAGCGGATTCGTCAGCTCACTAAGAAAATAAACACAGACCCCAATCCAACTCGCACATGCCACAACAACATACCGAAGGCAACCAAGAGTGTGAGACTGTCAGGACCAAACCACCGAACAATTCTTCAGCTAGGAATTCCAAAGACGTTCAGACTGAAGTGAAGTGTCTGTGAAACTCAAAATTCAGTGAATAAAACTGTAAAATCCGCAGCAACAACTACAAATATTAAGATTATGATTAACTGAATATTGATAAAACAATAAATTATAGTTCTGGTGGCGTTTTCACATTATTATTATTATTATTATTATTATTATTATTATTTATTTATTTATTTATTTATTTTTTTTTGTTCAAGGGCAGGTCTTCCCCATACAAACCCAGTATTCTCCAATCTCCCATCTTTTCCGCTTTCCTCTTGGTTTCCGCATACGATCCATATATCGTCTATCATATTCTGATTTCTTCTGCCCCGAACTCTTCTCCCGTTCACCATTCCTTCCAGTGCAGCCTTCAATAGCCAGTTTCTTCTTAGCCAGTGACCCAGTCAATTTCTTTTTCTCTTCCTGATAAGCTTCAACATTATTCTTTCTTTACTCACTCTTTCTAGCACAGCTTCATTTGTTCTGTCTGTCCACTCCACGCGCTCCATTCTTCTCCATATCCACATTTCAAATGTTTCCAGTCGTTTCTCTTCAATTGGTCGTAATGTCCATTTTACATTATTATTATTATTATTATTATTATTATTAATATTATTATTATTATTATTATTATTATTATTATTATTATTAGTGCCGTTGATCGATCAAAATATTTAATCGATTAATCGAGTTTTGATCGAGTTGAAAAAATGTTTTAATATACTGTAATGCACAATTATTGTTAAATTTAACTTGTGTTCGGTGATAAGCATTAGTATTAAATGTTTTATATCTGTATATATTGTATCATTATATTACAAAACAATTATTTTAATTACTTACTAACATATGTAGTATGAGTGCATTTACATGTTCCGAATTAAGTTCTGCTCTACGTTTAGTAAGTAACAAAGTTTCCTGCATCACTTAACACGAAAAAAAAACTTGTTTTCTGTCAAGCACTTCTCCACGATCGTTCAATTTAAATCGAAACGTTTCACCGAGTTTACCTCTCAAATTCTCATATGACATAGTATAGTTTACACTTTTCACAAACCACAGAAAACTGATTTTTTTTTCTATCAAACTAAACACACATCCTTCATATACAAAGTCAGTACAGAAACTGCAACTGCAAAAGTACATAAGTGGAAACAAAAAATTAGCTCCTATTATGATCGAATTACCAGATTTTAGAAAGAGAAGAAGGTAGTTACTCTCCCATTTGCACAGAGTGTAGACATGGCTATTTTATAAGGGATGAGGGGGGATGAATCCCAGAAAAGTATGTAGGTCTATTTCATATGCTAGGAAGATGAGCTGACAAAAAGGTGGAAGTTTTCTTGGAAAATCATAATACTTAATAAGGGTTTCGCATTGTGTTTGAACTTTCAATAGAGGTAGACTAGGTCACTGTCCTCACATCTCCATCTCTTTCTAAAGTGTTTGTGCAAAGATTTTCTTTACGCTACCTGATTGACAGTACTATTGTGCTTTTAAGTAAGCAATTTCCGAGAGAGAAATATTGTCGGAATTTTTAATATGAGTTTGTATTAACACAATAATAATTTATTTCAACTACAACCGATTAATTTGAATCGACTCGATTATTCGATTAAATATTTTTGATCGATTAATCTTACAGCATAAATTGATCGATTATATTAATGGATTAAATCCCACAATACTAATTATTATTGTTATTATTATTATTATTATTATTGTTATTATATTACATTACATTATACTTTTTATTATTATATTTCAGTCGCAGATCTAGTATAGTATTCGCTAGACAGGAAAAGGAATTAAGGTCTAACCTCATGGTTCTTCCAGGTTGGATCTTACAATATGAATAGTAATATTAATTTTATACAAGTCAGGTAATTGTGGTCGTTCATACATGGCGTCCATGTCTCCTTCTGTAGTTTTTGAGAAGTTAGAAGTAAGGTGGAATTAGAATGAAGAGAAGGAAAAAGAGGACGGAAATACGAAAAACAATAAAACAATCTCTACACTTCGTAAGTGTTTTAAAAACAACACAGTTACATCAGCTGAGGTGAGATGACGTCTGCTACGGCAATAAGGAAGACAGAGATGTGCTACAGAATTCCAGGAGACACGCGTACATCCATGGCTGAGCGACTTTACAAGTGCAACAAATCAGGAAACAAGGCTGTGGAAGCATTGACCGGCTTGTTATGCATTTGGGAGCCCAGAGTTTGATCACTGTGATGATCTCTGGCAGGACGTGTTGTTGCACGCTTCGGCACCCAGATAATCTTAAGTGACGTACGGGAACCGTAATTCATTAAGAGAGTGAAACGAACCCTCATTTCCATACCCGACGTGTCCAGGTTGAGTCCTCCGCGACTTTTACGACTCCGGCATCGTGTAAAACAGACTTCTAAGCATTCATAAACATCTTCATTATTTTGGACAAGTATTAAGACACGGTGTCAGACTGTCAAATGGTGGATGTCGCGCTTGATGAGATCTTCCTGCTTTGACGACGGGTGTGTTTGCTTTAACCTGCGTAGGTTCACACTTGGTTCTGACCCGGAACCAATCCGACAACAATGTACGTCATAACTCACGCAAGTTATAAACCTGTGGTTAGAGGATCGCATAAGCGACGATTGCCTTTTAAGATATTAACGTTTCTTTGACATGAAAATCTTCAAGTAGGCTACTGGTACATACTTTCCAGCTCAGGCGACTGCCAAGTTTGCCTGCTGATCAGGAGCTGCGCTAGAGCTTGGGTTCGATTCACGCTTGGAAGTATTTGTTCTTTCTGAGGTTGTATGCAACCTTAAGCCGAATGTCAGGTAATCTATGACGAATCCTCTGTTTCATCTCGCCAGATATCATCTCGCTACCATTAATTTCATCAATGCTAAATAATTAGTAGTTGATACAGATTTGTTAAATAACCCACTGAAAGATACATTTTTTTTTCGAAAAAATTTCCCGAGTCAACTGAAGTTTTTTTTAGAAATAGTTTCGTGGAAAAAGAATTGATTTACTATGCTGCATATCTTCACGTAAAAAGAGTTGTTGACGAACAGAACGCAGAGCCAGGAGAATAGATGCAGAACAAGAGGAATTCAAGGAGTACAATGAGAATACAGTGAGTACAAGGGAATACAAGAAGTACAAGGGGAATACAAGGAGTACAAGGTTAATAAATGAAGTACAAGGGGAAATGCAAGCAGTACAAGGGAAATACAAGGAGTACAAGGAAAATACAAGGAGTACAAGGTTAATAAATGCAGTACAAGGGGAATACAAGGAGTAACAGGGGAATATAGGGAGCAAAAGGGCATAAAATAAGTTCAAAGGAGAATTCAAGGAAAACAAGAGTGAATACATAGAGGACAAAGGGGGTTTCTACATCAAAAGATCAGATCAGTGTAATGATGACAGGCCACTAACTTAATTAGTTGTAAAATGTGATATGTTTTTAAACACTATCTTTTTATTTTATCAATAGTAATCTCACTAGAAGTTTGATTTTATCTAGAGAAAATCAAAACTCGAGTGGAATTTAATTGACTATTACACGATTAGAAGAAATAAAGTACTCTAATACAACAAAATATTAAATGACTTATTAAAATTCTATTTCACTAATGTTATCTTCACCAAAACGTTTGAACGGAGCCGCCATTTTCATTTGACTATCCATGCGGTAAACAAATGAAGATTGCAAAGCATGATTTATAGTACCGCAAAGAATTTGCAGTTTGAAATGTTGGCAAATAAAGAAACAAATGATAGAGAGGTGATAAAAACAGAAGAAAGTATATAAATATCAGAAGAAATAAATTACTCTAATAGGCCTACAATAAAATAGATATGAACTGACTTACTAAAATTTTATTTCACTAATGTTAGCTTCACCAAAACGTTTGATCGGAGCTGCCATTTTCAGTCGACTATCTATGCGGAAAACAAATAACGATCGCAAAGCATGTTTTATAGTACCGCAAAGAATTTGCAGTTTGAAATGTTGGCAAACAAAGAAACAAATGGTAGGGAGGTGATAAAAACAGAAAAAAGTATATAAATATTAGAAGACATAAAGTACTCTTATATAAAAAATAGATATTAATTGACTTACTAAAATTCTATTTCACTAATGTTAGCTTCACCAAAACGTTTGAACGGAGCCGCCATTTTCAGTCGACTATCTATGCCGGAAACAAGTAACGATCGCAAAGCATGTTTTATAGTATCGTAAAGAATTTTCAGTTTGAAATGTTGGCAAACAAAGAAACAAATGCTAGGGAAGCGATAAAAACAAAGTGATAAAAATAAACAAATGCTAAGGAAGTGATAAAATTGTAGCGATAAGCGGCCATGATTGTTGAAACACGTCTTTTCGTACCGTTTTATTGGTCAAACGTAGTATGACGTAGTAAAAGTGTAATAGTTATCGTAAAATTATTTTATTTCCTCCAACATGTTTCAAATTAATAATGAATAAGTCTCGAACATCAAAAGATTTATGTAACATGCCTGTGTTTAGATATATATGCCTGTGTTAGATATAATCAGTAGCGAAGGGTGACAAAATTTTTGGGTAAGCTGAGCTGAAGGCATGGTGATCTAGGACGTACTTTACGTCGCTAAAAGGTTAACGAAACGCGGAAACGCTCCTGATTTTAATTAACTAAATTGGAAATTGATCTTGTCCCTTGTTTGAAAATGTTTGGTAAAGCTCAGCTTACCCTGCCTACCCCGACTCTTCGCCACTGTATAATCTGTCCCACAATTTTTTTTTCGATTAGAAACCTCACAGTAACTTCATTGTGCTAAAAAAGGGGGGAACTCACATTTTTCCGAGTTAGCCTTATGGTGAAGCTGTCGAATGTACTTCTGTTAGCTACGGTCCTGTATGTACCTTGAACTTATAATTTATTCCATGCTAGTAATTTTACCTTACAGGCTTTAAATCACGAAAACTGGTAAATGCTCAGAACACACACATTAGATAAATATTCTTGTTAATGTTTAGCTTTAATGTTCTTAGACTGTTTCAATCTAACAAAAAAAAAAAAAAAAAAAAAAAAAAAACATGCCACGATTTGGCACTGTGCCAGGCAAGAGTCTTTTCATAATGAATAAATTCAAACAGTTCCTATTATATCACTGTCAACATGAGCATCGCTTTGTTTCAATTTATTTTCCAAAAATGAAGTACTTCTTACGGGGATATGATGTACTGTCTGAAATCTAAAGATGGATTTGTAAAACAATAATACATGTGAGTTATCTAGAATCCACCACTGTCGACGAACTTTATCATCATCATCATCATCATCATCATCATCATCATCATCATCATCATCATCATCATCATCATCATCATCATCATCATCATCATCATCATCATCATCATATCAGAGACTGGATGAAGTTTGTCCATTCTTCGTCTAAAGAGAGCTAGCCATTCCAATGATGTTCAAGAATTCCTAGTCATCTTTGAGCTTATTCTTGAGTTGCTTTCTTCAGACAACTCGTGACACTTACTCTTTTCAATAATTCCTACAGTTCTAAACGTAGACTGCTAGTTATTTCTGAATATTTAATTTTGCATATATTATCATTTCATTTTATGCACAAAACTTGCATCTTCATCTTCATCTTCATCTTCATCTTCATCTTCATCTTCATCTTCATCTTCATCTTCATCTTCATCTTCATCTTCATCTTCATCTTCATACATTAAACCTTAATGCTCGTTCCGATCTCAAAGAGAATATTGTTAAAATTGTTGAGTCCATCTTCTTCATTACCGTCCAGCATTTTTCTTTCCAGACAGTAGTTAGTAGAGATGAACAAGGATCGAGAAAGCAAGACTACAGCGCCCACAAAGCCAAAAACCCGCACGACAATGTTGTATACGTCTCGTCGTTGACGCAAAGACTGCTTGTGTTTCGAAACGTCGAGAATGATCACTCTTGAAGTTCCGAACGTCAAGCAGTCTTGAATCGCCACAGTTGTTTATACCTGACTGAACTTTTATCTACATTGGTAACTGTTATATATGTATAAACAATCAAGTAGCCTATTTGAAACATCATCTCTACCTTTCAGTGTATAATAATCCGTTTCCCAGTCTTTATTTAATTACTAGGCCCTTATTAAAAGGCTAGGAATTTTCTTTCCATACCTTTGAGATTAAGTGTGCAATCTCAAGTAAAAAAAGATATTGACGTTATGTTTCATGTTTCTTAGAAATGCAAATTTATTTGAGAATTTTTTTTGTATTTATATAACCATATAACCATAGCTAATATCATATAAAAGAACTAGAACATTTTGATAACTAAGATACTGTTCTGTTTTGTCTTTACGTCTCATTTAAACATTTATAATGTTATTTACTTCATTGATGTATATTATTCAAAGTTACAAAATCTTTCCACGCCGACCAAATGCTATTTCGAGAACGATGAGCGAGACTCGAAGCGCACGAGAATGACGAGACGAGACTCGAAAGAGAAATGCAACGAACACAGCGAGCGAGAGCGGCAGTTAGTTTTGTTCATCTCTAGTAGTTAGTCCACCACTTCAAATATATTTTATAATTGCTTTCTTTTCCCTAAAAGCCAAATTATCACAGCCAAAAATAAAGAGGGAATGGTAATCACGAGTGTCTCTCTGCGCACTTCACTTCTTAACGTATTTCAATATTCCAAAAATTTATTTTTAAATGTATTTACTATAAGAAGCTTTGGCTTGAATTGGCTTGGCTTGTCTTGTCTTACTGAAGGCCGGGCTTGAGACGCATCCTTGTACTTAGACTTGCTTTGGTCCATTGTACGCCTAATATGCGATGATTGTTCAAGTTCGGCAAGCGGCCTGGGTGACGTTTGTGAATCCAGTGCTGACAGGTGGGCCATCCCATCTTAGCCCTGACAAAGCCAAATTCCATCGCCTAACGTGTATCTGACGAACCCCAAAACCCCAGGGTCTAAACTCTTCTTATAATTATTTCTCAGCATAGTACCCTAGCCTATTTTTAACTATTGTAGATTATAGATGAAATGAGGAGAAGACAGAAATTTTTCGTGGAATGATTAGAGGGAAACGGCAGTACCCGGAGAAAGACTCTCTGCAACGTCTGCATAATCCATCACGAATTCAATCACGATCTGGCTAGGAATAGAACCGGGACAGTTTGGACGAAAGATCAGCACGCTATCGTTTGAGCTATAGACGCGGCTGTAATAGATCTTACACTTTCATCGTCGTCGTCGCCGTCGTCGTCATCATCATCGTCATATACTGCACAGTTTAGCTCTATTGACCTGGTCCGGTTTCACAAAATTGTAAGTCGATTAAAACTAATCTCTCCAACGTTTTTGTGTCTACCCTCATCACATCTTCATGTTGGTACACATAGCTGTAAATCTGAGGTGGATGCAATGCTTTTCATTCTATGTAGGCCCTACTGTAAATGTTCGTGCCATTTTGATTTAAATTGCTCTAATGTTTTTACAGTATTCAGTGGTGTAGTTTGGAAAAAAATTTAAGCGGAACTCACTTTACAGTCTATTTCAAAAGACTCCAGATTGCGTCATATGTAACTCCTGTCACTAACTGTCGTTTTCTACGTGCTGTTTAATCTGCCATCTCGCAACCAACATTGTACATAAGGATGTGGATTGAACTCTTGAAGTGGAGGGCCAACACTGCTTATGAATATTAACTCACTTGCCCGTGAGAAAAGGAAAGCATTTCTCTTCTTTGATATTACTTCATTCATTGTGCTGAATGATCTTTTGCACTCTGATGTTAGAATTCGCAATGTCGATTATTTGTTTTAAAATTTTCAGTTCATGAAATTCAGTTCCAAAGTCTGTAAACTCACGGAAAAGCAGTTATGAAGAGTTGCTTTTTTAGCAAACACACACAGTCTGCACACACTTTTATCAACACCAGTCATATCAATCTCAAGAAGCCAGTTTTTATGTTAACCAAATTCAGACCATTTACAAGCAAATTCATCTATTCAAAACTTAGCGAGAAAAAATTTCAATTAGTGACTCTGAAAATTGACTAGCTTGGCGGCGTTTCTTGAGACTAACTTTACCTTTACAAAACAGAGTACATTCTCTGTCTGTGTGCATAGCGCTGGACTGCATAGAGAGAGAGAGAGAGAGAGAGAGAGAGAGAAAAAAGATGGACTGGTGATATCTCACTCCTCTTTTTCTAACATAGTGTGTTTCAGTTTAACGGAAATTTACCATGAACAGAAATTTGCTGGAATACTTAATCCGTTTAAAAAACAGAATCTTTTTACTGATAAATATTTAGCTAAATTTAAAAGGTTATTTATATAGGAATGGTGAAGTCATATTAATTTTAACCAGAACGGTAAAGTTCAACTATAATTTTAACCGGAACTGCGTTCCGATCCGTTCCGGCCCAACTACCATATTCAAAATATTCAAGTCTTTACGAATATCTTCGCTTTTTTTTACTCAAATGAAGAATAACCAGCCAAAAAAATAGCAGTTACATTTGAGCTGTATCAGTTTGCTGTATTTATATCTTTGTTAGCCTCCCAAGTTTCTGAGCCATACAACGAAACTGGAACTGCCATCATCTTATAAACTTTGAAACTCTATCACTGTGATTTTTATCGTCAGTTCGGCAATCTACGTCGCAAAACTTAAAAGTTTACAATTTCTTTTACGTAGGAGAAAACCAATCTGTCACATAATCCCTCAAACCTGGCGGACCAGAGTTTGTATGGCTGTGAAACTTGGACTCTCACTTTGAGAGGGGAAGAGGTTAAGAGAGTTCAAGAGTACGGTGCTTGGGAAAATGTTTGGGCTAAGAGGGATGAAGTTACAGGAGAATAGAGAAAGTTACAGAACGCAGAACTGCAAGTATTTTATTCTTCACCGAATATAATTAAGAACATTAAATTCAGACGTTTGAGATAGGCAGGACATGATGTACGTATGGATGAACCCAGAAATGCATATAGAGTGTTAGTTGGAAGACATGAGGGAAATAGATCTTTGGGGAAGCCGAGAAGACATGAGGGAAACAGATCTTTGGAGAGGCCAAGACGTAGATGGAAGGATAATACTGAAATGAATTTGAGGGAGATGGAATATGATACTAGGGATTGAATTAATCTTGCTCTGGATAGGGACCGATGGCGATCTTATGTGTTGGCGGCAATGAACCTTAGGGTTCTTTACAATTAAGTAAGTATTGTTGCCACCAAAGTTAGAAGAAAACAAGATTTCTTCCATCATCTAGTGATTATCCTGATTGGATCATTTCGCGGAATTATAAGACATGGAAGTTTTTAGTATGGCATCATTCGAGCGGGAAACATAGCTCGTCTTAGATTTAGGGCACCAGAAGGAACTCTGCTCTTTAATGACAGGGCTCCAGACAAAATTTTCTGCCATTTCTCGCTCGTGTCAAAATTCAAGCCTCGACATAGCACAACTGTCCCACACGACAGAGCTAAATGTTTGTGGATTTGTCTCATCCTTCACCTATACCATCCAATATGAAAACTATCGAAATTGGTCTATAGGCCTATGTGAATAGCTTTTTCTAATAGACGTTAATTAAAAGAATTAAGAATATGACATTATGATACGGTTTCAAAATATTTATTGTGTTCAGTTATGCTGCGAAATGTTTTACACGATTTATGCCGTCACTGCTAATGAGAGAGAGGAGTGTACTCCTCGCTGGCAGCGGTACTCGCGCAACTTAATCTGCTAAACTCGCGGTCACACGATGATTGATCACCAGTAATTATGATGAAGATATCAGCGTTACAGCCGCGCCGTGACCTCTCGCCCTGCATGACCAGTAAGTCCATTTAACATTTCTATGCTTCACTCGACAATTCCATCAGATACGAAACATTACAAATAAATTTCCTAAACTTGTCGTTTGTTGTTATTCAAGCGATCGAGTTTCCGGTTGCAAATTCATAAGAAGTTTAATTAATGAAGAATCTGGACCTCGAAAAGTGTAGGTATGAAAGTGCAATTATTCAGTTTCTATTTACTAGAAATTATTTATTAGCAAAAGAAAAATAATTTAACTTGCCTACATAGACTACCTACATTTTATTTATTGGTTTAAGAAAAGCATGTGATCAAATAAATAGATCAGTTTTATGTAGTGTTGTGGAATTTAATGGATTAACCTGATCGCTTAATCGATCAATTTCTATTTTAAGATTAATCGATTTAAATATTTTATCGAATAATCCAGTCGATTAATTGAATTGTATGTGCTGTAAATTGAATAGTATACTGCATAGGTCAACTGATGAATTGTTTAAGCTTATAAATTGAATTAATCTATTTCATATGAATTGTACAATTTTGTATAGCTTAACGAAAATAAGTTTGTAAATTGAACTAATTTGATTGTATATTTTTGCATAGTTTGGCTGATGAATTGTATATGCTTTTAAAATGATTACTAGTCTGTGTAGCTCTACTGATGAATTGTATATAGACCTAATGTAAATTGTATAGTAGTCTGTATAGCTCAACTGATGAATTGTTTATGATTATAAATTGAATTAATCTACTTGATATTAATTGCACAAATTTGTATAGCTTAATGAAAGTATGCTTGTAAATTGAATTAATCTGCTTACTTTGTATTGTATATATTTGTATAGTTTTGGCCGATGAATTTTATATGCTTTAAATTGAATAGTAATCTGTATAGCTCTATTGATAAATTGTTTGTGTTTGTAATTTGAAGTAGTTTGCATGATATGTATATCACAACTGGTTGAATTGTTTATGCCTTAAATTTAATTAACTTGTTTTGTATTATACATATAGCTCAACTGATGAATGATCGTTTGCGTTTGTAAATTTAATAATCTGATTGGCTATGTATTGTATACTTTTAGTAGAGCCATCGATGTAGCTCAATCGGCAGACTCGCTGGACTGCTGATCCGGAGCTGCGTTCGGGCTTGGGTTGGATCCCCCTTTGGTCTTTGGTTTCTTACGAGGTTTTCCATAGCCGAGGGACTGAAGCCGGATGGTCTATGGCGAGTCCTCGGCATCAACCCCTCTGATTTGATTACCTGGTTGGGTTTTTCCGAGGTTTTCCCCAACCAAAAGGCAAATGTCTGGTAATATTTTGGCGAATCCTCGGACCTCACCTCATCTCACTACATCTCGCCAAAATATTGTAAAAAATGGCACAAAGTTGTAAAAATTGTAGAAAATTACTAAATTGTAAAACTGTAAAAATTTGTAAAAATTGAAATTGTAATATTGTAAAATTTTGACTTGTTCCACATCTTAAAGCTTCATTGCTCATGTAAGATCTATGGAATAAAATGAATGAATGAATGAATGAATGAATGAATGAATGAATGAATGAATGAATGAATGAATTAAAATAAATCGGTTGTACTTGATATTAATTATTATTTTGTTAATGCAAACTCAGAGTAAAAATTCCGACAATATTCGTCTTTCAGAATTTGCTTACTTCAAACACGATAATACCGTTATTTTGTAACTGCAAAGCATGTAGCACAGGACAAATCTTTGCACAAGCATTCATAAAGAGATTAAGATATAAGAACAATGACCTGGTCTACCCCTATTGAAAGTTAAAACAATGCGAGACTCTTATTAAGTTTGTCAGCTCGTCTTCCTAACATTATGAAATATATACTTTTCTGGAATTCGCCCCCTCCTCATCTCTTAGCCATGGCTACACTGTGTGCAAGTGAGAGAGTAACTATCTTCTTCTCTTTCTAAAATTTTGTAATCCGATTACAATAACGTCCAGTCTCCCGTTCTGTTGCAGTTTCTTTACTAAGTTTCTAGATGAAGCTTGTGTGCTTGGTTTGCTAAAGAAAAAAAATCAGATTTCTGTGGTCTGTGAAAAAAGTGAAAACTCCATTATGTCATAGGCCTACGAGAACTTGAGAAGTAAACTCGGTGAAACGTTTGTATTTAAATTGAACGATCGTGGAAAAGTGCTTGACAGAAAAAAAAAATCGTGTTTAGTGATGCAAGAAACATTGTTACTAAAAGTAGAGCAGCGCTTAATTCGGAGCATGTGAATGCATTCACATGTTTAAAATCATGGATGAAGCAGTATTAACTAGGTGAGTCTTCATACTTTTTTCTCTTTTGTTTGTCTCAAAAATCCCCGGAGAATTGACACAATACATAACAAATAGGTATGTTATTAAATAACTAAAATAGTATTGTTTTGTAATAAAAAGATGTGTATTATGTATTACATTTTATAATTATGCTTATCACCAAATACAAATTAAATTTAACAATAATAGTATATTAAAACTTCTTCAAATCGATCAAAGCTCGATTAATCTATCTATTAATCGATTAAATTCAATGCTAAGAAATGGAGGGCGTAATCTTCCTTCTCAGGAGAAACAGCAACAGCAGTAACAGAAGAGCCAGAACCTACATCTAGTCCTTTCACAGTTTCATCACATCACAACCAAGCTTTAATACGTAAATTTAAGAGTAGTTTACCATAATTTTCTATATAATTCTTTTCCGTCTTTTATATTTAAGTATGCCTACACCGGATGTAAGTTTTGGAAGTAGGGCCTACTACAGCTTGTCCAAGTCAAGTCTGCGAGTGGGGATATCGGGATGGAATGTAGAGGCAAAACACAGTTGCCACATAGGTCACTTGATGCTCAGATTTCAACGTGTGCACATAGTTTAAAATACACTACGGAGCGCACGCATTTTTTGTCCTTTTCTTCAGATAAAGGCAACAGTTACGCTGTCTCCGAGCCTCCCCCCTCATGCAACTTTCTCTCCTACGCCCACGCTTGCCAATCAGAACGCCAAACCTCAATGTCAAGCAGAAGTAGAAGTACAGTCTATTTCAAAGCGTCTTAAATTGTTACCGCTCTATAAACTGAAGCGCAGTAGGAAAACTTTGCTGTCATATGAGACTGTACTGGTCTCCTCTCGTTACCGCCTCCTTTCACTACAGAACTGTCTCCAACTTCCCCTCTCGGCTCGCAGACTTAACTTGGTCGAGCTGTAGGAACACTATCACTATCTTCTGATTCCATTGCCACTGTTTCACGTCAGAACTTATCACAATGACACCTGATTTCTCACTACCCATGCACTACAACAAAACACGAGAATGCCACAAGGGAGTATGTTACAGACTTCCGCGTTCCTTTGTGTGTATACCGAATATGTTTATTTTTTTTTTTGTTCCGGAGTTCCCAAAACATTACTACAAACTTCTTACAAAAATACATGCTTACGTGACAACAGTAATTATGTTGAGACTTTTGAGAGAATTGGAGAGACCATAATCTCTCAGACGTTAGGAATTAAATAAAGGAAGAATCTTTGTCCGCATAATTTTTAAATAGCCACAATTAATACTTGATTTCTTGACGCATCACTACGTATAATGTAACGTCCCCGTCCGAAGGACGAATCACTATCAACAGTGACATATGCCTTCCCTCCTAATGCAGTGCTGAGAGATTTGGGATTTAACCCATGCATATTGGTGCACAATCTAGTGATTATAATTGTGCACAGTTTTAAAAATAAGCTCCTCATATGCGTGAATATACATAAGTTACTAGTAACGTAACATATAAAATTAGCTCATATGGTAGATTAATTTAACATGTACTTATTTGCTAGTTTATTCTTTAATTATCGACAACAGTGGTGTGTAGTGACTGAATTTATAACTCTTTCTCACGTATGAATGGTTGACATGACTACTTGAATAGTACCATGCGAACGAACAATATCAAAATTGTAGCCTATGTTACAAAAAAAAGTGGAAATGGCAAAATCATGTTCTGACTGCATATTCGCTGTTTCTCAAATAATTGAAAAACATAGGGAATTCAATTTACCAACTTTTATGGTATTCATAGATTATGAAAAAGCGTTTGAAAAAAGTTAATAGAAAGAAGCTGTGGAACTTAATGCAACAAAAAGGCATACCACAACACTTAATAATAATGATAAGAAATTTGTACACTAATAACCAAATTGTAATTCATTGTAAAGAAAGACAACAAATAGCCAATATAAATAGAGGAGTAAGACAAGGGTGCCCATTGTCACCGTCACTTTTTAATGTGTATATGGACGACATCATGCTGAAGTGGCAGATGGATTTGAAAGTACATTTTAAAATAAAAAACATAAACTTAGATACGATACTTTTTGCCGATGATCAGGTTTTAATTTGCGCTTCCGGAGATGACCTACAAATGGCAATATTTAAATTAAACAAAATTAGCAAAGAAAATAGCTTAACTATATCCGCTTACTTACTTACTTATTGGTTTTTAAGGAACCCGGAGGTTCATTGCCGCCCTCACATAAGCCCGCCATTGATCCCTATCCTGAGCAAGATTAATCCAGTCTCTACCATCATATCCCACCTCCCTTAAATCCCTTAAACGGGTTACATCAGCTGCTTGTCTATGCGGATGACGTGAAATGTTAGGAGAAAATCCACAAACGATATAGGGAAAACACGGAAATTCTAGTTGAAGCAAGTAAAGCGATAGGGTTGGAAGTAAATCCCGAAAAGACAAAGTATATGATTATGTCTCGTGACCAGAATATTGTACGAAATGGAAATATAAAAATTGGAGATTTATCTTTCGAAGAGGTGGAAAAATTCAAATATCTTGGAGCAACATTAACAAATATAAATGACACTCAGGAGGAAATTAAACGCACAATAAATATGGGAAATGCCTGTTATTATTCGGTTGAGAAGCTTTTGTCATCTAGTCTGCCGTCAAAAAATCTGAAAGTTAGAATTTATAAAACAGTTATATTACCGGTTGTTCTATATGGTTGTGAAGCTTGGACTCTCACTTTGAGAGAGGAACAGAGATTAAGGGTGCTTGAGAATAAGGTTCTTAGAAAAATATTTGGGGCTAAGAGGGATGAAGTTATAGGAGAATGGAGAAAGTTACACAACGCAGAGCTGCACGCATTGTATTCCTCACCTGACATAATTAGGAACATTAAATCCAGACGCTTGAGATTGGCAGGGCATGTAGCACGTATGGGCGAATCCAGAAATGCATATAGAGTGTTAGTTGGGAGGCCGGAGGGAAAAAGACCTTTAGGGAGACCGAGACGTAGATAGGAAGATAATATTAAAATGGATTTGAGGGAGGTGGAATATGATGATAGAGAATGGACTAATCTTGCTCAGGATAGGGACCAATGGCGGGCTTATGTGAGGGCGGCAATGAACCTCCGGGTTCCTTAAAAGCCAGTAAGTATATACTTCATGAGACCGGAACGAGCCAAACAAGGCTTAAACCATGTGGCTGATGATGATGATGATGATGATGATGATGATGATGATGATGAGGATGATGATTATGATGATTACAAAAAAAAACAAGTCTTAGGCCGGTATTCATAGTCGGGATAAACCTTTTTGTAGAATGTCACAACTCAAACATAGACCCTACGTACTGTATGTAGGTACACACACCTATGTGTACGATTATACGCATATGTATACACATTACAGTCAACCGCTGTAATATCCTAAATTCAAATTGTGGTATGTCATTGAAAAAGATTGAGAACTGCTGTCTTAGAAGTTCCGCGTATTTCTTTGAGTTAAATGTTACCCAACTATCCCTTATTTTCATTCTGAAAACCTGACAACCCTACCTTGTAATTTAGTTTTTTTTTTTTTTTTTTTTTTTACCTATTAGAAACAAGTCGGTTTTAGATAGATAAGGATGGATATGACGCAATAAATCAGTCGGTATAAAAATCATGCATTACATTATTACAGTTTGCTATTGCGTCAAATATGACTTGTCCATTATCGTCAGCATATTATCACAGTCTAGTATATACAGTCACGAAGCTCAATATGTAGGAAATATGCATCCATAGATAGTTGCTAACCACTAGGATCGCTACTATCGCCTCAGCACAGACAATGCGAAATAGTACCTGCACAGTCTATTGTTCCTAGTACCCTCATCAACTCAAGCTTCGTAACTGTAGGCCTATATATTAGACTGTGTTGTTATTTAATTTTCTCTGCGCAGGTGCAGGCAGCTTAAGTTTCATTTAATTTTAAATACTTTAAGAACAATCGAGATATTATTCCAAAATTGTTTTCTAAAAATAATCACCGTGTAAGTCTGAACTATCAAAGCTTCACTTTTGTAGTCGGATTCGGCCAATATTCCGCTGAAATTTAGTCACAGCAGAATTCCTAAACATAGGCCTATCATATGAAAACATTTTCTTCGGATATTCAAACATTTTCTTTAAATTTTGGATACAAGCTTAAGCCTCTTAGTGCCAAGAAATAAATTTGTGGTTTTTGAGGTTTTTCATACTTCAAGTGGTCGTGAACAGCACCACTGAACCTTCCCCTTTGCTCTTAATACAACAAAACAGTAGTCTTTGCCATCTGGAGAAAACAGCAAAATGGAAACTATATCACGATTACATCGTGACTTCTACCAAAATTATAAAATTACGATGTAATCGTGATTGGCAGGCACTTTAAGGGTTAAATTACGAATAATTCAACAATTTAATTCCCACTGGTAAAAGCAGCTCACGATGTCTGGGCCTGTAAGGACCTATTTTGTCTGTAACAGCAAGCACAAGAATTCCTAACCCTTGCATCTGTAAGCAGATGTGACAACTAAATCCCTCTCGTTGCAGGGTAATGATCACTCCATCTTTTCAAATGAACAGAATGCAACCGAAGAGAAAGCTCGACTCTCAGACAATAGCCTTAGGTATGCGGCTACCAGAACTACAAACAGAGTAAAGAGCGACCAAATATTGTTTATATATAACTCGATATTCAGGTTCTCTTGAATATAAACCCCTCGTTTATTATTTTATGAGTGTTATTGCATCTCCTGAAATAAATCGTACACGCAAGTCAAAGGATTCTTTGTGTTATATCTTTGTTATTATGTATAGATCTTTTTTTCTGGTGCGTGCGTGAGAGAAAGAGAGCGAGAGAGGCAGTACTACACTCTTAGCACTGCCTGCCATTTGCATAACAAACGAGATATTTTATGGGAGTGAGTGAAGAGGGTGATGGAGCTATCCATGTAAAAGCACATTTATAAGACTTAACATGAAGTCCGTGTTACACTAGATGAAACTCATTTTCGAACAACATAATAACAAGCTATGCAAATGAAAGATGTGGTTTCTATTAAGCTGACTGGTATATACTGTAGTTGTATCTCATGGGATCTAGAATACTCTGAATAGTTTGAACATCTTATGTTTAATATCGTGTTCTCATTTACATCACTACAGCTATTTAAGCCTACAGGTCTCTACTATTATTTTGCACCCTTGACCTTAGAACAAAGGAAAGAACCTATATTAACACTTAGCTGTCTTGGTAGTTGTCAGTTGGGAGAGCACTGCCGTACGACCGCGAAAGAATCGGGTTCAAATCTTGGCGATGGAGGAGTAGTATTTGTAGTAGACAAAGTTAAGACCAAGGGTGTATTTGAGGCTTGGCGGGCTCTGGAGGCACCAGGGTAATATTTTTGAGAACCGGGCGTGCCAGGGAACTTTTATGATTTTCACATTATCGTCAAATTTGGTTTTTATAAAAAGTCATATTTTATTCACATTTAAAAAAACAGTTGCATATTGAGATCTACTTCGCAGACCTAACAACCTGTATAATTCAGATTCCAACTCATGTATTTTCGTCTGACATTTCATAATTATTCCTGTGGAAATGGGGATGATTAACGATGGCGACGAAAACCGCTACTACCGGTCCTAGGTACCGAAATCCAAGAACCAGGACACATGTGTTTAGAAATATATCACTAGCCAAGACTGTGTGGAGCTGTACAGTGTTCTGACAAGCAAACATTCTGATGCGGGCAGATAAAAAAGTTAAATTTTTTTCTTTCACCATGTTAATAATGTCAAAAGAAGTGCTTATATAAAATTTGGGCACTCGATCGCAATTACGACGGCCGCAAAAATATAAGTTTGCCACGAACCGTTAACAGAAAGAAAACATAATTTCATAGGAAAATTTATTGGAAGAGAGACAGCAATTGTTGAACTATTTTTCAACATTTTCCCCATCGGAACTGAGACATTTGTCATATAGAGAGATGCAGACGGCTGTCAAAAGCTGGTTCCGATCCCAGGCGGCTGACTTCTAAGACACAGGGATACAAAAATTGATCCCATGGTATGACAAATGTCTCAATTCCACTGGGAGATATGTTGACAAATAGCGCAACAATTGCTGTATCTGTTTCAAAAAATGCAATTGTTATTTTTTTCTGTAAACGGCCCCAGGGAAAATCACTTTCTGTACCGCCTCGTAGCCAAAATTTGTATAATCACTTCTTTTGACATTGTTAACGTGGTGTAAGAAAAAATTTAAATTTTTTTATCTGCCCCCATCAGAATGTTTGTTTGTGAGTGGTGCCAAGACGAAATACGGCAGCAATTTTTAAGAGATCTTCAGTGTATAGTTTCGTCTCCTTTCAATGTGTTATTTACGAACAAAATAGCGCGAATAAGCAGCATAAATATGCTTCTTGTATGTTCTGCATATAACTGCACAAACAGAAGAAAAATAGAAAGCATATATCATATTTCAGGCAGTTTTTTTTTTTTTAGTTACGTGCATAGATTTGTTGATTAGCAGTATGTTGCATGCGTAAATTTGTAACAAAACCGAGTATAATCCACAGTAGCCTATGTAAAGTACACATTTTTTTTGGTATGTTCTCACCTTCTGCAATCTACATTTTTAACCATTCTTCTAACGTTCCATTGAAAACCTGTTTGAAAGTGATCAGGAGTAATATGACTGCATAGTATAGTCAGGTTTCTTCCACTCAATTACTAGTGTAATATGTAGCTAATCGGCGATGTATGCAATGGAGGGGAAAAGAAACTGGCCACCTTACTCCATTATCTCCTGATCTAGTTGTCTCATAAGTGGTGCCTTGTTGGTATCACTTGTGAGGTTCAGACCTGTCTTCGGAGAGTTGACTGAACAACAACTTCCACTCAGAGAACTGTAAATTGTAAACTTAATGCAAATTAATATAGACTATGTTTGGTAGTTTTAAAAGTTGTATTTCGCAATTGTGTACGTTTCTTTGTTTTATGTAGGCTTATTTTCATTCTGTATAAGTAACTATATTGCTGAATGTGTTTAATTGCAGCGTATTATTATTATTATTATTATTATTATTATTATTATTATTATTATTATTATTATTATTATTATTATTATTATTATTTAATTTGTAATTGTTAAGAAGTGTTCATTTCTCTTTTATTTAATATGTAATCGTAATTATGTTCTAAAAAACTACATGTTTTGAGTGCTTTCTTATTGAACAAGATTGAGTAATTTTTTTTATTACTTCTACTTGTATCCTTACTGTTTTGAGAAGAAGAGAGTATACTACTATCTTATAAAAAGAATTCGGAGACAAACAATATATTAAATAAATGGTTCACAAGAAATAGACAAAGTAAATATGAATAAAAACCACTACAATTCAATTTAAAAACCAGCTAAAACCTAATAGCAATGCAATATTGAAACAGTATTTCGACACTTACTTACTTATGGCTTTCAAGGAACCCGAAGATTCATTGTCGCCTTCACATAAGCCCGCCATCGGTCCCTATCCTGAGCAAGATTAATCCAGTCTCTCTACAATCATATCCCACCTCCCATAAATCCATTATAATATTTGCAGTGCTTGAGAAAAGTGGCATAAGTCAGTTTCCACAAACATTTTTTAATAATTTATTGACAATTTACGGAACATCTGCTCGCTTGGGAAAAGAAACTTAAGTAGGCTATTTCTCCCATTACAATAATTCATACAGAAGAAAATGAAATCGATATAAACCAGTGTGGAGACAGTTTTTTTTTCCTTCTCCTGTAAAATTAACATTTTTGACTTGTGCCACTTTTCCCGAGCAGTACAGATATTATCCTCTCATCTACGTCCAGGCCTCCCCAAAGGAGAGTATGAAATGTAGTGTTTGTGGAAAAAAAGAATCTTCTTTTCTTAAGGCGTAATAACATTTGAAATTTCCCTTCTAATATTATATGTGTTTCATTGATGCTAGTTGATTATTATAAGAAATGTTAAATGTTATTGCAAAATAGTTTTTTTTTCGTGAACACTTGTTCAGTTAATATCCAATAACTCAGGAACTACTCGCTTTATAAGACTGTGTTTTGTTTTGGATTATAGTGAAAACTACGCTACTTACTTTGGCAGTATTTCTTCCTATGATGTCGTTTCTTGTTTGGTATTCACGACGGTAAGAACTCATGGAAATTTCCACGTTTGCAAAACAGCATATTTTTACTGCGATTTCTGAAAAACTAAAATTTCTTCAATAAGTTCCCATTTTCTCAGGAAATAGTTAAGCTAGAACTCAGAAAACTTGTGCACTATTTCATAACGTTATTGTGGTAATGTAGACCTATTTTCGTAGAGTTAGGACAAAAATAATGACATGAGTAAACATTTAAAGAAAATATAACATCAAAATAAAAAAAATATATATGTAATAACTTCCTTTGGAGCACTCGTGTATTCATGAAAAAAGAAGAGTAAATTTACAAGATATGAACCTAAATTCTGTAAAATTTTCATTACATTATCTTGAATAGTTCCAGAAAAAATGAGACATGAATTTGATAAATTTAACATTTGAGGGGTAAACCTATCTTTCATACTCCCTTTCTTGCTTATTTATTTGCTCTAATCAATTCATTCATATAAAGTGATCGTATTATTTAGGCCTGCTTGAGATAATCACACTTGTATCATCTGCAAATAAGATTAACCGGGATACAGTAGATTATTTATGGTTGGGCCTAAATTATTAACATAAATTAAAAACAATAATTGACCTCAAATTAGTGCTTAGGGAATTCCATGTTTAATATTCCTAAATTAAATATGTGAACTGACACACATCTCAAGTCCAATATTTACAGAATTTGAATTTTACCTAGCACATTATATGTTTTGCATAGGCTACCATCCTCTAAAAAAGAATATCCCAAGTCCGATTCTAATTTTGTGTTTTTTTAATCACACTTACTTACAAATGACTTTTAGAGAACTTGGAGGTTCATTGCCGCCTCCACACAAGCCCGTCATCAGTCCCTGTCCTAAGCAAGATTAATTTAGTCCCTACCAACATATCCCACCTAATATTATCCTCCCATCTACGTCTCGGCCTCCCCAAAGGTTTTTCTCCCATAGGTCTTCCAACTAACACTTTATAATATGCATTTCTGGATTCACTCATACGTGCTATATGCCATACCCATCTCAAACGTCTGGATTTAATGTTCCTAATTACGTTAGGTGAAGAATACAATGCGTGCAGTTCTGCGTTGTGTAACTTTCTCCATTTTCCTGTAACTTCATCCCTCTTAGCCCCAAATATTTTTCTAAGCACTTTATTCTCAAACATCCTTAGCCTCTGTTCCACTCTCAAAGTACGAGTCCAAGTTTTACAACCATACAGAAGAACCCGTAATATAGCTGTTTTATCAATTTTTAATCATACAAACATTTATTTCAATACCGTACTTTCATATGGCAAACCTACGTAGTTTTTGTACTCTCCTGAAAACTTTACTGCAATGGACTTGGGATGTTTGTCACTTAAGGTCTTCAATTCTAGAAACTGTATGACTATTTGACATTTATATCTAAGTCTTGTTTTCTATTTGATAAGTGTCTTGAATCTTCAGGACGGGAACCACAGCTTTATTTCTTAACCGGAGGAAGGAATACTCAGATCCAACCACTAGATAAACCTTCGAGAACGATGAAATTGTGCGATAAGTTAAGAATTTAAAAACTGAAATTTTTATAATCAAAGCTAAAATAGTACAAATCTGGCTTTCAGGTGACTTGAATAATTTCTTGGGAAAAATTCAAGTCAGCTTTACAGGGAGCTATAACTGAAAGCCAGATTTATATAGGCTAATACACGTTTACTGTTTGTTAACAGAAAACTACGAATTTAAGTAACACAGTACGACGTGTGCACTCAATACCGGGTTCTCAACCCACTTGAGGTATGTGGATACAAAGGGGAATAATTGAGCCATATTTATATCCCCATCCATATAATCATCACTATACAAAATAACTAAAGAAGAAATAAAAAAAACCATAAATATTAAGGATATTCAATCAAATAAAAATGTTATAACAATAGATCCAGAATTAAAACTAACAATATCCCGTTGAATAAAATAAATTATATCATTAAGAATAAAATAAAAACCTAAAAAAACAAAAGTGATTCGAAAAATAAATAAAAAATAAATCTAATAAAACAAATTTTTATATATATATATATATATATATATATACATATATATACATATATATATATATAATCTGAGATAAACAAATTATATCACTGACACCAAAAATCAATATTTTGTTATATTAAACTACTTAAGTAATTATATTCAAAATGTAACATTATCACTATCTAAAATTAATCAATTTAAAGGAAATCACTGCGAAAATAATAATAAATATTCACGTGAATAACCCAAATAACAAGAATAAATGCCAGAATAATATATTCCATGTTTACTATAAGAATATAAATACAAAGTATAAGCAACACTAAAAAAAAGACAGAAAAATTTAAGTATACAGTATATAGTTAATTATGATCCACCAACCAAACCATTTAATAATCTAATTTCACCTAATAAATTTAACGAAGGTGGAGCAGCTATATTACAAGATTTTAGCAAAAATCATCACATAGTCATTCTAGGCATAAATCCTATTAAACCCTTATTAATTAATAAACTTCGTCTACCCAATCTTTCATAAGAAATATTAACCAGACAAAATAAACCAGAAGAACATAAACCATGAGCAATTATTAAAACATATGATCCACAAAATCCTCAATAATTCAATGTTACTAATCCACCAATAGCAGAAGAATAGGTCTGGTACAGTTCCTGAGTAGCTAAGTCGGTAGAGCGTAGGCGCGCTCAGCCAGAGGTCCCTGGTTCGATACCCGGCCCTTGGAATTATTAAAGCTAAAATTGGTGTCTTATTTTCTTAATCTGAATATCCGGTCCCAAAGTCTGATGATTATAATGGTGATGATATTATCAAATACATCCGACTGTTTTCTGCCGTGAGATGGTGTGTTTGAAGATGGGGTTTTGAACCGGGAAGGCCTCGTGTGCAGACGTTGTATGTGTAATAAATAAAGAAGCGGAACTGACAAGTGCTGGTGTCAGGAAGGACTGGGGTCCTGAACCGAGGCGCCGCAGTGTAAAAGTACAGCCCACTGCGATGTCTCGTGCCACGAGGATTTTCAACTTTCACACCGAGTCACGTGGGAGAGCCACTTCGGTTGTGTGATTGTTTATGTGCTTGTCAAAGACTACTCGACTCTAACCAACTACCACGTTTGCGTTTCAAGGAAGCCCAACTTCGTTCAGTCAGCTGATGTCTTCTTAGCAAAAGACTTACATTCAATGCACCGAGCGAGGATGCTCATGAGTTAAGCATGGGAGTCGCATTCACGAGGTCCCCAGTTCAAATCCCCGGACCGACCAACCTACTGTGGTTTACCACAGTTACGTAGACAAATGTCAGGTTGGAAATTTCATTGCCACGGTCCATTTCCCTTACTCTAGCCTGTAGAAAAATAATTTAGATTTAATATCATATCATTCATATTCATCTTCTCTTTCCATAGACATATTCAGGTCATGACGCACGTCTTCGTCCGCTTGCAGGAGAGGCGCCCTCTCCGAAACCGTCTCTGGGTTCCAAGCCTTTGGCAATAGCTCTGCCAGGATTAATTTGTTAATAGCACTTCCGAGAGCGCTTCAACATCTTAGAAGGGCTATCGAAATGGATCTTGTGCTGCTTGGTCACCTTAGCGGTGTAAATTTAAGGTCAGGGAGTGTAGGGGGCCTGTTGGGTGAGCGGGTGAGAGGTCTCATGCGGCCGGTGCGCTGGTACACCTCATTCTCATTTATCCCATAGGCCACTATCGGGCCGACGCACAGTCTGCGATTTTCTCAATCTAGCTGCACAAAATTCATTTTTCGACTTGTTGGTTTCACTATATATTTTTATGAATATACGTCCCTGAATGTACGAAGCAACTTATGAAGACACTGCACGGTATTTCTCGCGGATATTTATTTGTTTTAGAGTAGCGTAAACATTGCTATCTGCAGTGTTTTGAATCCGCACTCCTCAGTCGCAATAGAGAGAGCTTTGTTGAAAGTCGCATTAAGGGCTAATAAGTTGATTTTTCTTTTCTTCTTTCACATGAAATTTGTAAATCCAGGTATGTGCTACATCATAATGTGTAATTTAGCTAAATTACTAAATTAGAGCCCCCAGTGCGTCTTTTATTTGACATGAAGGACATTTGTATATTTTTTCCCAAAAATTCTGATTTGAGAGCTGATGTGTGCTGGCAACACAATTTTATATTTATATTCCGACATCATTACCTGTATAAAATATTGTTTGCTTGGTTGCGTATATCTGCGAACTTAACCGGTATTAATTATTATTTTCAGCGTGACGGCTATAGCCTGCCGGCAGCTTTTTGGAGTTTGGTGCCACAGTAGTGCTCAATCGCGGAATGATAACCTTTTAAATATACAGAGTGTTTAAAAAATACGGGGCATAATTTCAGGTATGTATTTCCCACATGTAGACAATCAAAATAGTTCATTACAACATGTGTCCGGGAATGCTTCATTTCCGAGTTATGGCCTTCACAACATTGAAATTCACCGGAACGTTTTTCTTTCCGCAGGTCGTTGCAGTCAAAGGAGGCATTAAGAGGGCACTCTGACAGTTCTTTCCGAGGCGAAGGTTACATTCAGTCTTGTGTAGGCGTTAGACTGTGCGACATGTATTCAAATCAAGAGCTGGCAGACATACACTTCATATACGGTAAGGCGGACGGCAATGCTGCGCTGGTTCGTCGTTTGTACCAGGAGAGGTACCCACAGCGACAATGTCCAGATCGGAAGACATTTGTACGTCTCCATTACCGTCTGTGCGAGTATGGAAAATTTAACTCTCCTGGTTTGGGAAGGGGACGACCAAGATCTACAACTCCAGAAGTACAGGAAGAGATTCTGGAGGCTGTGAACATGACTCCTTCTATCAGCACACGAAGGGTAGCGTTGCAAGTCAATGTTCCTCATACGACGGTCTGGAGACTGTTGAAAGAGTATCAATTGTATCCTTATCATTTGCAAAGTGTACAGGCCCTGTCACCAGCAGATTACCCTGCACGAGTTAGGTTCTGTCAGTGGTTCTTGCAGCAGTGTGGTGTAAATCCGAACTTTCCTGCCTTAGTATTATTTACAGATGAAGCACAGTTCACAAGAGATGGCATAACAAATTTCCACAATCAGCATGTATGGGCGTATGAAAATCCACGTCATCACCAGGTGCGGTTCTCCCTCAACATGTGGGCCGGTATCATTGGTGATCGATTAGTTGGACCCCATGTAAACAGACTTACGGGGCAGGCGTACACAAACTTCCTGGAAAACACCATACCTCATGTTTTAGAAGACACTCCACTCATCAATCGTCAACACATTCACTTCTTGCATGATGGCGCTCCTGCACACTTCAGTCGTACGGCTCGCCGGTACTTGGATCGAAGGTTTCCTGATCGGTGGATAGGTAGAGGTGGCCCAATTGCTTGGCCTCCACGCTCACCTGATCTGAACCCTCTCGATTTCTACTTGTGGGGCCATTTAAAATCATTGGTTTATTCGTCTCCGGTGCCTGATTTGGAATCCCTTCGGAATCGAATTTGGCATTTTCTGAGGACATACGCAATACTCCTGGAGTTTGGGATCGTGTTCGCAGGTCAATGAGACATCGATGTGAGGTCTGTATTCAAGCAGGAGGTGGACATTTTGGACATCTTCTGTAATGACAACGATCTATGGAAAGAAAAATGTTCCGGTGAATTTCAATGTTGTGAAGGCCATAACTCGGAAATAAAGCATGTTGTAATGAACTATTTTGATTGTCTACATGTGTGAAATACATACCTGAAATTATGCCCCGTATTTTTGAAACACCCTGTATTATAGTACCATTAGGACTAAAAGATATTCCCAGTGATATTAAAATAGAATTAAGACAGTTATCAAAGATTTCTCATCGAAAATTCTGTCCCCCTGATTAATGTGCCTCAGACCTCATATATGAATGTATGTATGTGCTACAGCAGTTAGAAAAGATTCTTAAAAAATGAATGAATGAATGAATGATGTGCATTTATTGATACACAATATTATACAAACTCATGTACACAAGATCATTCGTACGAGCCCGTACGGCCATTCGTGCTGTAACTATGCACAATTTGAATCTTCAAAGAAAACAAAAATAATGCTACTAATAATAAAACAATAAAACAACAATAATTGTTGTTATTATTACTACTGTTATCATTAATTATCACAATTACAACTAATCTAACTTCAGACTAAATTTCACAAAAATAATAAAATAAAATAAATGTAAGATATGAAAGAAAAAAAAACACACAGTGAAACATATATAAGTTATATAAAAATTCAACTCAATTCCTTATTGAAACTGCAATAAATAATCCAAATAATAACTATAAAGGTAAGACAAAAAACATATACATACGCAATAAAAATACAAATAGAAAAAAAACATAATAATGCGTACAAAAAAGAACATATCCCCAATTACCTTATTCGCTCAGTGTTAATACTAGGCTACTCATTGCAACACTAATAAATAACTCTTCCCCTTATTTCCTCGGCCCCCTCCCCCTCCCCCTCGGCCAGTTCCACCCTCAGCATGCTGACTGATTGATTCCTTCAATTTTCTGGAAGAAATACTGTGCAATTCTTTTGCTTCTGTGACTGGGGATGCAATACCTCGACCGAGTAGGGCTCATCCAAGAAAACTGTTTAGTGAAACAGCAATAGCTACGAGATTTTTCACATATACATTAAAATTCTCTTCTAGAAAGAAACATCACAATTAATCAGAAAAGAGCCAAATAAAGCTCAACAGCAAATCAATGTTCTGGATCCTACCAAGATACATACCCTAACAGACAATAAAACGTCTAAAAATACTATATTTGGGGTGCACTGACCAAAGACTTCAATAAGAACCCAGCGACAAAGGACATAAACATTGCAAAGGAAAGCCAAGCAAGTGACATCAGATGTTGAAAGTTTTAAAACATTTTGACCCTCAAGGATAAGCGTTTCACGTAAAAATGGTGTCGTATATCATGCTCAAACCCAAATATCAAAATTAGCTGCATAGTGTGATGATGATGATCATGATGATGATGATGATGACGACGATGATGATGAATAAAAATCCTTAGCACTACTGTGCTTCTTATTTGAAGCCGTCACGGCCATCCAATGACTAAAGTGGTGGACTCATAATCCTGTGTACCTAAGTTCGATTCCCATTGTAGCCCCGATTTATGACTTGTGTTGGGCAAGCCCGTGGTCCAGGTAACACGGGTATTGTCTCCGTGAGCTCGGTTCACCTGTGGCATAGCAACAGATCTCCATTATTATCTCATCTTATCGCGGGTGTAGCGTAGACCAGCCTCCTACGGCTCACCCTGGGCAACGATTGGTCTACATCAGCGGTGGCGAAAATGTAATCGTGCGCCGAGCCACTGTGTAACCTGTAACGTGCATAGCACTTATGGAGGGAGGCGGACACCCGAAGGGAAAATGAAGCAACTGTCTGACTTATTAACGGATTTTCATTTTCCTTACGTCAAGCACTTAAATATAATTTTATACAGTATAAGCTTACAAACTAATGTTTAGTACGTGTAACGAAGAAAGAAATGAACAATAAATGAACAATATCACAACCTAAAATTAACTGTCTTCAGAATGTCTCTGCGACAAAGTTTCAAAATCAGGAATTATGTCGCTTACTGCCAGTCGTAGTTGATCACGAAGGTATTTGTCTGTCAGTCGTGATCTAAATTTGGTTTTTACTATTTTAATTGTTGAAAATAATTTTTCACAAACGTAAGTTGTAGCGAACATGGCTTCAACAGAGCAAGCGAAAGAACGAACCTTCGGATATTTATTTTTTTGGCAAAGATTTGAAAGTTCAACATTTGTCAAGTCCTTACATCTAGCTTTCATTTGACATCACATAGTAAATCAGTGAGTTCAAATTGAAGAGCTAACCGCATTATTCGTACATCTGCTGAAAAAGAGTCGACGTACAGAGATGAAGATGATGATGATGATGATGATGATGATAATGATGATAACAACAATAACACTTAACCTTTTAATGTCTCATCAGTAACATGTAGTATACATATATATATATATATATATATATATATATATATATATATATATATATATACAGGGACACCACTTTATTTTTACTAACATTTTTAACATTAACCTGGCTATACTCGGAAACACTGTTACCCCCCTTCCATTACAGGAGTTTGGAGTTGCTAGTGCAATATGTAAACAAATCATTTTACTAGCTATAAGAAGAGAGAAAAGTAGTGTATCCATTTATGTTACAGGGAAATATAGTATTACGATTTTCAGTTTGGTCATTAAGTTACTTTACAGTATTTTATCAAGAAACAGTAGAATAGTAACAATTTTTTTTCACAAACTCAAGTCTTCAGGCGGTTATATATATTATGTAATGTCTACTTTATTCAGCATATTACTAACCTAATTTATTCCTGAGAATTTTGTGAGCACTTCCGTAAGAAACACCAATTTCTACAGCTAACTTCTTGACAGACTCATTAGGACCTCGCTGCATCCTTTCTTTACCATCTTCTACAACATTTTCTGTCACCTTTGTTGGCCATCTTACACTTTTCTTCCTTTCTGTACACTCTGTTGCTCTAAATTTATCTACCAGATTAATGACATTTCTACGAAAATATTCCGTAATGATATAATCAGGAAATTGTGAAAAAAAAGAAAAAGTGTTGTATTGTAATTCCAGTTTCCATCATCGTCTTTCATACCTACAAACAGTAAAAAAAACTCTTGTTTAAATAATGCTGTTAAGTACCGTGCCATATTATAGGGTACCATACTTTCGGTAACTCTAATCTTCACTTCTGCTCAGCCCACACAGATAAATTCAGTTATGCTACACACCATACTTATGTGAAAATAAAAATCAATAATATAAGCTTTTTCTTCTATAGAAAATGCAACATATTTCTGAAACACACTATACTCTGTACTGTTTATTTCACTGCTAGCAACAGCGGCCGTAAGTTTGTGTGACTGACGTTAGCAAGGACATTAGTGAAAGGGTGGGAGTCAAGTACATTTAGAAACGTAAGTACAATAAAAATTGAAGTAAAAATAAAATTATGTCCCTGTATATATATATATATATATATATATATAACTAATGCTGGATGCTTGACTGTTCGTCATTCACTCGAATACGAAGCCAATTATGTAGACCAGCCGTGGCGAGAAGGTGACTCGCGAGACATTGTGGCTCGCAGTGATAGCTGTGCATTTCGCTTGCTTCTAACCTCCGCCAACCCCCACCCTCTCACTCACTGGAGTCAAACTCCGTTTCATTTGTACTTGTCTCTGACCTGCGAGTAGCATAGGCTATGAGTCTTTCGAAACCATGTACGAAAGTTCCAAGTAGGATGGGAGGACGCATTTTTTTGCTGTCAATATGATGAGAATATTAAATGTATGATTTGTTCACAAGTATTATGAGGAAAACGGTTGTATAACATAAAACGGCATTATACTACATGTTACTGATGAAACATTAAAAGGTTAAGCGTTATTTTTATCATCATCATCATCATCATCATCATCATCATCATCATCATCATCATCATCATCATCATCATCTTCAACTCTGTACGTCGACCCTTTTTCAGCAGATGTACGAATAATGCGGTTAGCTTTTCAATTTGAACTCACTGATTTATTATGTGATGTCAAATGAACGCTAGATGTGAGGACTTGACAAATGTTGAACTTTCAAATCTTTGCCAAAAAATAAATATCCGAAGGTTCGTTATTTCGCTTGCTCTGTTGAAGTTTTATATATATATTGGAATACTGGATCCTAAGAACTAGCCTATAGTGTACAGTACATAAATAATGAATGGAGGAATGCCAAAGATGGTAGACGACACGGAAACTCATTGAGAAAGACAGCCCTAGGGCTTTCTTTTCCCACTACAAATTTCATTTACACTCTCGTTAGTAGTTAGGCTCAAGGTGGGTTGCAAGTAGTACAAACTAAAGCAGGCGTAAATTTAAGATCTGCGGTTTAAGCGCACGCTTTCAGATTCTAGGCAGGGTTCGGAGGGTGATAAAGGACTGATGGTGAAGTGATTAGCGTTCTTAACGAACTCCGGCGGCCGGTCGCGGTAATGATGGATGGGCGCTTTACGAGGAACTGCGTCGCGACCACAGATAACGGCACGCGCGAGCGCGCAGGAAATTAAACCGATTGCAGATTACGCACAGCCACTTGGACTTATCAACTTGAAAACTAATACACACAGCTACTTATCGAGTTCGCTATTTATTACAGCCATTTCCCCGTGCCCGTGTACGAAAAGTACAAATCGTCATGTATATTACCAGCTAATTAGGCAGAATATAGGCTAAACAGAGGTTTCAGCAGTCATGACTTGGTTACATCTTAAATAGGCTTATCTCATGTGTATTATTATTATTATTATTACTATTATTCCGTCCACACCTGTGGAGTAACGGTCAGCGCGTCTGACTGCGAAACCAGGTGGCCCGGGTTCGAATCCCGGTCGGGGCAAGTTACCTGGTTGAGGTTTTTTCCGGGGTTTTCCCTCAACCCAATAAGAGCAAAGGCTGGGTAACTTTCGGTGCTGGACCCCTGACTCATTTCACCGGCATTATCACCTTCATATCATTCAGATGCTAAATAACCTAGATGTTGATACAGCGTCGTAAAATAACCCAATAAAATAAAATTAAAAAAAACTATAATTCCAATGCACTGCGGGCTAAACCAAGGAGATGCACTATCACCTTTACCTTTTAACTTCGCTCTAGAATATGCCACTAGGAAAGTCCAGGATAACAGAGAGGGTTTGGAATTGAACGGGTTACATCAGCTGCTTGTCTATGCGGATGACGTGAATATGTTAGGAGAAAATCTACAAACGATTAGGGATAATAAGGGAATTTTACTTGAAGCAAGTAAACAGATAGGTTTGGAAGTAAATCCCGAAAAGACGAAGTATATGATTATGTCTCGTGACGAGAATATTGTACGAAATGGAAATATAAAAATTGGAAATTAATCCTTTGAAGAGGTGGAAAAATTCATATACCTGAGAGCAACAGTAACAAATATAAATGATACTCGGGAAGAATTTAAGCACAGAATAAATATGGGAAATACCTGTTATTATTCGGTTGAGAAGCTTTTATCGTCTAGTCTGCTGTCAAAAAATCTGAAAGTTAGAATTTATAAAACACTTATATTACCGGTTGTTCTTTATGGTTGTGAAATTTGGACTCTCACTTTGAGAGAGGAACATAGGTGAGGGGTGTTTGAGAATAAGATGCTTAGGAAAATATTTGGGGCTAAGAGGGATGAAGTTACAGGAGAATGGAGGAAGTTACACAACACAGAACTGCATGATATTGTATTCTTCACCTGACATAATTAGGAACATTAAATCCAGACGTTTGAGATGGGCAGGGCATGTAGCACGTATGGGCGAATCCAGAAATGCATATAGAGTATTAGTTGGGAGGCCGGAGGGAAAAAGACCTTTGGGGAGGCCGAGACGTAGATGGGGGGATAATATTAAAATGGATTTGAGGGAGGTGGAATATGATGATAGACACTGGATTAATCCTGATCAGGATAGGGACCAATGGCGGGCTTATGTGAGGGAGGTAATGAACCTCCGGGTTCCTTAATAGCCAGTAAGTAAATAAGCAAGCGAACTCTCTAACCATTCGATGTCAGAATCAAAGATATAACAATTTACAAACTTTCCGCTAGTTCTGAATAGATGATACTATTATTGAGACGGGTAAAAATGTGTTGGGAAAAATGTTTATAGTAGCTTAAGTATAATTTATTCTCATAATTTGTAGTATCAGCGGTTTCCCGATAAATTTAGTGTTTTTTTACAATCAAGAGAGAATGATTAAATTTTTAATTCTATAATGTGTGTATATATATATATATATATATATATATATATATATACATACACTGATTATTATCTTCGCCATCTATTCATAGAAGTAACAACTAGAGAAGCCACATTTACACGAACAAATTATCGATCACTATCGATTAGTAGGATCAGCTATCTTTGAACGCCAGTGTATAGTACATGAAAGTTACAATAAGAGAAGCACCTCTTGGCACACTTTTGTATGAAGAAGATCATATACTTCTGGCAATACTAAAGAAGAGTTGCAGTATTACGTTACCATCTTCATCTGTGAGCTGTGCATAGCGGTCAGTCAGCGAGGTCGGCCCGCGTCCGTCAGCGCCATCTTTTCCATCTGGCATTCCTGTTATATCCTTACGTCAGAGCAGCATAGAATTATGAGTCAACGAGAAGAGGGGGAAGTAGCTTTCCTGAACAGGTAAATTGTTAGAAACGTCTTTGTTCAACAAAATTCCATAACGACCTGGTCGGGGGTCGAACCCGAGCCGCCTGGGTAGAAGACCAGCGCGCTAGCACTTGAGTCGCAAACGCGACTAACCATTTGTTTATTTCGGTTTCTATTTCTGGAGATTTTATCTTCTTCTTCTCTTCTGGCTCTACAGCCCTTTATGAGACGAAGCTTTTCGGAAATTCAAGAGACTAAAAAGTGACATAGATTTCTTGCGGTACAAGCGACTAAGAAATATGACCACACAGACGATTAGAAATGCTAAGCTTAGACATGCTTACAGCCTCATTGAACCTGATATTAGAGCATCCGATATGTGGAGAAATGTTAGGTCAATGGGACTGGGACAATTTAAGTCACAAATTGACAATACTATTTGTCTAGATGATTTAAACAATTACTTCACATCCACCACTACCCACGCACCGAATCCCGGTCGGGGCAAGTTACTTGGTTGAGGTTTTTTCCGGGGTTTTCCCTCAACCCAATAAGAGCAAAGGCTGGGTAACTTTCGGTGCTGGACCCCTGACTCATTTCACCGGCATTATCACCTTCATATTATTCAGATGCTAAATAACCTAGATGTTGATACAGCGTCGTAAAATAACCCAATAAAATAAAATAAAAAAAACTATAATTCCAATGCACTGCGGGCTAAACCAAGGAGATGCACTATCACCTTTACCTTTTAACTTCGCTCTAGAATATGCCACTAGGAAAGTCCAGGATAACAGAGAGGGTTTGGAATTGAACGGGTTACATCAGCTGCTTGTCTATGCGGATGACGTGAATATGTTAGGAGAAAATCCACAAACCATTAGGGAAAATACGGAAATTTTACTTGAGCAAGTAAATAAATAGGTATGGAAGTAAATCCCGAAAAGACGAAGTATATGATTATGTCTCGTGGCAAGAATATTGTACGAAATGGAAATATAAAAATTGGAAATTTATCCTTTGAAGAGGTGGAAAAATTCAAATACCTGGGAGCACCTGTGATATTCGGGAAGAAATTAAACACAGAATAAATATGGGAAATGCCTATTATTGTTCGGCTGAGAAGCTTTTATCATCGAGTCTGCTGTCAAAAAATCTGAAAGTTAGAATTTATAAAACAGTTATATTACCCGTTGTTCTTTATGGTTGTGAAACTTAGACTGTCACTTTGAGAGAGGAACATAGGTTAAGGGTGTTTAAGAATAAGGTGCTTAGGAAAATATTTGGGGTTAAGAGGGATAAAGTTACAGGAGAATAGAGAAAGTTACTCAACACAGAACTGCATGATATTGTATTCTTCACCTGACATAATTAGGAACATTAAATCCAGACGTTTGAGATGGGCAGGACATGTAGCACGTATGGGCGAATCCAGAAATGCATATAGAGTGTTAATTGGGAGGCCGGAGGGAAAAAGATCTTTGAGGAGGACGAGACGTAGATTGGGAGAATAGTATTGAAATGGGTTTAAGGGGGTGGGATATGATGACAGAGACTGGATTACTCTTACATAGGATAGGGACCGATGGCGGGCTTATGTGAGGACGGCAATGAACCACCGAGTTCCTTAAAAGCCTTACTCCCCCTAATACTGCCATAGAAGAGAAGGAAAATTTATTGAACTATAATGTATATATACAGGTTGAAGCGTAAGTAATGTAATTAATTTCAAGAGCTGTTCTTTGATATATTTCAAACAATAAAGTTTAATATTATAATTTAATTTAATATGTAAACTAATATAATTTTCCTTGCTTTTGCTTCCTTTTTGAGAAACAAATTATTTTATGTGAAACATTTCATAGCGTATTTTGAAAAAGCTATTGACTTAATTCCCAATATGCTCAGTCAATTTAAGAGCGAAGTGTATTATATTCAATTCAATTCAATTCAATTTATTTGGCCATTAGACATACAGTTTTAGGCTTCGTCAGAATAAATTGAAAAACATATAAATACATTTTAAAAAACACTAATAAAAGAAACAGTAAAATTTAAATAATAGAATGAAAACATGAAATAATTTGAAACTTTTAAATTAAAGAAAACTAACTAAATTGCAATTAAACTTATTTATTAAAATATAATTTCATACAAATTTGTGTTGAAAAACTCAGCAACAGAATAAAAAGGATTATTTAATAACCAACTGTAAAATCTAGTTTTGAAGCTATTGATTGGTAATTTATAATATTGACTTGGGAGCTTATTATATAATTTCATCCCCACAATTAAAACGTTTGTGTTGCTCTTGTGTAATCTACGATATGGAATATTAATTTGTTCACTATTTCTAATTTCATGATCATGTATATTGGCCACTAATGAGTAATTGTCGATATCTTGTCGAGTGTAAAGTACTAGATCATATATATATATATATATATATATATATATATATATATATATATATATATATATATACAAATTTATGATTGTTAAAATCCGTGATTGTCTGAAAAGTGGCCGACAATGTTCCAGATACAGTAGTTTGATTTACATAAAATTCTAATGGCTTTCTTTTGTAAAATCAAGACCCTTCCAATTTTGGTTCCATTTCTCCAGAAAATCAGGGCATATCGGATTATCGACTGAAAGAAAGAAAAGTAGGCACATCTTAAAAAATTTTGAGAAACTCAAGTCGTTAATTTCTTTAACAAATATAAAACTCTTGATAGCTTTGTGCATATGTATTCGATGTGCTTATTCCATGTTAAACTGGAGTCTATAAAAAGTCCTAGAAATTTTGTATAGTTGAGTCTGTTGTCCTTATTTATTAGATAATTTAGGCTGAAAGTTATGTTGATAATTTTTTCTTGATTAAGCAAGAAACCATTAGATTCAAACCATAAAGTCATCTGTGATCGAGTGTCGTTGTTGAGAGCATGTAATTGATTTAGAGTAGAGGGAAAACATAGGAAAGTAGTGTCATCTCCATACATAATTGTTATTGCTTTAATGAATTCTGGAAGGTCATTTATTGCTATTAAATAATATATAATAATAAATTAATGAAATAATTTTAGTTTTGTCCGTTAAATGTGCAGAAATTTGATCCGAACAAATGTAACTTTTCGTTATGAAAAGAAATTTTGAAATGTTACATTTGTTCTGATCAAATTTCTGCACATTTAATGGACAAAACTAAAATTCTTCCAATCATTTATCTACAGTAATCTCACTAGACGTATTGATTTATCCAGAGAAAATCAAAACTCGAGTGGGATTTAATTGACTATTACACGATTAGAAGAAAGTATATAAAGATTAGAAGTAACGAAGTACTCCAATACAATAAAATATTAATTGACTTACGAAAATACAACTGTCTTCAAATGTATTATTGTACCATCTCAACATTACAAATATTACGCTAGATGCATGCTAGATGGCAGTAGTGAGCAATGCCTTCTCGTAGAGAAGTTCTCGATCTATTATACACGATGGCAATGTTACTAGTCAAGAAGGCTTTGTTGATTCAGTTTCATTTTTATTAAAATGCAACATTCCACTTCAATTATCCGAATCCCAGTAATCAACGTTACTTGACAGATGATTTTCAATAAATCTTAATCTTAAACAATCTCTGGTACGTGACTATCCATAATATCATATAGCAGAAGCTATAACATAACCTAACTAATATACTGTACACAAGTGTTAGAAAAGTTTTAATTAACGACGATGACATAAAAAATAAACATGAATAATTTTAAAAGGAATAATTATTGAATGTACAATTTTCAAATTTGAATGTGGTTGGTGGTTCAATTGATGTTATATTGGACGTGTGCGTAATAGAAGTGGAACTCGTTGATTTAGGCCTACATGGTGTATTCAACTTATTCAGGATTTCCGAATTGTGCTCTTCATTTATTTGTAAATCGGATTTCAGAAGATGCATAGGTATGATCAGTGATTTTTATTAATTCTTGTTCTTGAATGCCAATGCGAGTCATATTTGAAACTGCTGTGCATCGACTGGAGTGTTTGGACTTTATATATTTTTTGACGTCCAGACCAGCGCAGTTTCAAATGTTGGCAAACAAAGAAACAAATACTAGGGACGCGATAAAATTAAACATATGCTAGGGACGCGATAAAATTAAACAAATGCTAGGAACGCGATAAAATTGTGCGATAAGCAGCCATGATTGGTTGAAATACGTCTTTTCATACCGTTTTATTGGTCAAAAGTAGTATGACGTAGTAAGAGTGTAGTAGTCATAATAATACAATGCTCTCTTAAACTGACTGAGCATATCGTGAATTAAATCAATGGCTTTCCCTAAACAGGCTATGAAATGTTTCACATAAAAAAATTTCTTCACGAAAAGGAAGTAAAACGAACAAAATTGTATTTGACTTTTTTGTTTGAAATATCTCAAAGAACAACCCCTTGAAATTAATGACATTACTTACGGTTCATCCTGTATATTTAAGATGCATTACAAATACAGGTTGTACACCCCTTAACAAGATCTCGTGCCCCTCCCAGTTAAGTTTCTTGACTCTCTGTTACGTTTGTTTGGCCCGGAGCTCTGGGCACGTGATTTCGCATGTTTTATTGATGAAATTAATAAAATAATCCACTTCATTTTGTACTTAGCTCATATAATTCACATTTTGTTTACAGATCTGAAACTATAATTACTGCCCCTGGTGGTTCATGTTAACCGGTATCCTGCCTCCATAATGACGAAGTGTTCATCACTTTAAGGCAACAGCTATTTCAATCCAAACAGATAACTAGTACTGCCTCTCCAATAGTTATCCATCATTTACTTAAAGTTATGCTTGCAGGAAGTTTCTGCCTTCAGTACAGTGAACTGAAAATTTTCTAATCCAGATCATTTAGTTTCAATTAATTACATAGTGTAGATTTTCAACTAGTACAACTACTAATAGAAATAATATTATTACACAATAATGGAGTAATGGTTGAATGAGAATGGCAGATAAAAATCACCTAGATACGGTAGTTAAAAACACCAATCAAATATAAATGGCATATACTATATTTGCTTATTGCGTATTTACACTTAACTATCGAAATGTATTTTTAAGGAAACAAGCATCAAAAGAATGATGTGGTTGAATGAACGTATGGAGAATTAAACATTAGCATAAAATGTGGGAATACTTATGTTAAGTTTTATTTAAAAACTAAAGTGATACCTTTGCCTTAATTTTTGTCTTAATATTGACGTTGATCTCCTTATAGAGATTCTCTTATTTAAAGACTTTTGATCGAGTTGTTAGAAGTAAACTTAGGGCTATAGAAATTCTGAATGATGATGAAACAATCATCATAATACTAATGATACGCAGTTTATAATGAAACAATTCAATCACAATAAAAGTGGGATTAGAATTTTATATTTGAATTATTATTAATACATCCGCCTGCCATAACAGATGACCATGTAGGTCCGGAAAACAATTTCAGAAAAATACATATATGGAATAGAGAGAAAATATACAATTTAGAAAGTTAGAAATTTAAACATTATATAAGTGATTATGTAAAATGACTATGGATTTCTTTAAGATACTGAAACAAATATTTTTAATATCTTGCCATGTCATATCATGTTGTTTTAAAATATCAGTAGTATATTTATACGCCGATCCGCGGGCACCAAAAAGCAAACCTCTCACCTCCCATGTGTAATCAATTGCATTATATCTCTCACTCAAGTGAGGAACACATGGGCGGTAAATGACTTTGTGCGAGATCGTGCGTATTTGCTTGTTTTCCGCACAGAACCAATATGCGGTAAGTGTGAAATACCACATTCAGTATTCCCAACGTAACACACATAACACTTTCCCTCTTCTTACCGCTTAAGCGCGACATTCATTTTACTGCTTTAGGCTTCTAACATATTATTTTTAGAGACGTTCAACATAGTAATAATTATAAATTGGAAACTTACCACTGCAATTTCACCTAAATTGCAATGTTAATTATTGTTTTTAAATATTTGCAAAAATTAAGTAAAGTGTACTACTCCACGAAACTTATTGCATTCCTGATACAAGTAACATTAAGGAAGCCGTGAAAAAATCAACGAGATTCCAGATGCCGATGTTATTACTGCAATATGTTATATAAATAATATTGTTAAAATATTAAAATGAAAAATAAATCATTACATAACCTTACCGTTTGTTTTAAGTTCGCATTTATAGACTGGGGAAAAAAAAAGACAGATGTATATCACGGCCTGCTGGAGTATAGTAAACACAGAAAACATTTTACAGCAACAATGTTGAAGAAAAATATTTTGGTGTTCCGAAGTTGGCGTCATTAAACAGAAACCAACATGGAAATTTCATTGCAACTAATTAGAAATTCGTCTTTCAGGTATGTAATAAACGATCTTCGCACAAAATAATGTATGATATACGAGCGGTATGTTTGTTTTCATGTTCTCGGAAATTAAAAAAGCTCAACTACGTTTCGCTTTTTCAATCTTTTCCTCGACCATGAAAACGTCAACATACCGCTCATGTAAGGTACTCGTATATTATTATTTTTTTATCAACCGCTAAGGCTTGGGATACATCCTTTTCGAACAGTACAGTTGGATCCAATATTACTGCCTTTTTCGTCTGTTTATTAAGAGCAATTATATCTGCTCGTCTGTTACAGCCATCCTCAGATATACAATGTATTTCTTCTTGTACTTCAACATTCTTATTTTTCCTTAATGAGACAATATAAGAGCGAACACTATGATGACGTACATTGCGGAATAAATCTCCTTTAGGACATAATCCTAGCGCATGACCAAGCGTCTCAGTCGCCTCACATCCTGGAATTCTACACTGTCGTGTATATAAACTACAGTGTTTGACAAGATTATTCTCTATCAACTATACTTTTTAATGTAGTCCTACGTATATGCTGGCTGTCAAAAATATCTGATCTACAATTTTCTGATCGTGTAAGCGAACTTTCAAAAAGGCATATGACTCAGTTAAGAGAGAAGTTTTATATGATATTCTTATTGAATTTGATATTCCCAAGGAACTAGTTCGATTAATTAAAATGTGTCTAAGTGAAACGTACAGCAGAGTCCGTATAGGTCAGTTTCCAATTCACTGTGGGCTAAAGCAAGGAGATGCACTATCACCTTTACTTTTTAACATCGCTCTAGAGTATGCCATTAGGAAAGTTCAGGATAACAGAGAGGGTTTGGAATTGAACGGCTTACATCAGCTGCTTGTTTATGCGGATGACGTGAATATGTTAGGAGAAAATCTACAAACGATTAGGGATAATACGGGAATTTTACTTGAAGCAAGTAAACAGATAGGTTTGGAAGTAAATCCCGAAAAGACGAAGTATATGATTATGTCTCGTGACGAGAATATTGTACGAAATGGAAATATAAAAATTGGAAATTAATCCTTTGAAGAGGTGGAAAAATTCATATACCTGAGAGCAACAGTAACAAATATAAATGATACTCGGGAAGAATTTAAACACAGAATAAATACGGGAAATACCTGTTATTATTCGGTTGAGAAGCTTTTATCGTCTAGTCTGCTGTCAAAAAATCTGAAAGTTAGAATTTATAAAACACTTATATTACCGGTTGTTCTTTATGGTTGTGAAATTTGGACTCTCACTTTGAGAGAGGAACATAGGTGAGGGGTGTTTGAGAATAAGATGCTTAGGAAAATATTTGGGGCTAAGAGGGATGAAGTTACAGGAGAATGGAGGAAGTTACACAACACAGAACTGCATGATATTGTATTCTTCACCTGACATAATTAGGAACATTAAATCCAGACGTTTGAGATGGGCAGGGCATGTAGCACGTATGGGCGAATCCAGAAATGCATATAGAGTATTAGTTGGGAGGCCGGAGGGAAAAAGACCTTTGGGGAGGCCGAGACGTAGATGGGGGGATAATATTAAAATGGATTTGAGGGAGGTGGAATATGATGATAGACACTGGATTAATCCTGATCAGGATAGGGACCAATGGCGGGCTTATGTGAGGGAGGTAATGAACCTCCGGGTTCCTTAATAGCCAGTAAGTAAATAAGCAAGAGAACTCTCTAACCATTCGATGTCAGAATCAAAGATATAACAATTTACAAACTTTCCGCTAGTTCTGAATAGATGATACTATTATTGAGACGGGTAAAAATGTGTTGGGAAAAATGTTTATAGTAGATTAAGTATAAATTATTCTCATAATTTGCAGTAACAGCGGTTTCCCGATAAATTTAGTGTTTTTTTTTTTTACAATCAAGAGAGAATGATTAAATTTTTAATTCTATAATGTGTGTGTGTATATATATATATATATACACATACATACACTGATTGTTATCTTCGCCATCTATTCATAGAAGTAACAACTAGAGAAGCCACATTTACACGAACAAATTATCGATCACTATCGATTAGTAGGATCAGCTATCTTTGAACGCCAGTGTATAGTTAAGTACATGAAAGTTATAATAAGAGAAGCACCTCTTGGCACACTTTTGTATGAAGAAGATCATATACTTCTGGCAATACTAAAGAAGAGTTGCAGTATTACGTTACCATTTTCATCTGTGAGCCGTGTATAGCGGTCAGTCAGCGAGGTCGGCCCGCGTCCGTCAGCGCCATCTTTTCCATCTGGCATTCCTGTTATACCCTTACGTCAGAGCAGCATAGAATTATGAGTCAACGAGAAGAGGGGGAAGTAGTTTTCCTGAACAGGTAAATTGTTAGAAACGTCTTTGTTCAACAAAATTCCATAACGGCCTGGTCGGGGGTCGAACCCGAGCCGCCTGGGTAGAAGACCAGCGCGCTAGCGCTTGAGTCACAAACGCGACTAACCATTTGTCTATTTCGGTTTCTATTTCTGGAGATTTTATCTTCTTCTTCTCTTCTGGCTCTACAGCCCTTTATGAGTTTTGGCCTTCTTAACAATTTTCCTCCACTCGTCTCTACCTTGTGTCTTCCTTTTTCATCCTCTTCCATTCTTCCCATATCCATCTCAACGTCGTGTAACCACCTCTCCCTAGGTCTTCCTTTCTTTCTTACTCCTATCATGTGTCCATGAAGCAGGAGTTTTGGCATTCTTTCTTCATGCATTCTCTCCACATAACCCAGCCAGGAGTTTTTATCTATTTAGTATTATTCTACGCCTTTCTTTATTCTCTACGATTTGGAATACGGTTGTCTAGCGTTCTGTACTCATAATACCATTCCTATGTGGTGGTCTCCTGCACCTCATATCTTGATTCGTCAAGACGTCAGGAGATATTGTTCCCTTCTAGAAGAATTTCAAGTCGCCTAGAACCGTCACCATTGTCAACTATCTGCACAACTGCCACATTTTCAGCCGGAGATGATACTCAAGAAGATTGTGCAGAGCAGTGGCGCCAACTTATATGGACCCGTAGGGTCCGAGTCCACCCAATAATTTATAGTCTTATTATCATCATTATTATTTATGAAAGTTATTTATTTTAACATCTCAAGTGTTTGAGCCAACCCAATGTTTTCCAAAAGTTGGCGCCACTGGTGGAGAGTACTGATGGAATGAGGGGAAAACGGGAGAACGCAGAGAAGAACTCAAAGCATCATAGGCTTCGCATACAGCAAATGGCATGCTCGCTGGAGCCGGGAATCGAACACGGGTTCCCTTGTATGATAGTTTCTCATGGTAGCACATAAGTTACCAAAGCAGCTTGTAATATGGCGTTATAGGGAGAATTATGGAATAATAAAATTTATAGCAAATTCAATCGCAGAAACCACAGTTAACTTACTTTTACAATCACGATTTTAAAGGCTCTGATTAGAATAGAACTGTTTCCTGTGGTAAGAAACTGTCAGTTGAGAATTGAACTCCGATAGCTCCAGTGAAAAAAATTGTACTCCGTTTGAGCAGTGCTTGGTACACCACATTAAAAGAAATTCACCATCATAGTTCGAACAGAACATTCATCGTTAACCGTATTTCACGTCTTTCCAGACTGGCCAAGCAAACAGAAGTGTGAGCATGTGTGCTTGCCGTGTACACAAATCTGTTTGTTCAGTCTGATAACATTTAATAACCCCTTGCACAATAATATTGTAACGTTACACGCAATGATTATCGTGGAGGAAACCGGTTTCGCGATACTTTACAGAGAATATATTAAACTAGTTCTAATCCTGCAATTTGCATGTGAACGTTCTAACCTCTCGGTGTGTAAAAACGTACACACAATAATCACTGCTGAGTAATTAAAAAGAAACAGTTTTTCTTAAGATAATCTCTCTCTTTTGTTTGGTCCGTTAACTGACCGGATTTCGTCCTATCTGAGATCTAGACTTAATAAAGTTACTTAGAGTGTGTATGATTTGAGGCTTTCTCGGCGTTGGTTCGCTAATATGTTTTCGCGGGATATCAGCCGAGTTAAGATTTTGGAATGCTCCAAGCTTTCGACTGCTATCTCTGCAGCCATCTTCAGGGAAGTGATGTTAGAGTGGTTTATGAAGGAGACAAAGCTTTACGTATTGCTTACATATGACTAGTGATTTCGTATCACTGTTAAAAAAGCTAATGGAAAGTTTAGCCACGTATTGTTCAATATTTTAGGATATCAGTTTTGTCAAATTTGTTACCCTTAAAGCACCATTGTAATGTCAAAGTGAAGATATCTATTCATCGTTCTTATAATAATTTCATATTGATTCTTGTCACAGATGAATGTAGTAATTAACTTACTTTACTATGAACCAAACGATTTCGTGCTCGATTCCCGACTACACCCAACAAATGTTTCAAGAGATATGATCTGGAAAGGGATTCACCAAGATGGTGACCAAAACATTCGGGAACCACGAAAAGTTTCGAACTTCGGCAAAAGAAAAGTCCATTAATAACGTACAGTATGTGAGGACTCGCAATATTAACCATGCAACACCTATTACGTCTGGTAGTTACGCAGTTGACTACTAGATGGCAGGTGCTCGGCTCCACCTTAACCCCTAGTGCAGCTGTAGTCCTATAGAGCCGTATTCATAGACATTCTTAGCGCGGGCTTCCGGTGGATGATCAGCAAACTAACGTTTTTCGTATTCATAAACCAGTGTTAGCGATATGATATGATATGATATGATATGATATGATATGATATGATATGATATGATATGATATGATATGATATGATATGATATGAATCCTGTACAATTAACCAGTCGATAGCCGGGGCTAGTTTAGCACGCTCGTAGCGCGGGCTAGCGAAATGTCTATAAATAGCACCCATAGTGTTCAGTTCAGTTGTAGGGAAATTGCTATTTTAGAAGAATATGAATTAGACAAAAGTGTATCTCAGTAGTAAATAACAAATATTTATACATCTTGATTACATAACTTTTAACATTGTATCACTTCGGAATATGTATGGTAAGACTTTCCTGTGTTAAATTTCAACGTATCTCGTTTACATGTTTCGTGTGAGGGTGTGTTCCTGTGGTATAGTGTAGAGTCAAAGAGTGTCAAAACACACACACTCTTTGACTCTACACTATACCACAGGAACACACCCTCACACGAAACAGAACAAGTGGCGCCAAGACCAACAACGACCAGTTCTGAAGATGACCCATAAATAGGTCGAAACATGTAAACGAGATACGTTGAAATTTAACACAGGAAAGTCTTACCATACATATTCCGAAACAAATATTTAGATAATAATATATATCACGATACAAGGTTGGGAAGTGCCTTTTACAAAATGAAGAAATAGTTATTGGTAACACTGTTCGTAATTGCCTTTCTTCATTCTTCTTCTTCATTCCACTGTCTTTCTGCACTCTCTCTCTTATTAATTGTAATACTTCTTTGTATGCAAGTATTACATGTCTTTCATCCTTCGTTCTTCCCAGTGATTTCCTATTCAAAAGTCCTCTTGATAGTCTTTTAACACATACACTAATCGAATTTTTTCCGAATATAACGCAATTTATTAACCCTTGTCCATCGATTTTTAACTCTCATAGGTATAATTTCTAGGTTTATGCCTCCAGATACCAATTCCGATCTTCTACAAAAATAAATAACCTTTAACATTGCTTTATAACAATTTTTCTATACCAATCTGTCGTATTTCTACTCTATAATATGTTGTTATACTTCAAGCTATTGTGTTGAATGTGGAATAAAACGTTTTTCAATGATTAGTCTGTTTCTTAAAACATTTATAGACTAGTACAGGATGAATCAAAAGTGTGGAACCATATAAATATCTTACATATGCTTGATTTTCGATTACTATTGGTGTTACCAGTATTTGTAAGACCAAATGCTCTACCAGTGACACGTTGGATTCTAGCCCTCAGCTATCTCAAAAGCCGCCATTTTGAATGCAACTTTGAAATTTTAAATAGAAAGAGGTCATGTAGGTACTCAAAATCATGTGAAATTTACTGTTTGGTTAACCTGTGACAGTTTCAATGCATTGTTGTGATTATTTGAAGCTTTCCTGTAATTTATTAATTTTCGTGATTATCGAAAGAGGAAAGAATTGATATCATTCTTCATTCTGATAGGTTAAGCCATAGAAATGTTGCAGCAGACTGAACGAACAGTTCTGGACATTGGATTGGTCGGCATTAGAATGGCCGGCCAGTCTTCAGATTTAACACCCCTTGATTTTTTCTTTTGGGGTTACATAAAGAGCTTGATATATGAAGAGAAAATTGAGAATGTGGATAGAACATTTTGTAGCATTTCCGGGGTGACTTTAGCACAGGCTTCAATGATATCGTTCTTTAAATGTTCCACATTCTCAATTTTCTTTTCATTCTACCAAGATCTACTACTGGTAGAGCATTTGGTCTTGCAAATACTGGTAACACCTATAGTAATCGAAAATCAAGCATATGGAAGATATTTATACGGTTCCAGACTTTCGATTCACCTTGTAGATACTCGTATATCCTGGCTTTCGAGATTAATCTAGTTCTCTCAACCAATGCATCTAAATTTCATAGCTTTAACGAAGGACTTTCAAGCTCCAGAATAAAGGAGAAAGGCCACAATAATTTTGTTACTGAAATGTTATAAGAAAGCTCCACAGAGCAAATATCAAAGTGTAACCTACAATATTTCAACAGAAACCAAACCCATGAAATCAAGAATTCGACAAGTTGACAGCTTAAGTCTCTTGCTTTTAATCCGGCTCAGAAATATAATTTTCGGATTAGAGTTGTTCAGTTTATCTTGGAAGTGTCTTTCCTTGGCTTTAAATTTGTAAGTTAACATTTTTAATAGGATTACTTTGTTATCAATCAGTAGACCTGTCAGATTTACTTTTCTTCATTTTATTCTCGTGGGCATTCTTTCATAGAAGACAATTCCAGCAACTGATATTGAGACAAGAAGTCCTCGTACAGTACAGTGATTTACCCTTCAATGATTTTATTTCTTACGATAAAAATAAAATAAGTAATTTTCCTTATGTGTACACTTTTTTGTCTGTTTATTACTTTCTCATGTGTATTTAAATAAATAAAATAAGTCCGATGGATCCCATTAAGGGCTGAGGCCTCCTACTAGAGGGGGAAAGCTCATGGTTTTAGCTCCTGTGGTGAGCTACTCCACGTGAGCTTGATTTGTACATAGTTTTCTCTGTGACTTTTGGGGCAGTTTGTGTCCGGTTTAAGTTTTTTGCACATCCACTGTTTTTCCTTTAGTTTACACGGTGCACTTCACTTTCCACACTTTTGATCCTGGCTTCTTTGCCTATTTCATTAATTTTACACTTAAACACTACACTTTTATTAATTGTTCTTTCTTCTCAGTTCAAGTCCCAGCACTTTCCATGTTGCTCGGTCGCGGGCAGCGCGGGACCAATGTACTCCCGCTTCCTGTGTCAGTACGTCTGCCCATCTCTTTCTCGGTCTGCCTCGTGCCCTCTTCCCTTCGTAGGGGTCCCACATACGTAGTTGCTAGATGAGCCCATTTTTCTTGTTGTAGCCGCGCCACGTGACCGCCCACTTCCACTTCATCTCCCCGGCACGCTGCGCGACACTCTCGGAGTCAACTATCCTTCACAGTTCCCTCCAGGTTATTCCTAGAATCTTCCTCTCCATTTTCCTCTGGCAAGAGTCCAATGTCCTTTGTTGGCAGGTCGTTTGAGTCCACGACTGACATCCATAGAGTAATACTGGAACCACACATGTCCGAAGCGTGTTCAGTTTCAGTTTTCTGTTGAGGTTTATTTATTACTCATTTTAATATAACTGGGAATATTTTGAGAAATCTTTCGCTTTAGTTAAGCATACTCAGCCAAAAAAAATTAATGCAAAACCACCACTTCTATATTCAACATTAAAGCCAGAAACCAGTTCCGATTCACCTTCAGCAAAATCAAAAGAAGTCCGATTGTAGAATTTCAATTTGTTTAGGTGTGTTCGATCTTTAAAATCTTACATGATCTGAGTTCAGACCGGCGACAGCCAGATTGGTTTCTATCTATAATTAATTTAGCGACCCTACTCACGAAAGCCCACATCCATTTGGACCCTTAATACAAAACTATCTTGGACTAGTGACCGACTCAAAGGAATATCCGCACTACTCGCATTTGTCAGGGAATAACCAAACGGAATAATATTATTAATCACAGTGCAGGTCTAAATTGTTAAGCTATGTTATTTTTGTTGTTTATGATGATGATGATGATGATGATGATGATGGTGGTGGTGGTGGTGGTGGTGGTGGTGGTGGTGACTTACAGGTATGTGCATATAATTATGTATTAATGTATTTTACATAAACAAAGTATATGATTATGTCTCGTGACCAGAATATTGTACGAAATGGAATCACACAAATTTGAAATTTATCCTTCGAAGAGTTGAAAAAATTCAAATATCTTGGAGCAACAGTAACAAATATAAATGACACTCGGGAGGAAATTAAACGCAGAATAAATATGGGAAATGCCTGTTATTATTCGGTTGAGAAGCTTTTATCATCTAGTCTGCTGTCAAAAAATCTGAAAGTTAGAATTTGTAAAACAGTTATATTACCGGTTGTTCTGTATGGTTGTGAAACTTGGACTCTCACTTTGAGAGAGGAACAGAGATTAAGGGTGTTTGAGAATAAGGTTCTTAGGAAAATATTTGGGGCTAAGAGGGATGAAGTTACAGGAGAATGGAGAAAGTTACACAACACAGAACTGCACGCTTTGTGTTTTTCACCTGACATAATTAGGAACATTTAATCCAGACGTTTGAGATGGGCAGGGCATGTAGCACGTATGGGCGAATCCAGATATGCATATAGAGTGTTAGTTGGGAGACCGGAGGGAAAAAGACCTTTGGGGAAGCCGAGACGTAGATGGGAGGATAATATTAAAATGGATTTGAGGGAGGTGGGATATGTTGATAGACAGTGGATTAATTTTGCACAGGATAGGGGCCGATGGCGGGCTTATGTGAGGACGGCAATGAACCTCCGGGTTCCTTAAAAGCCATTTGTAAGTAAGTAAGTATTAATATATTTTGCTTTTGTGTTATTTATGGTTTTCTTCATTTCATTTGTTAACGTTTCCATGTAAGCCTGAAGACAAGAATAAATTTATATTCGAAATTACCACACATTATTAGGCCTATAGATTATTTGAATGAATGAATTCAGGGATTGACTCCCGAGTCAAGAAATGCCGATCACTGCTCTGTGCGCTCACGAGGTTTGACTCAAAACTTTTGAACCGCCCTGTGTTTATAATTCTGAGGTAATTTTGACTAACGTAGGCAAAGAAAAGATTTCAATGTCTGTGACTTCTTTCGGAGGATGAAGTACACTGTGCAGATTTGTTGAGGATGTAATTGAAACCTGATTCAACTAAATCTGAATATTACAGCCCAGCTGCTAGCATGAAAGAGTTTGTCATACGGAAATTGTATTTTGAAATTTCTGCATACATAATGACGCAAGAAGTGAGATACATTTATGACTACCAACACATAAAATGCATATGTGTAATCCAATTCAAACACACTTATACAATTTTTACACCGCAGATGATTTCTTTTAACACATGCACTGTACTTCGGAATGCAAAGTAAGTCATAAAACCCACGTTTTCCTCTCTGTCTAAACCAAATCAGAGAACGACTTCATTGGGCTGGTCGACCCCGCAATCCCTCGGAGGGATGCAATCTCACTTGTTTCATGTCTCCCCTTCCTCCATGTTAACGATGCATTGACATTCTTTCCTTCGGGACTTCAGCAGGAGTAGAATTGCCAGCTCCACCATAATTATGACTTATAACGCATTTAATATTATTTTAATGGTTAAAGACAGGCCTATATATCCTACAGCTTTATGGTTCTTTATGTTTAGCCTTGACTTTCTTTAATATTGATTCCCATTGCTCATGATCCAACGCTTCATTCCTCCATCCTTTGATTCCATGATCCTCAGATCGTCTTCCACAACATCAATTCATCTTGATCTGTGTCTTCCTCTTCTACTTCTTCTACCTTCCAAATTTCCTTCAATTTTATTTTATTTTAGTAGGTTGTTTTACAACGCTTTATCAAAGATCTATTTCATCATTCTTTCTTCACTCGTCCTAACAACAGGTTTAGCACAGTTTAACCTTATTATTTTAATTTCTGAGACTATACCAGAAGATTTAATTTTATTAATGAGTTTCATATTTATCCCAATTCTCCGTTAACTACTGCGAAGTATAGGTTCATAAATGGCTAAAGCCATCCGATATAAAGTATTTCAGTTTACACTGAACTTTTATTCAACCATGCATTCATTCATCCATCCATCCAAAATAATGTGAACATTTAATGGGCAAAATTCTTTTACACAAAACAACTTATATCAATATTGTTTGAAAAGTGTTTGGCCACCACAATCGTGGTCTATGTCTATTAACTGCTTCTAAAAATTTGTTTGAAGATCTGTTGCATCCACTTAAGGGTATATGTACGTGAAAATGACCACAAATATTATCAGAAAATGCAGGCTATAAATTTATAGAATTTTGTAAGAAAATGAACTTACAATTCCACAAAAATTACAAGGTACCACAACAAGACTTACTAGAACTAAACTATCTTTTAAAAGTATAAAAAAGGTTACTAATAATATTTTCCAAACCAGTTTTATCAGAGCATGAAAAAAAAAACAAAAACAAAAAAAATCTGCAGTGTCATGATTTGGTAACCATAACATTGTTATGGTGTCTCTAACATCTTTAATATTTTTCCTGCATGTAATAAACACTTATTTCTGAAAAGTAGACTATTCTCAAACATGTAGAGTTGTTTATTTTGATACAATTAATTTTTTATTTGTTATATATAAAATATATTAAAATTTATATAATGTTTTGTGACCTAATTTTTCTGTTTTCAAAGAAATGGGCATTATTGTAGTCTATCTTTTGCATAAATTCATGTTAAATCAGTGTACAAAATTTCAGAATTCTGTCTCTAATGATTGTGGAGTTATGAAATAATATGTGTGAAAATTGTCAAATTTTGGAAAATTTAATTTAAAGTAATAAGTGAATTCTTAAAAATATTATTAGTAACCTTTTTTATACTTTTACCAGACATTTTAGTTCTAGTAAGTCTTGTTGTGGTACCTTGTAACTTTTGTCCAGTTGTGAGTTCATTTCCTTACAAAATTTTAAAAATTTAGAGCCTGCATTTTCTGATAATATTTGTGGTCGTTCACGTACAGCTGTCAAAAAAAAGTGGCCGCACTCGTGAACAGCGAATATTTTCAAAGTCCACTTCGGGTCGCGGCGATGTTACACGATGCATGTGCTTGTACAAGCAGTTCCGGAACTATGAAAGTGTTCCATATCTGCTCCTCGCAGACCAGCGGTAGAGTGCTTGTTTAATGATTCAAAGGTTCTGGGTTCGGGCCTTCTTCAAGTTTTCATTTCATTTTTAATCGTTCTTTAGCGATGTAAATGATATTCAAATTATCATTTATATCCAGTTATCATTCTTGAGGGATATCAGGTTATTTATATTTTGTTATCGTTCTTTAGAGATATGAGTAAAATTCAAGTCATCATTTGTATTCTGTTATCGTTTTACAACGATATGAATAATAATTATTACTATTGTAGCTACAGTATCCCCAATGGGGGTTAGCCCTATTTTACATATGTATGTTAGGGCTATAGTTTTATACACAAAAAAGATGAGCATAAAGAGAAATGGAAAAGAAAATTAAATTAGCTTACGCCATGTAAACAAAACATAAACAATCCGTAAATTAGGCATTGCGATTGCAAAACAAATATCAGTTATCAATTTGAAACATACAAAAACATTAACAACACACATACGTAACACTTACGTAATACGTAATACGTGAAGAATAAATAGGACACTCTTACTAATTACTATTCATCTACAATTTCTTAAATACATCTGTAATAAATCTGTGAAATTCCGATATGAATAATAGTCACGTTTTTTATATAATGTTATCATTCTTTAGCGATATAAATAATATTCAAGTTATCATTTATATTCTGTTTTCCTTCATTAGCATTATAAAATAATATTCAAGTTATTTATATTGTTATTGTTCTTTCGCAATATAAATAATCTGTATTTTATGTAAGTAATTATTATAGCACAAATAAACAACTTTCTTTGTAAAATAGGTTACTTTATTTAGATAATTAAATACGTATTATATAATATCTTCTATTAATTAAACAAACCGATATTTATCATTTATATTCTGTTATCGTTCTTTAGTGATACTGTATAAATAATATTCAAGTTATTTATATTGTAATCGTTCTTTAGCGATATAAATAACATAAATTTAATATTAGGTTTGGAAAAATCCAGTTGCATAATACTGCTATTAGTTTTTCTTTTTGTATTATTACATTATACTATCTTGAACCACAATAAAATGAAAAGGAGTAACGAGGAATTGAACCTGAGACGTTGACATCTAAATTCCGACGTTCGTCCGCTGAGCTACGAGGGCAAAAGTGTGGAAACATTTTCGGAAAAATTGGCCCAATCACATTCTAAGATTTTCTGATGATTCGTAGAAGCTAGTCCAGGATGCGGGGGGCAAAGGCTAATTGAGATTTCCCGATCTCTGATAGGGTCAAACATCCTGATAGAATTAATATTTAACCCTTGCCGTGACTTTCGGTGAAGTCCGGAGGGCCCAATTAGTCAAATCCACTCTCCTCATCTCCACGCTTGGGCCCCCTGGAATTTAATAAGATGCGAAAGAGATAGTGGTGTGCGGAAAGCAAGGAATGTTACCGCATTTAGGCCTATCCTTCCCAAGAAAAACTGCAAACATGAACAAAGGAAGCTTTTAATAGAAGAAGAAGGATCTTCTGCGGACCTCTGGAAAAAGAACTAAGGAAGAGACTAGTGAAGTGCTTTGTGTGGAGTGTGGCATTGTATGGGGAAGGAACATGGACATTACGACGAAATGAAGAGAAACGAATTGAAGCATTTGAAATGTGGATGTGGAGAAGAACGGTGCGTGTGAAGTGGACAGATAGAATAAGAAATAAAATTGTGTTTGAAAAAGTGAGTGAAGAAAGAATGATGATGAAATTGATTAGAAAGATAAAAAGTAATTGGTTGGGTCTCTGGTTGAAAAGAATAATAGACGACATTAGGATATGTGGATCATATGCGGAGACTAAGAGGAAGGCAGAAAATAGGAAAGATTGGAGATTGCTGGGTTTGCAATGAAAGACCTGCCCATGGACAGAACACTTATGTATGTGGGTATGTTCAGAATGCCTGGAATATCGTGTCTAAAAACAGTCGCTATTTGCAAAGACTAGTCAATTCCATGCCCACTCGATTGCAAGATGATCGAGATAAGAGGAAGATAGACTAAATATTGAATTGTGGCTTTTTGTTTTGTTTTTTGAACGCTTAGGGTAATTCCGGGGGAGATAGCCATGCGGGTGAGAAGACCAACCGCTCTTATTTTTATTCTAATCATCTATTTCCAATGAAAATCGGTTTGCCGCCAGATGTTAATTAAACGAAGTGATTGTTGCACCTGCGAAAACGTAAGGTTATTATTTCCGCGTTTTGTAGCCGTTCGTGAGTCTGTGAGCAAGCAATAATTTTTCACCTTCTGAAATAACAATAGAGAAATATGGCATTTTGTGAGGAAATTTGCTGGAAACATTATTAAAGAGGTAAGGCATCTTTAAACATTCTATATTAACTGTATTTCTTCTCTTCACTGTTGCCAGTTTTTATTACGCGGTATGGCCATCTCTCCCGTAAAAAAGGAGAGATGGCCAGCATTTTTCCGGGATAGATGGCCTACAATTGAGGAATATTATTATGTTAAAAGTATCGTTATTTCTAGATTCCGATAAAATATAAAGCAAAGCCCGGCAGCAACCGCGTCTTTGGAATGAAGATGACTTACACCGTGCTTTTGAAGTCATTAAATATGGCAATTCTGTACGTCAAACCTTCATTACATTTCATATTCCAATAAAATCCCTGGAAAGTAGAGTTAAAACAGATAATTCTACAAAGGGTGCAATGGGACCAAGTGACACATAGGCAATGACAATGGATGTAGGTTTGTTCGCCATATTAAATATGCAGGAACATGGATTTTCCCTTACAGGGACCGATGTCTATAGTCTCGCTTACATTTTTGCTGAAGAACTTGTCAATATTCTCTGACTGGCTGACAAGCAAGCATTCTGATGGGAGCAGATAAAAAAGTTATATTTTTTCACCATGTTAATAACGTCAAAAGAAGTGCTTATACAAATTTTGGCCACTTGATCGCAATTACGAGGGCCGTAAAAAAAGTTCGCCAGGGGTCGTTAACAGAAAGAAAACACAATTTAATTCAAAAAATTTATTGGCACAGACACAGCAATTGTTGAGCTATTTTTTTCAACACATTCCACACCGGAATGAGACATCTGTCATATCATGGGATCGGTAGAGAGGTGCAGGCGGCTGTCCAACGCTGGTTTCGATCCCAGGAAACTGACTTCTAAGACAATGGTACAAAAATTGATCCCATGGTATGACAAATGTCTCAATTCCAGTGGGAGATACGTTGACAATTAGCGCAACAATTTCTGTATCTGTTTCAATAAATATTTCCATGTAATTGTGTTTTTTTCTGTAAACGGCCCCAGGGAAAATCACTTTCTGGATGGCCTGGTAATTACGGTCGAGTGGTCAAAATTTGTATAAGCACTTCTTTTGACATTATTAATATGGCGGAAGAAAAAAAAAATAACTTTTTTTATCTGCTCCCATCAGAATGTTTGCTTGTGAGACAACACTTCCTATCCCGGAAACCAACTGGAAAAGATACTGTTACTTTGACCTTTCAGGATTTTGTTTCATTAACATGTTCATAAGGTCCCGCGTCGTGGCCTAAGACATCCTGCCTAGGACTCGCGTTATGGAATTCGCGCTGGTTCGAGTCCTCATGGGGGAAAAAATTATCTCATGAAATTTGAGCCAGTGTATGGGACCGGTGCCCACCCAGCATCGTGATGCACTTGGGTAACTACGATAGGTAGCGAAATCCGGTTAAGAAAGCCTGCTGTAACGGCTGGGGGGATCATCGGGCTAATCACACGATACCGCCATTTGGTTGGATGATCGTCCACCTCTGCTTCGACATGTGGACGTGAGGCCAGCAGCCGGCTGGTCGATCATTGTCCTTCATGGGCTGTCGTGCCTCGGATTATTATTATAATGTGTTCATAAACGTTTCAATTTATTTCTGTGTTGTTTTAAGGAAAATTCACTAAAAGAGGAAAAAAACAAGAAATAAAGTTGTTGAAAAATTTCAAACAATCATAAATATGCACTTAGACACTATATTTATGTGTCCAGTGCATATAACCTAATTGTTTTACAAAAAATTGTTATGAATTTACTTAAAAATAATGGTGGCCATCTATTCCTATATCCCATGGCCGTCTCACCCATATATGTTGGGTGAGATGGCCAGTGGCCTATTATATTTCAAACGTATTTTTTTATTACATCAGTGTATTCTATGCGCCCTGAGGCACTGTAGTGGAGAAATATAACCTAGAAGGAACGTATTTGATTTGTTTCGTATTTCTTTTCCAATCGGTTACTCTGTTCTAAGTGATTTAAAAAACTATAGCCATCTAACCCGGAATTACCCTAATTGTTTGAATGTTTTAAGGCCGACGCCAGTAAATTTGTTTTGTTTATGCCACGAAAGATATTTTTATTGAGAATAAAATCTTTTTTCTTTCCATTTGCAGCCACAATATCATAATGATAAAGCCATGGCATAATATATTAATGAACCTGATGTTAATTACTAAAATAATCGTAAAAGAGAAAGGAGCCATTATGTATAGTTTGTCTCTCTCAAAAACAGAACAAAAAAGAACATAAAAAGCACGTGGTTATAATCGAACGCAGGACCTCATGAATAAGAAGCCTGAACGCTACCATTATGCTTTCGATAACACAAGAATACTTCAATTATAACTGTAGATATCAGGCAACGTGGTCCAACAACATGTAACATCGCCTGTCTCCGAATTGTAGCGAAGATACCCGAAGGGAACTTTGTTTCAGGAGAGCGGCCACTTTTTCTTTTGACAGCTGTACATATATCCTGAAAATGAGTTTAATACTGAACTCGGTATTTCAAGGGGTTTTCGCTGAATATTTTTTACTTTTATATGAACATAAAATTGTTGCTGTAATGTCCGTAAAAATCTAAACGCCCGCATTACTACACTCTTAAAATTTACCGTCCACTCACACCCAAAACGTCACTTGGAGGGAGATGTTGCAGCAAGTTGGGAAAAGTTGTGTGTAGTTGATCATTCATTACATCAGTACCGTGGATATATCAAGCTGACAGTACGATTTTGCCCATTTATTTCTTTTACAAATTATTACTAAATGGTTAAAGTGGTGGTAAGGGAAATTGAGACAATCGCTGAATGATTTGATAAAACATAAGTACTTTGTAAACTTATAGCATTATCCGAGATCTGAACTGTAGTCTCTGGCTTGGAAAGCCGATGTTACAATCGGTCACCCAATGATGAGCCATTATATAAAATAAAACAATAATTAAAAAGTGTGTTTCCATTGTTTTTAATTCAGACTCTCTATGTATACAGACTGAAAACTGTTTGTTTGATGCATACGCACAAGTCCTTTGTTTTACAACAAAGGATACAGTGTAAACTTGTTCCTTGTTTGCTTTTTAACTTTTTCATTTAGTTCTTCCGCTCATGAAGCCGTCTTTTCATAACAGACACAAAAGAACGAACAGATGGGGAGAAAGAAAAGACTTCTATTATGTATTCAATTCCACCTTTATTGTCTCTTTTATCCCGCCCTCGATAACAGTAATAGTTTCAAAGTCCTTTGTTCTAAAACAAAATTTAATTTAGTTTTCAAATCCCTCGGGAATTAAAATTTGTATTCTTTCCTTAACTGAAAAATAAATATATTTGTAACTGCCTTATGATCTATAGTAGACAGGTCTACATGAAATTCATTTACTCATTTTTTGTTTCAGTGATCAAGAGATTGTGTGAGGCAGGTTGAATTGACAGTGCCTTATTGGATACTACATTTAGAGAGATATCAAAATTTATTCCATATTGCACTTATCTGGACCTATACAAAATTACCTCCTTATAATTATTACAATAATCAGATAAGTATAAATTCAGCAATTCCATCGAAAATTAGATACACAGTATATGAAAAGAAATAAGTAAATAAATAGTATAATGAAATTAAATAAAACACGAGATAAAATTTTTCAAATTCATATTATTCTAGAGAGAGAGAGCTCTTATTTCTGGGTCATTCCATACAACATTTTAAGAATAAGCCAGCGATGTCATGATTTTTGGGACTTTTAATATAATAATGTTATTATGAAAACTGCCAACTATGACCGCCATATCATTAATATTTTAGATATACGGATGACTGAAAAATGGGTGGCAGTTACATGTTATCCATCATTTAAAATATTCTAGGCACCCTATATGAAGTGTCATCGAAACTAAACAGACGCCATTGGAAACCTGAATAACCATATTTTTTTAATACCTTAAAGACTAATCCGAATAATATTAAGACATGCTCATAAAAACACCTTATTGAAAAAAAGAAATAGTTTTATATTCGAATGCAACAAATTAAATTCATGCGAATTTCATTCGAATTAAAGAAAATCTTATTCCTAATCCATCTCCCAAGTTTTATGACTTTATCTAAAAAAACCTGTGAATAATCAAATTAATAAAATTATTAATTTTTGTTCCGACGGTTGAAAATCGCTTGCCACGTGTGGCGGTCGCAGCGCTCGCGTGACTTCATAACGATGAGTACACCGGGGACAGAACATCTAGAAGCTTGGAGACGATTACTTTTAAGCGGTCCGACCACCCCCTCCTCCCGCACTAACAGGTACGGTACCATTCAGCTGCAAAACATTTTCTGAACGGAAGTTATCGTATTGTGAGACCGCAGCGGATCAGTGAAAGTAAGTGGTCAACGTTTTCAGTTTGTAGTGCAAAGAAAAATTCTGCTGTGTGTGGGTTCTTCTGTAGTGACGTCACTGAAGCCTCTAGTTGTTCTGTCCCCGGTGTAATCTCAAACGTCCGTCTCCCTGACCTTGATTGCGCAACATTCTGTACGACGGGAGAACCTACCTACTGAGCTCCTTTGTTCCGGTGAGTTATTTTTATTAAAAACTGACATGATGTTTAAGTCAACATTCTGAAATTTTCACAGTGGAATCAATATACCCTAAAGAATTAAACATATGTTTTTTCGTCTGTAAAAAATAATTTCATTTTGTGTTCTATATTTTTTTTTTAATTATCTTACGGTGGGTAACTATTTAAAAAATTATATAGGTATCATTTTAAGGGCATTTATAAACAAGGCTCTCCTTTTTCGAATTGCATTGAAATGATTTTTCCATCTTTCTTTATATAGTAAGAAAATTTCAATGAATGAAACAAATATTTTAAATTCTATTGCTGCCAAACTATGAAATATATAAATATAAAATTGCTTAAAATTCTTATTTAGAACATACAAAATAACCTACTACAATATTTTTAACTTTTGAGACATCATGGTTCAAAAACATACCTTTCTTTTATATGCTTCAACTGAGGTAACTGGCCAGATGTGAAGTTGCTACTTCGTTGTAGATAATTGTATTTGAAGTTCGCTGTCAAGGCCAGAATGTTGTAAATAATGACATTCAGTGAAATGATATAAATAATTGAATTTCTCGAGTAAATCTGCACCGAATTCACTTGAGCGTGTCAGAATCTAAATCAAGTTTCCGTAGTTGAAAACTGACACACTAGCCAATTTAATTAATTTCACGAGAGAAAAGAAAGACGATCAGAACGGATATAATGATTACGAATACGAAAATGAAGGATAAAATGAGAAGGAAGTTAAAAACGAAGAAAATATGAAGAAGATGAATGAAAGAAAGATTAGAAAATAATATGACGAATGATAAAAAGAAGAATATCAAGATCGAGAAGGAGCGTATAAAGGCAAAGAAGGGAAAAAACAAAAGAAAAAGGAAGTGGAAGAAAAGAGTTGGACAATACAGGAAGAGGAGGAAAAGAAAAAATAATAAAGAAAGAAGAGAAACAGGAAGGAAGAGACATAGATAAGAGAGGTAGGAAGAAATCAGGATGAGGGAAAAGAAAAAGAGAAAAGAAGAGAGTACAGGAAAAGAAAGACGAGAAAGCGATGATAGGAAATGAGGGGAGGAAAAAGAAAGAGATGATAGGAAATAAGAAGAGGAAAAAGAAACAAACAAAACAGGATAGGAAGAAGTGAAAGAGGAGGAGGAAAAAGAATAATTGAAACAAAAAACTATAAAATAAGAAATACAAATAGGAAGATGAAGAGAGAAGACGAAAAATATAAGCGAATAAAGACTAGAGGAAGGAATAAAATAGGACGAGAAGAGTTAAAAATTCAGAAAACTGAAGAGTAGGAGAAGGAAAAACAAGAAATAAATAAATAAATAAATAAATAAATAAATAAATAAATAAATAAATAAATAAAAGGAAGTATAAAAGAAAAGTATTAAATATAAGAAAGTTTAGGATAATAATAATAATAATAATAATAATAATAATAATAATAATAATAATAATAGTGATAATGGAAATTCCAATATGATAATAATGAGAGAGGAAGAATAAGAAAAGGACCACAACGGCGATTGGACTTAAAGTATGTGTACAAAAGGATTCAGAACCATAGTGGGCCAAGCGCCATTTACAGAAACCGTAGAAAACAAGGGTTGCAATGAAGTTATTACCATAATTCAATGGAAACATATAGCAAGTAATATAAAGTATACACATTAAAACTAAATGATATGTCAATCTTCATTAAACTATGGTATTCACTTAACTTTTACTCTTTCTTTCTCCGTTTTTAATAAATGGCGCTTGGCCCACTATGGCTCTGAACCCTTCAAATGATATCACTTTCTGGAAGGAGATAAAAAATGTAGAAGTGGGTTTGGCAAGAGTTCGGTTCGGATTCACCCGATGTGACCGCTTGAGAGTCCATGTCAGTGTAATTGAAGGCGAATCGTTTCGTATTTGCCTTCTGAAAGAGAAGCTGAGGGACGATTATTGCGTGAAAATTTAATAATGCGTGCCCCTCCACGCTTTATGTGCTAGGCCGAGCGAGAAATCCCATTGTAATTCCTACAAACTTCTAATTATTCTGCCCCGGCCTTTAGCAACATACATAAAGCAAAGGCATGCGCCCCCTTTCCATGTGCAGTCCAGGCAAGACAGAAACAAACACTGCAAGGGCGAGCGAGCGTGATCCCTCATCAGCGCTTCTTAACTGCTGAAATATCAGGTGACGATCCGAAACAATCTACAATAAACAAATAATTTCAGTTGGTTATGGCAAATGTTACGGGAACGCAGGTAGTAAGACAAGTAAAGTGTCGGTTTTTCACCACAGAGGCTTAGCTTAAAATCAAGTTGGTATCAACCTTAATAAAACAGGTATTTAAGCTAAGCTAAGGTGTAGATACTGGATAGGCTGAACAAATCTGCTTACCTTGTATCTTTTTATATAGCAAATTTCTCGGTTTTCTATCAATTTTTTTCTGTATATATGTATGTATTTTTTATTTTAGTAGGTTATTTTACGACGCTTTATCAACATCTTAGGTTATTTAGCGTCTGAATGAGATGAAGGTGATAATGCCGGTGAAATGAATCCGGGGTCCAGCACCTAAAGTTACCCAGCATCTGCTCATATTGAGTTGAGGGAAACCCCCGGAAAAAACCTCAAATAGGTAACTTGCCCCGAACTTGGGCCACCTGGTTTCGCGGCCAGATGCGCTAACCGTTACTCCACAGGTGTAGACTGTATGTATGTATGTATGTATGTATGTATGTATGTATGTATGTATGTATGTATGTATGTATGTATGTATTCACATTGCAAATGGGTATATAGGCTACCCGGTAGCAGTGGTAACTAATTACATTCAATAATGACAATTAATAATAAACACAATTAATAAAAAATACAATTAATAATAATGATAATAATAATAATAATAATAATAATAATAATAATAATAATAATAAACGTGGAGCATCCTAAATTAAATGAAGCACGATCTCTTAAAATAACATTTAAAGTAAATCTAATTTAAATCTTAACCCTAAGTTCGAACTAAAACCCACGAGTATGATATGTTCATACCAGCACAGACACAGACTCTACAAGAAGATGATCATTCATTTTCACCTCCAAACAGAATAGGCCTACAGGCATAACAATACAACTTATTTGTCTCAGAAAACCCTGTTAGCCAAGGATATTTCATACACTACGAAAATTGAAATTTTCTATTTTGTCTTCTTCCATCCGCTATTTTAATATGTAAATGTGGTGTCGATCTCTATCTTTGTAAGCACATCTTGTTTCATACTTCCAACTTGAATATGGTTTCTCTTTTAATTCTACAAATAATAACCTTAATGTTCTCTCAATAAGAGCCATTTTGTACAAAATCAATATATATATATATATATATATATATATATATATATATATATATATATACACAGCATTCAGCAACACACCAATACACATAGCGCTACAAATTATGATGTATTATTGTGACGGAAGGCTAGCCTCAGTCCGCACGAAGATGTGGCGAATCGATACCCCTTCCCAGGTCCCTCTCAAACTTGTAAGTCAAGGTCGTAACTATGCCTTTAGAAGCTTTCTACCACAAGCTTCGCACTGAATTCTACATACTGGAATGACTGCCAACATTGAAGTTAATTATATGGAAGGATCGGAGTGAAACAAAATGTTTTGATACATCGTTATTACAAACTTATAATACTACTGTTACTAGGTATAATAGGCTATCTAGAATTTTTTGTGTAGGCTAAGCTTCAAAATTCTCAAAGGCCTCTTAAGAGCTTCGCCACTGATAACACTGAACAACAACAATAATTTTGCTTCGAATTAAAACAATGTGTCCCTTATGGTTTGATGTGCGCTGAATTCGAAAATACATCTCTTTTCTTCGTATCGCGTAAGGTTTTTAAGATATACTATGATTTCACTTTTCGATAAGCGCTCCTCCAGCAAACATCTGGCGCGGGTTGGGGGTATAAACCAAAACAAAAGCTAATGCATTTTATGAGTTTGTGACTTATTCCCGGTTTCTTATGATTATTGGCATGTTATTTAGTACTTCTAATAAATAAATAGATATTGGTCCCTTCTAGGCTATTAAGTAAATTTCATAACAGTTCAAAGAGAGGTCTATGCAATGAACAAATATGGGTGTGGTTTTCAGTATTTAAAGAATAAGTTTACCAGTTTGAGTGAAGACAAATTAAAAGAGGGCATGTTCATCGGTCCACGAATTCACAAAGTAATGGCTGACCTCTTGTTTGAGGAAACACTTTCCGTTACAGAAAGAATGGCATGGCGCGCTTTCAAACACATTTTCTCAAATTTCCTTGGAAATTCGAGGGCAGACAACTACATAGAACTTGTTGTGGAAACCATGTTAAATGCATGTGACAAAATGGAGTGTAATATGTCCCTCAAAATATACGTTTTACATTCTTATTTGGATTTCTTTCCTCTTAACTTTGGAGCGGTAAGCGACGAGCATGGGGAAAGATTTCATTGAGAAATATCTGAAATGGAAAGGCGAGATAAAGGAAGATCATCATTCAGCATGCTTGCAGACTATTGTTGGTTGCTTGTAAAATACAGTTTCGGATCTAGTTATAAACAGAAGCCATCCAGAAAATTATTTAAATGTAAGTTCAAATTCCGAGATTTTTCTCATTATACGGATGCAATATTTTTATTGTTGCTGTGTTTTGAACTATGTAACATCATTTTTGTATCCAGTACACATTTTTCAAGTATTATGAGGCACTTTGAATTCGTATGTGTTGTAATTTTATCAGTATCAGTGAAAAATTAAAAAGAAACAAGTTTCGTCATAAAACGTTCAATTCATTTTCCCCGGAAATTGGTACGTGATGCGGCAATTTGGATTTTAAATTGAGATTTAGGGCACACATATTAGTAATATTCGCCTATTTTTATTTCGGAGCAAGACAAAAAGTAAAAATTTGTTGTTCAGTGTAATCTCTACCTCTTGATTCACTCACCGATATGAAACCAACTCTTAAGATGCCTTAAGACAAACATCTGTCAGTAAAGCAAAGTAAATTAATGGAGCGAGAAAAAATTGATAAATAATATTCTTTAGTAAGATCTCTGCCTCTTCTTATAAATCTATGCCCAGGGATTTTTAATTTTGCTACTGTCTCGAAGAAAGCCATGTTAGAGACTTCTATCGCCCTTGAAGTTTCATCTTCCTAGGCAGGGATTGAAGCAGCATCGGATCAAATTGCAAACAAGGCAACTACTAGGTCATCGAGAATGACATATAAACATTTAAAGAACCAATAAATATAATACAGTATCTCTTTTTTTAATCTTGAATAATATTCATTATATAGCCCCATTTTGCACGGACATCAGCATTATCTCCCTGTCTCAACATACGTTTAAAAAGTTGCTGCTTCAGATCGTAGGGATCTCATCCCACTGCGTACTACTTCGGAAGACAATGAAGCTTCCACCCCTACCGTCCCCTAAAAACTAACATCGGTTTGATTCCAACACCGCAACCATCCTAATTTTATAAAATCAAATAAGTTGAAAGCAAGACGTTGATTCTCTGAAAATGTGTACTTTACTGTTCCCCTCCGCTACATCAAAGACTTCTTCAACTATTGTAAAAAGTCAGGCTTAAATGATTTATGCCTGCACCCCGAGTTGGTTACAAAGCAATTTTAGAGTTGAATGAACATCGAAAGAGAGGGCTGAGTCTTCTTCCGGGCCCAAAGAGCATTTAAACACTTTCACTGGCTCTAGAAAACAAAAGGGACGTTATGCCATTGCGTGAAGCGATCCTTAAGTTAAAGATAATAATAGGCCTACAACTCAGTTATGGTGGCTATATCTAATTTTAGAAATAGATTTATTTTATTTTATTTTATTGGGTTATTGTACGACGCTGTATCAACATCTAGGTTGCAAATCAAGATTTCAGGTATAACTCCCTGTAAAGTTGATTTGAATAATTTCGAGGGGAAAATTGTTCCGGAGCCGGGTATCGAACCCGGGACCTTTGGTTTAACGTACCAACGCTCTACCACTGAGCTACTCGGGAACTCTAACCGACACCGATCCAATTTTTCCCTCTATATCCACAGACCTCAAAGTGGGCTGACAACCGTCAAGCAACCAACTTCGAGTGCACACTAACTCCGTGTGACTTAAATTGTGGTTTTCTGTTAACGAACAGTGACGTGTATTATGCAAATCAAGATTTCAGGTATAACTCCCTGTAAAGTTGATTTGAATAATTTCGAGGGGAAAATTGTTCCGGAGCCGGGTATCGAACCCGGGACCTTTGGTTTAACGTACCAACGCTCTACCACTGAGCTACTCGGGAACTCTAACCGACACCGATCCAATTTTTCCCTCTATATCCACAGACCTCAAAGTGGGCTGACAACCGTCAAGCAACCAACTTCGAGTGCACACTAACTCCGTGTGACTTAAATTGTGGTTTTCTGTTAACGAACAGTGACGTGTATTATGCAAATCAAGATTTCAGGTATAACTCCCTGTAAAGTTGATTTGAATAATTTCGAGGGGAAAATTGTTCCGGAGCCGGGTATCGAACCCGGGACCTTTGGTTTAACGTACCAACGCTCTACCACTGAGCTACTCGGGAACTCTAACCGACACCGATCCAATTTTTCCCTCTATATCCACAGACCTCAAAGTGGGCTGACAACCGTCAAGCAACCAACTTCGAGTGCACACTAACTCCGTGTGACTTAAATTGTGGTTTTCTGTTAACGAACAGTGACGTGTATTATGCAAATCAAGATTTCAGGTATAACTCCCTGTAAAGTTGATTTGAATAATTTCGAGGGGAAAATTGTTCCGGAGCCGGGTATCGAACCCGGGACCTTTGGTTTAACGTACCAACGCTCTACCACTGAGCTACTCGGGAACTCTAACCGACACCGATCCAATTTTTCCCTCTATATCCACAGACCTCAAAGTGGGCTGACAACCGTCAAGCAACCAACTTCGAGTGCACACTAACTCCGTGTGACTTAAATTGTGGTTTTCTGTTAACGAACAGTGACGTGTATTATGCAAATCAAGATTTCAGGTATAACTCCCTGTAAAGTTGATTTGAATAATTTCGAGGGGAAAATTGTTCCGGAGCCGGGTATCGAACCCGGGACCTTTGGTTTAACGTACCAAAGCTCTACCACTGAGCTACTCGGGAACTCTAACCGACACCGATCCAATTTTTCCCTCTATATCCACAGACCTCAAAGTGGGCTGACAACCGTCAAGCAACCAACTTCGAGTGCACACTAACTCCGTGTGACTTAAATTGTGGTTTTCTGTTAACGAACAGTGACGTGTATTATGCAAATCAAGATTTCAGGTATAACTCCCTGTAAAGTTGATTTGAATAATTTCGAGGGGAAAATTGTTCCGGAGCCGGGTATCGAACCCGGGACCTTTGGTTTAACGTACCAACGCTCTACCACTGAGCTACTCGGGAACTCTAACCGACACCGATCCAATTTTTCCCTCTATATCCACAGACCTCAAAGTGGGCTGACAACCGTCAAGCAACCAACTTCGAGTGCACACTAACTCCGTGTGACTTAAATTGTGGTTTTCTGTTAACGAACAGTGACGTGTATTATGCAAATCAAGATTTCAGGTATAACTCCCTGTAAAGTTGATTTGAATAATTTCGAGGGGAAAATTGTTCCGGAGCCGGGTATCGAACCCGGGACCTTTGGTTTAACGTACCAACGCTCTACCACTGAGCTACTCGGGAACTCTAACCGACACCGATCCAATTTTTCCCTCTATATCCACAGACCTCAAAGTGGGCTGACAACCGTCAAGCAACCAACTTCGAGTGCACACTAACTCCGTGTGACTTAAATTGTGGTTTTCTGTTAACGAACAGTGACGTGTATTATGCAAATCAAGATTTCAGGTATAACTCCCTGTAAAGTTGATTTGAATAATTTCGAGGGGAAAATTGTTCCGGAGCCGGGTATCGAACCCGGGACCTTTGGTTTAACGTACCAACGCTCTACCACTGAGCTACTCGGGAACTCTAACCGACACCGATCCAATTTTTCCCTCTATATCCACAGACCTCAAAGTGGGCTGACAACCGTCAAGCAACCAACTTCGAGTGCACACTAACTCCGTGTGACTTAAATTGTGGTTTTCTGTTAACGAACAGTGACGTGTATTATGCAAATCAAGATTTCAGGTATAACTCCCTGTAAAGTTGATTTGAATAATTTCGAGGGGAAAATTGTTCCGGAGCCGGGTATCGAACCCGGGACCTTTGGTTTAACGTACCAACGCTCTACCACTGAGCTACTCGGGAACTCTAACCGACACCGATCCAATTTTTCACTCTATATCCACAGACCTCAAAGTGGGCTGACAACCGTCAAGCAACCAACTTCGAGTGCACACTAACTCCGTGTGACTTAAATTGTGGTTTTCTGTTAACGAACAGTGACGTGTATTATGCAAATCAAGATTTCAGGTATAACTCCCTGTAAAGTTGATTTGAATAATTTCGAGGGGAAAATTGTTCCGGAGCCGGGTATCGAACCCGGGACCTTTGGTTTAACGTACCAACGCTCTACCACTGAGCTACTCGGGAACTCTAACCGACACCGATCCAATTTTTCCCTCTATATCCACAGACCTCAAAGTGGGCTGACAACCGTCAAGCAACCAACTTCGAGTGCACACTAACTCCATGTGACTTAAATTGTGGTTTTCTGTTAACGAACAGTGACGTGTATTATGCAAATCAAGATTTCAGGTATAACTCCCTGTAAAGTTGATTTGAATAATTTCGAGGGGAAAATTGTTCCGGAGCCGGGTATCGAACCCGGGACCTTTGGTTTAACGTACCAACGCTCTACCACTGAGCTACTCGGGAACTCTAACCGACACCGATCCAATTTTTCCCTCTATATCCACAGACCTCAAAGTGGGCTGACAACCGTCAAGCAACCAACTTCGAGTGCACACTAACTCCGTGTGACTTAAATTGTGGTTTTCTGTTAACGAACAGTGACGTGTATTATGCAAATCAAGATTTCAGGTATAACTCCCTGTAAAGTTGATTTGAATAATTTCGAGGGGAAAATTGTTCCGGAGCCGGGTATCGAACCCAGGACCTTTGGTTTAACGTACCAACGCTCTACCACTGAGCTACTCGGGAACTCTAACCGACACCGATCCAATTTTTCCCTCTATATCCACAGACCTCAAAGTGGGCTGACAACCGTCAAGCAACCAACTTCGAGTGCACACTAACTCCGTGTGACTTAAATTGTGGTTTTCTGTTAACGAACAGTGACGTGTATTATGCAAATCAAGATTTCAGGTATAACTCCCTGTAAAGTTGATTTGAATAATTTCGAGGGGAAAATTGTTCCGGAGCCGGGTATCGAACCCGGGACCTTTGGTTTAACGTACCAACGCTCTACCACTGAGCTACTCGGGAACTCTAACCGACACCGATCCAATTTTTCCCTCTATATCCACAGACCTCAAAGTGGGCTGACAACCGTCAAGCAACCAACTTCGAGTGCACACTAACTCCGTGTGACTTAAATTGTGGTTTTCTGTTAACGAACAGTGACGTGTATTATGCAAATCAAGATTTCAGGTATAACTCCCTGTAAAGTTGATTTGAATAATTTCGAGGGGAAAATTGTTCCGGAGCCGGGTATCGAACCCGGGACCTTTGGTTTAACGTACCAACGCTCTACCACTGAGCTACTCGGGAACTCTAACCGACACCGATCCAATTTTTCCCTCTATATCCACAGACCTCAAAGTGGGCTGACAACCGTCAAGCAACCAACTTCGAGTGCACACTAACTCCGTGTGACTTGGATCGGTGTCGGTTAGAGTTCCCGAGTAGCTCAGTGGTAGAGCGTTGGTACGTTAAACCAAAGGTCCCGGGTTCGATACCCGGCTCCGGAACAATTTTCCCCTCGAAATTATTCAAATCAACTTTACAGGGAGTTATACCTGAAATCTTGATTTGCATAATACACGTCACTGTTCGTTAACAGAAAACCACAATTTAAGTCACACGGAGTTAGTGTGCACTCGAAGTTGGTTGCTTGACGGTTGTCAGCCCACTTTGAGGTCTGTGGATATAGAGGGAAAAATTGGATCGGTGTCGGTTAGAGTTCCCGAGTAGCTCAGTGGTAGAGCGTTGGTACGTTAAACCAAAGGTCCCGGGTTCGATACCCGGCTCCGGAACAATTTTCCCCTCGAAATTATTCAAATCAACTTTACAGGGAGTTATACCTGAAATCTTGATTTGCATAATACACGTCACTGTTCGTTAACAGAAAACCACAATTTAAGTCACACGGAGTTAGTGTGCACTCGAAGTTGGTTGCTTGACGGTTGTCAGCCCACTTTGAGGTCTGTGGATATAGAGGGAAAAATTGGATCGGTGTCGGTTAGAGTTCCCGAGTAGCTCAGTGGTAGAGCGTTGGTACGTTAAACCAAAGGTCCCGGGTTCGATACCCGGCTCCGGAACAATTTTCCCCTCGAAATTATTCAAATCAACTTTACAGGGAGTTATACCTGAAATCTTGATTTGCATAATACACGTCACTGTTCGTTAACAGAAAACCACAATTTAAGTCACACGGAGTTAGTGTGCACTCGAAGTTGGTTGCTTGACGGTTGTCAGCCCACTTTGAGGTCTGTGGATATAGAGGGAAAAATTGGATCGGTGTCGGTTAGAGTTCCCGAGTAGCTCAGTGGTAGAGCGTTGGTACGTTAAACCAAAGGTCCCGGGTTCGATACCCGGCTCCGGAACAATTTTCCCCTCGAAATTATTCAAATCAACTTTACAGGGAGTTATACCTGAAATCTTGATTTGCATAATACACGTCACTGTTCGTTAACAGAAAACCACAATTTAAGTCACACGGAGTTAGTGTGCACTCGAAGTTGGTTGCTTGACGGTTGTCAGCCCACTTTGAGGTCTGTGGATATAGAGGGAAAAATTGGATCGGTGTCGGTTAGAGTTCCCGAGTAGCTCAGTGGTAGAGCGTTGGTACGTTAAACCAAAGGTCCCGGGTTCGATACCCGGCTCCGGAACAATTTTCCCCTCGAAATTATTCAAATCAACTTTACAGGGAGTTATACCTGAAATCTTGATTTGCATAATACACGTCACTGTTCGTTAACAGAAAACCACAATTTAAGTCACACGGAGTTAGTGTGCACTCGAAGTTGGTTGCTTGACGGTTGTCAGCCCACTTTGAGGTCTGTGGATATAGAGGGAAAAATTGGATCGGTGTCGGTTAGAGTTCCCGAGTAGCTCAGTGGTAGAGCGTTGGTACGTTAAACCAAAGGTCCCGGGTTCGATACCCGGCTCCGGAACAATTTTCCCCTCGAAATTATTCAAATCAACTTTACAGGGAGTTATACCTGAAATCTTGATTTGCATAATACACGTCACTGTTCGTTAACAGAAAACCACAATTTAAGTCACACGGAGTTAGTGTGCACTCGAAGTTGGTTGCTTGACGGTTGTCAGCCCACTTTGAGGTCTGTGGATATAGAGGGAAAAATTGGATCGGTGTCGGTTAGAGTTCCCGAGTAGCTCAGTGGTAGAGCGTTGGTACGTTAAACCAAAGGTCCCGGGTTCGATACCCGGCTCCGGAACAATTTTCCCCTCGAAATTATTCAAATCAACTTTACAGGGAGTTATACCTGAAATCTTGATTTGCATAATACACGTCACTGTTCGTTAACAGAAAACCACAATTTAAGTCACACGGAGTTAGTGTGCACTCGAAGTTGGTTGCTTGACGGTTGTCAGCCCACTTTGAGGTCTGTGGATATAGAGGGAAAAATTGGATCGGTGTCGGTTAGAGTTCCCGAGTAGCTCAGTGGTAGAGCGTTGGTACGTTAAACCAAAGGTCCCGGGTTCGATACCCGGCTCCGGAACAATTTTCCCCTCGAAATTATTCAAATCAACTTTACAGGGAGTTATACCTGAAATCTTGATTTGCATAATACACGTCACTGTTCGTTAACAGAAAACCACAATTTAAGTCACACGGAGTTAGTGTGCACTCGAAGTTGGTTGCTTGACGGTTGTCAGCCCACTTTGAGGTCTGTGGATATAGAGGGAAAAATTGGATCGGTGTCGGTTAGAGTTCCCGAGTAGCTCAGTGGTAGAGCGTTGGTACGTTAAACCAAAGGTCCCGGGTTCGATACCCGGCTCCGGAACAATTTTCCCCTCGAAATTATTCAAATCAACTTTACAGGGAGTTATACCTGAAATCTTGATTTGCATAATACACGTCACTGTTCGTTAACAGAAAACCACAATTTAAGTCACACGGAGTTAGTGTGCACTCGAAGTTGGTTGCTTGACGGTTGTCAGCCCACTTTGAGGTCTGTGGATATAGAGGGAAAAATTGGATCGGTGTCGGTTAGAGTTCCCGAGTAGCTCAGTGGTAGAGCGTTGGTACGTTAAACCAAAGGTCCCGGGTTCGATACCCGGCTCCGGAACAATTTTCCCCTCGAAATTATTCAAATCAACTTTACAGGGAGTTATACCTGAAATCTTGATTTGCATAATACACGTCACTGTTCGTTAACAGAAAACCACAATTTAAGTCACACGGAGTTAGTGTGCACTCGAAGTTGGTTGCTTGACGGTTGTCAGCCCACTTTGAGGTCTGTGGATATAGAGGGAAAAATTGGATCGGTGTCGGTTAGAGTTCCCGAGTAGCTCAGTGGTAGAGCGTTGGTACGTTAAACCAAAGGTCCCGGGTTCGATACCCGGCTCCGGAACAATTTTCCCCTCGAAATTATTCAAATCAACTTTACAGGGAGTTATACCTGAAATCTTGATTTGCATAATACACGTCACTGTTCGTTAACAGAAAACCACAATTTAAGTCACACGGAGTTAGTGTGCACTCGAAGTTGGTTGCTTGACGGTTGTCAGCCCACTTTGAGGTCTGTGGATATAGAGGGAAAAATTGGATCGGTGTCGGTTAGAGTTCCCGAGTAGCTCAGTGGTAGAGCGTTGGTACGTTAAACCAAAGGTCCCGGGTTCGATACCCGGCTCCGGAACAATTTTCCCCTCGAAATTATTCAAATCAACTTTACAGGGAGTTATACCTGAAATCTTGATTTGCATAATACACGTCACTGTTCGTTAACAGAAAACCACAATTTAAGTCACACGGAGTTAGTGTGCACTCGAAGTTGGTTGCTTGACGGTTGTCAGCCCACTTTGAGGTCTGTGGATATAGAGGGAAAAATTGGATCGGTGTCGGTTAGAGTTCCCGAGTAGCTCAGTGGTAGAGCGTTGGTACGTTAAACCAAAGGTCCCGGGTTCGATACCCGGCTCCGGAACAATTTTCCCCTCGAAATTATTCAAATCAACTTTACAGGGAGTTATACCTGAAATCTTGATTTGCATAATACACGTCACTGTTCGTTAACAGAAAACCACAATTTAAGTCACACGGAGTTAGTGTGCACTCGAAGTTGGTTGCTTGACGGTTGTCAGCCCACTTTGAGGTCTGTGGATATAGAGGGAAAAATTGGATCGGTGTCGGTTAGAGTTCCCGAGTAGCTCAGTGGTAGAGCGTTGGTACGTTAAACCAAAGGTCCCGGGTTCGATACCCGGCTCCGGAACTATTTTCCCCTCGAAATTATTCAACATCTAGGTTATTTAGCGCCGGAATGATATGAAGGTGTTAATGCCGGTGAAATGAGTCCGGGGTCCAGCACCGAAAGTTACCCAGCATTTGCTCGTATTGGGTTGAGGGAAAACCCCGGAAAAAACCTCAACCAGGTAACTTGCCCCCACCGGAATTCGAATCCGGGCCACCTGGTTTCACAGCCAGACGCGCTGACCGTTACTCCACATGTGTGGACTTTAGAAATAGAAAATGCATATCTTCATCTTCATTTTCCATTACAAGTTGTCCAAAAATACCGACACATAACTGCGTAACATAGCGAAGAAGGAATGCTATTTAGAAGCATCTGGGCCGTGTGTGATTCACTATAAAACATTCTCGCACTTTATTTGTACAGAAAAAGCACAGAAAGAGAGGAAAGGCGGTTTCTATAGACTTTTATGATAGCCTGCTTTTATAACAACATATTATGATAATAAAGTAATTTGTTATCGATGGTGAAAAATTGTATTTTTGGCGTCATAGAATGCTCATTTAGACCACTTTGAGCCGGTGGGATTTTCAATTGCAGGACACATTTTGAATGGTCACTGTAAAGTAAAGGAACTAAATACGATACGACATTCACCCAACACGGCTGGCTGAGTCACAGTACATTCCTACAATAAAAATTGCGTCGTTACCGACAAAACTTAGCGCGCCACAAGAGAACGGAAGTAAGTTTCCGGATAGACTTCGTAGCTATGAGGAAAGAACTTATCACAGAAATATAAGTGAGGAAATTGAAAACATCAACAAAGTCAAATTTTGCAGAAATTTTGGCCCCAAAATATATAATAATTAGAGCTTACCCTGAGCTAAGTACACTTAACGCACATAGATTTAAGAAACCAATCAGATTAATTATTTAATTGTTTAAGCTACTTACTGGCTTTTAAGGAACCCGGAGGTTCATTGCCGCCCTCACATAAGCCCGCCATTGGTCCCTATCCTGAGCAAGATTAATCCAGTCCCTACCATCAAATCCCACCTCCCTCAAATCCATTTTAACATTATCTTCCCATCTACGTCTCGGCCTCCCCAAAGGTCTTTTCCCCTCTGGCCTCCCAACTAATACTCTATATGCATTTCTGGATTCGCCCATACGTGCTACATGCCTTGCCCATCTCAAACGTCTGGATTTAATGTTCCTAATTATGTCAGGTGAAGGATACAATGCGTGCAGCTCTGCGTTGTGTAACTTTCTCCATTCTCCTGTAACTTCATCCCTCTTAGCCCCAAATATTTTCCTAAGAACCTTATTCTCAAAAACCCTCAATCTCTGTTCCTCTCTCAAAGTGAGAATCCAAGTTTCACAGCCATACAGAACAACCGGCAATATAACTGTTTTATAAATTCTAACTTTCAGATTTTTTGACAGCAGACTAGATGACAAAAGCTTCTCAACCGAATAATAACAGACATTTCCCATATTTATTCTGCGTTTAATTTCCTCCCGAGTGTCATTTACATTTGTTACAATTGTTCAAGCAAGCTAATTGAATTAAAATTGATACTCTAATATTTATGTACTTTTGTACTTTCTATTTGTATATAGACCCTATTATTACATGCTGTATTATTTTACCATTTATTAATGGTAAAATAATACGACGCTGTATCAACATCTAGGTTATTTAGCGCCTGAATGATATGAAGGTGATAATGCCGGTGAAATGAGTCCGGGGTCCAGCACCGAAAGTTACCCAGCATTTGCTCGTATTGGGTTGAGGGAAAACCCCGGAAAAAACCTCAACCAGGTAACTTGCCCCCACCGGAATTCGAATCCGGGCCACCTGGTAGAGAGTTCATTAGCACAATAACATTTATTAATGTTATTGTGCTCAATGAACTCTCTTAATTTTGTGATATATTTGGTATAACATCTGAACTGCGCCCGAGCACGAGCTTCTGCTCTTTCGGGCTGCAATGCCTAATGTAGAGCAAGCAAGCGAGCAAGCAAGCAAGCGAGCGAGCGAGCAAGCAAGCAAATAAATAAATAAATAAATAAATAAATAAATAAATAAATAAATAAATAAATAAATAAATAAATAAATAAATAAAATAAATGTAAATGTGAATGTAAAAATAATAAAAAAAATAATTAAGAAGAATTCGACGGGGTGGATAATTTTAAGTGATTTGGACGTTTAAATCTTTAATTTGTATGCCAATTGGTGGGTGGCTGAGTTAGTTCACTGGTTTTCTTGAAGAAAGTCAACAGCTTTGCGTATCTTCTAATAGTAGCCTACATGGATCTAAATTAACATTACAAATAGAACGATGAAAGACGTTAAAGAGAGAAAAATATATCTTTCAGAATTCACTTAGTCCTTTAAAACAGTAGTCTATTTCGTTTATATGACGTCATTCCATTTTCGACAATGAAGTGTAATGACATTCTGAATTCCAACCAATCACAGTCATACATCGCGATAATTTCTGCAGCTCGATTTATCACTATCAATTTATTGCATGGTCGTTCTTTTGTTTAGTCGGTGTCGCCAACTGTTTCCCATAACTTGATGAGCATGAATCCATTGTACTAAATAAAATGCGAAATTCTACTTCCACATCTACATCTTCATCTTCTAATTCCATGTCCAATGTATGTAAAGCAAATGACACTCCTTCATAACAATTATTGTTCATTTAATTAATGTATTAATCAGGATATTTATAATATATAAATATTATATATTATATATTATAAAATGTTTAAATTAAATTATGATTTCAGCAGATAATGAAAATTTATTTCTGTTATAATAACAATAACAAGAGAAAAGTGCAATACATGTAATTAAAATTGTTAAATCTGTATTTTGCTTTTCTCAATTGACATTACTCAATAACATCTAATTTGTTTATTGCAGTAATCGATACTAATCTATTTGAACTTCTCAATGTCTGAATATATTATGTATTCATAAATATACAATTATTAACATTTTGTAAGCGAATTTTAGGAATATTTTATTTACATTTTTATTTTATTCACAAAATAGTCCTAATAAAATATGTCACTCGAGGTCTGAGATTTCCCAGATAAATCCATGATCGAAGCTCGTGGATTTATCGAGAAAACTCCTCCTGTGACATTACTATAGATTATTTTATGCCCACTCACCGGAACCAAATTCCAAATTTCATTTTATGTAAAAAGCATCTTGCCATATTTCATTTCATTACATTTATTGTATTCCATAGATCCTACACTAGCACTGAAGCTTTAAGATGTGAAACAAGTCAAAATTTTACAAGATTAAAATTCTTTGTCGAGATGGGGTGAGATGAGATTTACTTTGTTTTATGCCACTCCAATAAAAATTCTTCTTCAATTTCTTCTCCACTATGCGCGTTTAGCGACAGCATCGTTCTACACTTAACAGTTAATACTCCAGTCATTCGGCAGGAATTGTTGCAGAACCCCAACGAAAGCGGAACATAACCCTTTCACTTTTTTCGTTATATGAAGTAAAAAGAGGAATGAAGTAACGTGATGCTGATAGAAATCGATTTTCTCATTTACTGGGAACTATACGTTTCAGCACCATAACTATAAAAATGTAGTTTCAGCATTCTATCTGTCTCTTATACTTCAGTCTGTCGTGTAAAGCGATTTCTTCTCAAATAATGGACATATTTCCCTAATATTCAGCATCTACAATATAATTTAATAGAAGAGCGATGCATATGAAAAACATTAACTTCACTATAAGAAATTAATGCGCCATGGAATGAAAAACACAAAAACGTAATTTATGGAAAAAACATTTCAGACTGCATTTTTCACAATTTTATTTATTTTTATTTTTATTTTTATTTTTATTTTTATTTTTTTTTACAAAGAAGCAACTGATGAATAAAACTGTAGACTAGTCTATCCTCATTAATTTTTTCATCAAAACATTTACATGCATCATTTTGCGTTTAGCCGAAAACATATTTTACTTTATAGTTTACAGATACCAATTCAAATTACTTTACAAAATAAAAATTTAATGTTACAGAAATACAGCAATAAAAGAAACTGTACTTTCATGAAATAATTATACTTTTCTGTGAACCAAGTTACAAATGTGCTGTAAGAATTCGTGTTTTCTTTTATCAGGCAGGGTGAAAGAATAATTGTATATTTTGTTATGTAAATGCTTTACGGTTTTAAAAAGAAGTTATGCAAATTTGATATTATTTTTACAGGGTAATTATTGGTTATTTTAGTATCCTGAATAGTGTTTTATAGAGTGTAATGTATGTATATTAAGCATGAAAAAGTTTTTGTTCATTTAGTTTTTATAGTAGCCGAGATATAAAAAAGAATGAATTTCACTCAATTTTTCAGGTCAAAGATGTATCTCCTTCCTTAATAGAGGTGAACAAATATCGAAGAAAGCCTTCCTAAATAAAGGACTACTGACAGAGAGAATCGAGACATCGGAAGACATGTAAGCCTAAAGGAAGGTATAGTAGGCCTATAATTCACTTATGATTTCATTGAAAAGTACTAAATTGTGATTGATAATGATGATGATGGTAAATAATTACAGGAGTTCTAACTTTGTCTTTTTAGAAAATTATCGTCAACGGGAATAAAATGTTCGTTTCTTCTTTTGTTTCCATAGTAGACATTTCTTTCCTCGGAAATGCTGTATTTTAAATAACGTTTTCATTCCATATGCAACGAAATACAAATTCGAGCATATCACTGTAAAATGATAAAGTTCAGTCTTTAAGTACATAATACGTATAATATCCGAATGGCACGAGAATAAGAAACCCACTCTTTGGAATCCTTCTACAGTTTTCAGTAATTGAGTAGGCCTATATTATTGGCGCCTTAATATATATTCTATAAGTAAGTAGTAGATAGATGTAGATTTGTTCTGCAATTATACATATAAATGCATTAGACTACCAGAATTTTCCCTTAAATCCAGTGCACGGGTCTTTTCACCGTAGGCCTACACGCTTTGCACAACAAATCCTAACCATAACTCCTTGCAAATATTTTACAATCCATTCAATACATATTAAAGGACACTCAAGAAATAATAGCTAGCATATTATGTCAACAGAAGTTTTACATCGGCGAGCAGCAAATCATTGAAATCTGTATTAAAATATTGTAAATATAAATCACACTCACGGGAAGTCAGTCCTGAGCGATGTGGCTTCGATTCCACTTAGCATCCGTCCACTTTCAACACTTCAATTCATAAATACTCGTACACAGTCTGAAAAAGGAAACAAGTCTGTCACATAAAATGTTCATAGTTGTAAACCTATGTATATGTGTATGTATGTACAGTCATAGAAAAAAGTTTTGTCACAAAGATACTTAATAAGTCCCAGAAAGGAGGCACTGCGCATGATCAGAGGACGAACGACCTGGTTCACAAGAGAACCACTAGTCGAGGTAATAATATTAGTTTTGTTTCGTTGTATGTCTGATCATGCGCACTGACTCCTTTAAGACGTATGTACGTATAGAAATGTATGTATGCCTATTTACGTTGTTTGTAATTTTATTTATTTGTATGAAACATAATTTTATTAAGTAGGTGTCCACACCCGTGTAGTAACGGTTAGCGCGTCTGGCCGCGAAACCAGGTGGCCCGAGTTCGATTCCCGGTCGTGGCAAGTTACCTGGTTGAGGTTTTCCCGGGATTTTCCCTCAATCCAATCTGAGCAAATGCAAACTTTCGGTGCTGGACCCCGGTCTCATTTCACCGGCATTATCACCTTCATCTCATTCAGACGCTAAATAACCTAAAATGTTGATAAAGCGTCGTAAAATAACCTACGAAAAAAATTGAGTAGGTAATTTATGTGGGCATTTTGTTTTCCTTTTGTCTTACTTACACTATCAGGTGTCCGAGAATGGTTTCAAATGAATGTTAAGTAACAAATTTATTGCATGAGAAATTGAACTTAAGATGTAGGCCTACTTATAAAAATGAAAAAGAAGCATTTTCACTGCTAGTAAGATAGTTGAACTTTAGAAGTATAAAAGCTCTCTGAAGCTAAGTCTATTCAGTCCCCATTGTACAATATATGTTTCAATAAGAAGGTTTTACATGTAATTAAATCATATATATATATATATATATATATATATATATATATATATATAACGCTGCCAACCTTGACATAATTACGCAAGATCTAACATAAATTTTAATTAACGTGACGGCATTTAGCATAATGCCTAGTTCTATCATAATCGGAAATGTGATCGCCCACCAGAAAAAAACAAATGTTATCTGCTAAATTTCTTATTACATTGTAATGAAAACGGAAGAACTTTTTTTAAATATAATTATTTGGACATTCCTGTTTATGAGAAGATGTTATCATGTGCCGAAAGCATTGCTTGCACTTATAACACCAGCACGCTCTAGTGGCAAAAATAAAACTTTCCCTATTCATAATAGGAGATCTGGTGACTTTTGAAGTACTGTTTCCAATCTGCCGTACGCTTCAATTGGCAACACTGCAAAGCATCTGCAATGCTGACTAAATTGTAAAATATGTAAGTAGATTATTATAATTATTAGAATTGTTTAATAATATATATTTCAATTAAAATCATTCGAACATGTTACTTTAATTAGGAACATACATCACAGAAAACTTGAAATTATTATATATGTACATGATCTTTATCACATATCTGACAACGCTGCCCGGAGGATAAATAACAAGGCTCTGCAATAGTCTAAAACCGAAGTCATCTTGTCAAGGCATGTATTTCAGCAATATCTTTTAAAACTGATTGTCGAACGATATTGCAATTTAAAAGTAAATTGTTTAAACACGTGATCAGTATTCATGATTAATTCTCCTTTGTGTGTATGTGTGTATATATATATGTAATTTTCGTCAGTGTTGTATAATGATAATTTATTTGAATTTGTTATTCTTGTAATTTGTAATATTGGTTCACTTACCACTTACATATTCGTTGAATATAATTTCTAGCCTTATATTATTTTTTAATTATTATTCAGTATGATTGCATTAATTTACTCAACTCGTGCTTGTATGACTGTACAAATTTTTATTAATGTTCTTCAAATATTAGTATAATTGTATCAACTTCTTTTGTTTCTGGCTAAGTGGAAGAGAAGTCTGATGGCCTTCACTTCGCCAGAATAAATAATAATAATAATAATAATAATAATAATTATTATTATTATTATTATTATTATTATTATTACATAATTAAGATCAGTTCCAGGAGCGTCGACATTAAGTAGAAGAAACTGTAAGGTGAATGTCAGGTTATGTGGTTAATCCTCTAATTCATAATCATGAATTTCTTCTTTAGGCCATATGAACTGTAACGATAATCTAAGAAAGATGGTGTTGATTCCTCCATCGATGTCTTGGTCTTCTTTACCTCTATATCCTCTTGGATACTCAGGCTAATCTTGGAAGTCTCTCCCTTTCCATTCTTTGCACATGGTTCTTCCACTGTTTCTGATATTGTTCAATTTCTTCCATTATACAAGAAATCTGTAGTGTTTTTCGGATATCTATGTTCCTTTTATGGACCAATCTCGTTACATCCAATAACGATCTTAAAAAACGTATCTGAGCTACTTCAAGAATCTGTGAATTTCGTTTATTTAATATCAAAGGAACTAGCCACCGTACCCCATTATCTCCTGGCCTAGTTGCTTCATGAGTCATACCTTATTTGTGTTAGTTTTGAGGTACAAACCTGTCTACGGACAGTTGAATAAACAACAACAACAATATCCAAATTTCCCCCTCAAAGACAAAGGCAACGGCAATGTGTGGCAAAAAAACATCCAACGCGTGAAAATTGAAATAAATGGGGAATTAATACAGCAAGTTTCTGAAATTACATACTTAAGAAATTTATTTGCAGAACATAAAACTGATCTAGACGTCAAATCACAAAAATATAATAAAATGAATGGAGTTATTAGAAGACTTTTGGAAAACAGATGACAATAGATACAAAGTTAAGACTACATAACACAACGTCAAAAGCAACATTCAGTTATGGAAGCGAAATTTGGATAATCTAATCCATCTCTCCAAAATCCCATCTCACTATTACCAATTCCACCGACGCTATAAAACTGTGCAGTTGATTCAACTTTGTTTACATAACGATTAGAAAATAACACGAAGGAATTTTTTGATCCGTTAGCCGAAAGATATTGAAGTTAAATGTAAATTATTATTATTCCATTAATTAAATTTAAATATACAGAATAAAGAATATAATTACAACAATAGAAATAGAAATAAAATAATACAATCAATATAAAAAAGAAGATAGCCTACAGTAATATTAACAAAACGATATAAAGCGAGGTTTTTTTCAGCTACTTAAGATAGGCAAATTCTCATTATCTTTGAAATGTTTTTTTCTTCCCCTCCCCCTACTGGCAGGGCCATTAATTTACTGTTATTCTCCCCTATCCTACGAGTGTGTTCACAGATGTCGACAGTGTCGAGAAACGTCGGCCATTTAGTTCGCCATAGCCTTGTCCAGAGTGCACTGCAAGCGGTAGCTCTACATGATGAATGATGAGAAAAACTTTAAAATGTGTGTCAGTTTAGTCAGCAGTCTCAGGAAAAATGATACCTAATAAGTGACACTAATGACATTACTATGAGGCAACTAATTCAGGAAATAACACAGTAGGGTGCCAGTTACTTTCCCCCTCCACTGCATACTGTATATCGCTAACTAGAAACATAATTCACTAATCAGAACTGAGCTGTAGGTATGTTACAATTGTTCTTCCTCTTACATATCGTCAAACAAGATGTACTGCCTGATAATAAAAATGTCAGCAAGATCCTCAATAAAAGGTTTACTTTGAAAATAGTATATTAATTTATTTTCCATATACTTAAACATTTATAAATTCATGTTAGGAATTCTGATAAGATTCTAAAACGAAATGTAACAGTTCTTATAAAATTACAAAATTATGTAAGGGTTTATTACAGCAAGTAGGTAGAGTTTCACGTCATTCTCATGGGGATAGTTTTTCATTTTTCTTGGGTTCATCCTCTGTTATCCCTTAGTGAATCCCTTGAATCACGCCGACTACATGAATAAGGATACCAGCTCATAGTGAATATTTGTTACTGGTTTAGAATGTTCACAGCTTTAGGGTTCGAAGGGATAATTAAATTAATTATATGTTTTGAGGAATAATTTCATTACTTGTAAAAATAATGAGATTTTCAAAATACCTCTTGAGTGTCATTCCGGTCACGTAGACACATTAAAATATTGCAAGGAAGCATAACGAAACGCCGTGTCAAGGCGGCAACTTCTCTAGCTACAGTGTTAAGCGTATTATCTATACTATAATGAATCAGGCGTTTATACAAGCTACTGCTACTCCTGCTACTACCACCACCATCAATAATACTTCTTACTGGCTTTTAAGGAACCCGGAAGTTCATTGCCGCCCTCACATAAGCCCGCCATCGATCCCTATCCCGAGCAAGATTAATCCAGTCTCTATCATCATATCCCACTTCACTCAAATCCATTTTAATATTATCTTCCCATCTACGTCTCAGCCTCCCCAAAGATCTTTTTCCCTCTGGCCTCCCAACTAACACTCTATTTGCATTTCTGGATTCGCCCCTACGTGCTACATGCCCTGCCCAACTCAAACATTTGGATTTAATGTTCCTAATTATGTCAGGTGAAGAATACAATATCATGCAGTTCTGCGTAGTGTAACTTTCTCCATTCTCCTGTAACTTCATCCCTCTTAGCCTCAAATATTTTCCCAAGAACCTTATTCTCAAACACCCTTAACCTATGTTCCTCCCTCAAAGTAAGAGTCAAAGTTTCACAACCCCACGGAACAACGGGTAATATAACTGTTTTATAAATTCTAACTTTCAGATTTTTTGACAGCAGACTGAATGATAAAAGCTTCTCAACCGAATAATAACAGGTATTTCCCATATTTATTCTGTGTTTAATTTCCTCCCGAGTATCATTTATATTTGTTACTACTGCTCCCAGGTATTTGAATTTTGCCACCTGTTCAAAAGACAAATTTCCAATTTTTATATTTCCATTTCGTACAATATTCTCGTCAAGAGACATAATCATAACAACCACCACCAATAATAATAATAATAATAATAATAATAATAATAATAATAATAATAATAATAATAATAATACATAACAATTTAACGTTGTGTTATTTCCACATTCATTTAAGGAGTGGACGAATGAGCGACGGACTTACTCAGACGGATTTTACAAAATGAATAAATAACTTACTAACTGGCTATCCGGGTGGCTGAAAAAACTAATTAACCCATTAATGCATTGATTTTTTATGGAAATGATAAATGACTAGCTGATAAATTGATTAACGTATTCACTAATTTTCTAGATCTTACAGGTTTTAGGTTAGTTAACTGATTCACTAGCTGGCAGATTGATTCATTGAATTACTAATGAAGTTAATAAATTAATGAATAAGTGAATGAGAGACTGACTGCGTGGATGAATGAATACTAAAATGGTATTAATAAATAATTACTGATTGATTTACTAACTTAACAAATATGGAACAAAAATGACAGAAGTAGGCCCTAAAAACGCTAAGGATAAGGTACAAATTGAATCGAATTTTTTAACGAAATAAATATGTAACTTTCGCTTGTCTTTCTAGCCGCTTTGTCTCTTCCTCGCCTCATCTGCGAGCATTCATCCGAAAGCTTACCGTTTTATGAGTATACTAAGTGGCTCAACGCTTCCAAATTTATACCAACCTGTCATCTATTACTCACAATATAGTACTGCAACCTATTATACCGAAGAAAATAGGAAGAACTGTTAAGAGGGAACTATGGTGACGTAAAGGTGAAAAATTAAGAGAATCCACTTAAAAATTTATTGTGACTCTCTGTTTAGACTGAGCTCAAAAAACTATCAATTTATATTTCCATGAATATTTTCAAGCTTTTGAGTAAATACGAACTAAAATTTTTGAAGAAAAAAAAATTGTCGCAAGGAACCTTTAGTGACGTCAATATAAAATATATGTTAAAAATATACTTTCAAAACCATTAACTCTAATGTTACCACATTTTGTACAGGCGATAGTACTGTAGGCACGATTATGTAGTTTATTATTATAGGCATCCGACAAGAAAAACTCAGTGCGCAGAAACCAGCGGGCATGACTGTCTCGAGCAGATGACGTATGCTCTCGTTCCCAGCATGCTCTCACGCCTACTGGGGGTGGGGCAAGAGGGGTATAGCATGCGCGCCGCGAGTAGTCCGAGCTGAGTTTTCCTAGTAGGATACCTATAATACATTTTAGATGAAAATTGTTGAAGTTTTAAAAATCACATAAATGTCCCCTTAAACATAAGATGAGACTTCAGTAACTCTTCTCTTTCTTGCCGGGAATCAAATTCGAGACCTCTGGAGTTCCAGCCGCAAATTGTTTTAATTCGTTAACGACTCTGTACCAAACGCGCGGTTACCTAGCGAGATGGAATTTTGACGAGATGAATTCAACGGTTTGCCATGTATGATCTAAATTTTCCTTGCAGTTGAGTAAAATCTCGAGGCCAGCAGTCGGCTGGTCGGGCTTGGCGTTTCATGGGCTATCACGTCAGGGATTAGAGTCTGTTATTATTATTACTTCTTATGGCTTTTAAGGAACCCGATGGTTCATTGCCGCGTTCACATAAGACCGCCAATGGTCTTTATCCTGAACAAGATTAATCCAGTCTCTACCATCATATCCCATCTTCCTCAAATGTATTTTAATATTATCCTCCCATCTACGTCTCGGTCTCCCCAAAGGTATTTTCTCTCTGGCCTCCAACTAACACTCTATATGCACTTTTGGATTCGCCCATACGTGCTACAGGCCCTGCCTCTCTCAAACGTCTGGATTTAATGTTCTTATTATGTCAGGTAAAGAATAAAATGCGTGTAGTTCTACGTTGTGTAACTTTCTCCATTCTCCTGTAACTTAATCCCTCTTAGCCCCAAATATTTTGCTAAGCACTTTATGCTCATACACCCATAAGCTCCGTTCCTCTCTTAAAGTGAGAGTCTAAGTTTCACAATAATACAGAACAACCGGTAATATAATCTATACTAATAATAAATCTGTAGCCGAAATTTTTCTGGTAATTTTCGATTTTCCAAAAATAATTGATCCTAACATATATAATTAACCACCCTGAAACCGAAAATCGCTTTTTTGAAATTTTTGTTTGTATGTCTGTCTGTCTGTATGTTTGTTACCTTTTCACGCGATAATGGCTGAACCGATTTCGATGAAAATTGGAATATAAATTAAGTTCGTTGTAACTTAGATTTTAGGCTATATGACATTCAAAATACATTGTTTAAAAGGGGGGTTATAAGGTGGCCTGAATTAGATAAATCGAAATATCTCGCTTATTATTGATTTTTGTGAAAAATGTTACATAACAAAAGTTTCTATAAAACTATTTTGCGATAAGTTTTATTCCTTGAAAAATGTTGATAGGACTGATATTTAATGAGATAAATGGGTTTTAAAATTTAAAAAAAACTGCCATTTAAGGCGGTGTATTGAAATAAAAAACAAATGACTTCGTCCATAAGGGGCCTTGGACACAACAATCGAAAGCTATGAAACTTAGCCTACAGACAATGTTTCTGTGTTTGTATGAAGTAATATCGGAAGCTAAATTAACCGATTTGTATATTAATTATTATTTCATCATTGGAAAGTGTAGTTTCTCTGGATGGACATAATGCTATAATGTTATTACAGTAACTTCGGAGTGAATTGAGGACAGGTAAGATTAAAATAGTTTCTTATGCACAAACAACTTGATAGGCTATTCTGTGTATTCGTTTCCTGTATTTCTTAAAATAATGTTTATCTCAGAGAATTAACGAACCACAAGAGTGTATTGATTTAGTATGCAGTAATAATATGTTAGCTTAGCATTCCATTATTTTACAATCCAAATTTTAACTATGCTCAATTGAATCGTGTTAAAATACATATGCATAAATGCAATGCAAAAAAATTGGGTAATGAGCCAAGCAGATTATGTTGCGCTGTTGTAAAATAAAATTTGTTCCTCCTGAGATTCAAGAGTCCCCATAACAAATTAAAAACTTACTTATCGGTGTACATCCGTTAACAACACATTTTTATATAATATAATATAATATAATATAATATAATATAATATAATATAATATAATATAATATAATATAATATAATATAATTTAATTTAAGTTATTTAAGTTATTTGAAGGGTTCAGAACCATAGTGGCCCAAGCGCCATTTACTGAATACGTAGAAAACAAGGGTTAAAATTAAGTTATTATCATAATTCAATGGAAACATATAGGAAGTAAAATAAAGTATACACATTAAATCTAAGTGATATGTCAGTCTTCATTAAAGTATGGATGCATGTAATAAAAATTAAGAAACATGTTAAAGGAATTGTCATTGCACCAAATGAGTGGTCTCTGGACCAAATAATCGCATTTTAATTATTTAAATACAATTTAAATTAAGTAACATATTAAACGATTTATCCTTCTATCAAACACGAATCTTTCCTGGATCAAATGTCCTATTTTAATTATGTAATTACTTTATATTTATTTCTAACGGGTGCAGCGGAGCGCACGGGTACGGCTAGTTGTTTTATAAATTCTAACTTTCAGCTTTTTTGAGAACATACTGTATGATAAAAGCTTCTCAATCGAATAATAACACGCATTTCCCATATTTATTCTGAATTTAATTTCCTCCTGAGTATCATTTATATTTGTTACTGTTGCTCCAAGATAGTTGAATTTGTTCACCTCTTCAAAGAATAAACTTTCAATGTTTATATTTCCATTTCGTACAATATTCTGGTCAAAAGACATAATCATATACTTAGTATTTTCGGGATTTACTTCCAACCCTATCGCTTTACTTGCTTCAAGTAAAATTTCCGTATTTTCCCTAAGAGTTTGTGGATTTTCTCCTAATTCACATCATCCACATCAACAAGCAGTTGATGTAACCCGTTCAATTGCGAACCCTCTCTCTTATCCTGGACTTTCCTAATGATGATGATGATGATGATGATGATGATTATTATTATTATTATTATTATTATTATTATTATTATTATTATTACTTAATGACTTTTAAGGTGAAACAAATAAGGCTGGACTTATGATAAAGTATCCCTAATACATGCAATGAAAACGCTCATAGGTATAAATGTAGATTTCCATGCTTTTATAACTTACAAAATGTAAAACAAATGAGTACCGTAAGGTAAAGAGTGTTAACCGCAAATGTTGAAGATGTGAAAAGAGTTGAAAGTTTTGATGATTTAGGTAAGAACGTAACACAAAATAGATGTTCACTTGGACTTCGCGAGGGAGTTGGAATGAGACCGGCTTACGTAAAACAGTTACAAATACGAGACAGGGATTGAGCAAATGCTGTCATCAAATTAACAATATTATGAAAATAACTTTCCGTAAGAGTAAATGTATATGGTGTAGTTGTTGCTGAGGAAATTAATATTGGTTAATTATTTCTGAGTTTAATAACAATTACTGTAAATTATGGCGTTATTCTCTCATTTGTAAAAAAAATCACGAATCATCAGCGTTAAGACAATATTCACTACAAAAAAAAATCGGCAGCTTATTTTTAATTCAATGGATTCCTTCGAGTAAATGCCGCATAAAATATGAGAAACTTTCGCTTTTATTCCTAAACATTAAACACTTAAATATTGTATGTAAGATAAACACTTTCTTATTGTTTGTTTTGTTATTAAACAAAACTGCCTCGTGTACCATCCTTTATATTTGAAAAACGATGCGCATAAGATGCGATATCATACAGGACACTAAAGCAGGAGAAGCAGTTGTCTTCGCAGCCACAGCAACCCACGAGCAGCAATTCAACTTTCAGCCGTTAGATGGCAGAGCAGAGGCAACTGGCGCTAGAGTACATGATTACTTGTTTACACTCCGGGACGGACTGTAAAGGCATCACGCCATTTTAAGTCCATTCAAGCATCACGAGTACGCTACACCAGTGTTCTGTCGATGTCTCGGACTCAGCAATACGACTGTGACAAGAGGACTTATAATATAATATATATAGGCCTCTTGGACTGTGAAAGACTCTTTCCCACCACAATTCCATGTTACCTTTGGGTAGTAGCTTCAACGGCGTTGTGAGAAATACTGGATAAGACAAAAGTTTTACATAATATTCTTAATGAATTTGTTATTCCCAAGAAACTAGTTTGATCAATTAAAATGTGTCTCAGTGAAACATACAGCAGAGTTCGTATAGGCCAGTTTCTGTCGAATGCTTTTCCAATTCACTGCGGGTTAAGAAACGAGATGCATTATCACCTTTACTTTTTAACTTTGCTCTAGAATATGCCATTAGGAAAGTTCAGGATAACAGAGAGACTTTGGAATTGAATGGGTTTTAACAGCTGCTTGTTTATGGGGATGACGTGAATAAGTTAGGAGATAATTCACAAACTGTTAGGGGAAATACGACAAATTTGCTTGAAGCAAGTAAGGAGATAGGTTTGAAAATAAATCCCGAAAAGACAAAGTATATGATTATGTCTCGTGACCAGAACATAGTACGAAATGGAAATATACAAATCGAAAATTTATTCTCTGAAGAGGTGGAAAAACTCAAATATTTTGGAGCAACAGTAATATCGGAAATGCCTCATTATTCGGTTGAGAAGGTTTTATCATCCATTCTGTTCTCAAAAAAAACTGAAAGTTAGAATTTATAAAACAGTTATATCACCGGTTGTTCTGTAAGCCTATGGTTGTGAAACTTATATTCTCACTTTCAGAGAGGAGCAGAGGTTAAAGATGTTTGAGAATAAGGTAATTAGAAAAATATTTGTGGCTAAGAGGAATGAAGTTATAGGAGAATGTAGAAAGTTACACAACGCAGAACTGCACGCATTGTATTCTTCACCTGACATAATTACGAACATTAAATCCAGACGTTTGAGATGAGCAGAGTATGTAGCACGTACTGGGGAAACCAGAAACGCATACAGAGTGTTAGATGGGAGGCCGGAAGGAAAATTATCTTTGAGAAGGCCGAGACGTAGGTGGGTGAATAATATTAAAAAATGTACTTTTAGGCACACACTAACGCGAAAACTCAGCGACCGCACAGTTTTCTTAGAGCAGCACCGCGATGAACATGGATCCTTTTCAACTTGAAAAAGAATGTCCTCTTGTAGCTGCAAAACTTGGATGACGAAAATAATTTCATTTATATATGTATTGTAAAAACTGAGATATCTTGTCAACTTAATGTACAGTGTGATACCACAGAACATATAGATTTAATATTTTTCTCACTCTGTCCAAACCATAGTCTACATAATTTTTTTCCTAATAGGAAGAAACGCCGTTGAATATGGGTGCATGAAATTAACATGTCAAGAAAGGTGATAGGACAGTTCAATAATGTGTGTCATTAACTGAGGGAAGATAAGAGAAACTGGGCGATCAACCTTACATGTGCGATCTGTTCGGCTGACCATCCGATGATCGCGCTGGCCGTCAGCCCGCGCGAACTGCTCGCGTGCTGGTCTGTATCACTGCGTTATCATCTGAGTGTAAAATAGATCGTGTTAGCATTCGCATTCACTTTGGTCTGCGCAAGCCTTCACGAAGACCATGTCGACGCACGAACCGCCGAGTGTCGTAGGCGCCATTGTCGAGGCAAGGGGAATATAAGTAGAACAAGGGGAATATAAGTAGAATAAAGGGGAATACAAGTAGAATAAAGGGGAATGCAAGTAGAACAAGGGGAATATAAGTAGAACAAGGGGAATATAAGTAGAATAAAGGGGAATACAAGTAGAATAAAGGGGAATACAAGTAGAACAAGGGGAATATAAGTAGAACAAGGGGAATATAAGTAGAATAAAGGGGAATACAAGTAGAACAAGGGGGATACAAGTAGAAGAAGGGGAATACAAGTAGAATAAAGGGAATACAAGTAGAATAAAGGGGAATATAAGTAGAACAAGGGGAATATAAGTAGAACAATGGGAATATAAGTAGAATAAAGGGGAATACAAGTAGAATAAAGGGGAATACAAGTAGAATAAAGGGGAATACAAGTAGAACAAGGGGAATACAAGTAGAACAAAGGGAATATAAGTAGAACAAGGGGAATATAAGTAGAATAAAGGGGAATACAAGTAGAATAAAGGGGAATACAAGTAGAATAAAGGGGAATACAAGTAGAATAAAGGGGAATATAAGTAGAACAAGGGGAATATAAGTAGAACAAGGGGAATATAAGTAGAATAAAGGGGAATACAAGTAGAATAAAGGGGAACACAAGTAGAATAAAGGGGAATACAAGTAGAATAAAGGGAAATATAAGTAGAACAAGGGGAATATAAGTAGAACAAGGGGAATACAAGTAGAATAAAGGGGAATACAAGTAGAATAAAGGGGAATACAAGTAGAACAAGGGGAATACAAGTAGAACAAAGGGAATATAAGTAGAACAAGGGGAATATAAGTAGAATAAAGGGGAATACAAGTAGAATAAAGGGGAATACAAGTAGAATAAAGGGGAATACAAGTAGAATAAAGGGGAATATAAGTAGAACAAGGGGAATATAAGTAGAACAAGGGGAATATAAGTAGAATAAAGGGGAATACAAGTAGAATAAAGGGGAATATAAGTAGAACAAGGGGAATACAAGGTGAACAAGAAAAAGAAAAGGAAAAAAGGGAGATGATACGCAAGACAAGGGTAGTACAAAGAGAAAATGGGGAATAGAATTAGAAAATTAGGGGAATACAAGGAGAAGAGGGATGCAAGTAGAACAAGGGGTATACAAGTGGGATACAAGGAGAAAAGGGGAATATATGGAGAACAAGGGGAATACAAGGAAACTAGGTGAAGGCAAGGAGAACGCGGGGGAATAGAAGAAGATTGAGCAGAATAGGCATATGAGAAGTACAAGGAGAATACAAGAAAAATGGTAATACATGGAGAACAAGGATAAGGCCAGGATAACAAGGGGAATACACGGAGAATAAGGGAAGTACAAGGAGAAGAAGGGGAATACAAGGAGAACAAGGAAAATACAAGGAGAACAAGGGTAATACAAGGAGAACAGAAAGAAGAGAAGAAGAACGAGAGGAATAGGTCTATAAGAACTACAATGGGAATGCAAGGAGAACAAGGGAAAGACAAGGAGAACAAGGAGAAGACCAGGATATCAAGGGGAATAAAAGAAGAAGAAGAGGCATACAAGGAGAACAAAGGGAGTACAAAACAAACAAGGGGAATACAAGCAGAACAAGTGAAATACAGCAGAAATTTTGGACCCAAAGCTAAGTACACTTAACACACATAGATTTAAGAAACAAATCAGATTAATTATTTAATTGTTTAAGCTAATTGAGTTAAAAATTGATACTCTAATATTCATGTACTTTTGTATTTTCTATTTGTATTATTACATGCTGTATGTATTTTGCCACTTATTAATGTTATTGTGCTCAATGAACTCTCTTAATTTTGTGATATATTTTGTATAACTGATCTGAACTGCGCCCGGGCACGAGCTTCTGCTCTTTCGGGCTGCAATGCCTAATATAGCTCAAGTGTATAGTATTAAATAAATATTATATTATACAAGGAGAACAAGGGAAATATAAGCAGAAGAAATGCAGATGGTAGTAATTTTAAGCGACGGTCAATTCCTATGTTATCCCGCTCCATACCTAGCTAGGGACAAAATTGTAGTTTGACGTTAGAGAAAAACATATCAAGTACTTGAAGTAATATTTATTTTTTTGATGTTAATAATAACTTAATCCTCTGACTGAGGTTCTGGCTGATATGTGCATCTATTATCAGGCAGTACATCTCACTTGACGGTATGTGTCAGAGGAAGAACAATTGTGTGTATGTATCTGAAGTCTGACTAGTGTACCTAATAATATTAGGTACACTAGTCATATTATGTAGTTAGTCGGCGATGTATGCAATGGAGGGAAAAAGGAACTGGCCACCTTACCCCATTATCTCCTGGCCTAGTTACCTCATAAGTAGTGCCTTGTTGATATCACTTATGAGATACAGACCTGTCTTCGGACAGTTGACTAAACAATAATAACTTATTACTGTTTTGGCAGGTAAATACAGTTAATTTGGAATCTTTATAAGTATAAAGATTTCCTTGGAATGTGGTAGTACGCCATAACTGGTACAGCTGATGTTCATAACAAATAATAATAATAATAATAATAATAATAATAATAATAATAATAATAATATTTGTGTATCGAATGTCTACCCAATTCAATTGAGTGATTCCGTATAATGCCGATAGATGGCAGGACTGTGACTCATTTTCAAGTTGTACATCACTTCAGTGGGCCACGTTATGCATGATGTATCTGTGAAGAGTTATGTCGTGTACTAGAGTGAGTGTATGTGTAAGTATTTATGTAAGTATAGTGTAGGAAGTGGGTGAGGATTATGAAAATGGTGAGGAAGGGAAAAGGGGAAACCGCTGTCAGCTCGTAGCCTCATAGGCCTATATCAGTGAAGAGTTATGTCGTGTACTAGAGTGAGTGTATGTGTAAGTGTTCGTGTAAGTGTAGTGTAGGGAATGGGTGAAGATTATGATGAAGGTGAGGAAGGGAGAAGGGGAAACCGGTGCCGGCTCGTAGCCTACTCCTGTCGAATAGCACCAAGGGGGCCGCCAGGCTTAACGTCGCCATCCGACGGGCGAATCACTATCAACAGTGACATATGCCTTCTCTTCATAACCACTGCGGAGAGATTTGGGAGTTAACCTAGGCATATTGGTGCACAATTTAGTGTTTAGAAGTTGTGCACCGCCATCTCTCCTAGTCCCGAGGTAGAAATTTTATATGAAAATTCCTAACCCCGCCGGGAATCGAAACCGGGCCGGCTAGTCTGCAGGCCGATGGGCTACCACAGAGCTAACTCGGTGAACTTCATTATTATTATTATTATTATTATTATTATTATGATTATTATTATTATTATTATTATTATTATTATTATTATTATTATTATTATTATTATATAGATTTTCTATAAACAATAGTTATGCTAAAGTTTTTTTCTGTTTATTAACCATTTTGTTGCAGTTATTATAGACTGTTAATATTTGTTATTCTTATAACTGTATCCTAAAATACGTAGGCTATAAAATTATTTAAACATTTACTACCCGCTGGAAGTTCATGAAAGCTGACAATGTATCACCCATATCTACAAAGTTCCTCAATGAACTCAGACTACATTAGGTAAAGGAAACTATAAAGAATAGCTAGTAGGAGTAGTACAGCTATCAAAATTCAGCAATAAACATTTATGATAAACGAGCACTTTTATTCAAAGGGTTCTAAATTGTTTATAAATAGCACGAATTTCGGTGCCCGTCACAGCTTCCTCGTGCATTTTCCCCGATTCCCCGCCCATCCATTCCTCTTTGTTGTCAGCATTTTCCTCGGTGCTTTGTTCTCAAATTCATGAACTGTATATCCCTCCCTCGGAGTAACTAGCCCTTGTTCGCAGCTACAAAACAACATATATATTCTGCAGTATAATAAATAATTATTGTCTAGTGTGGTTTTGTCATTGCCTGCATTATAATCGATTGCGGAGTAAGAAAAACATAAGCATTCGAACTTATTTCCGCATTTCCAAACTCTCTGCTCGTTTGATTGATTAGCTTGTCGACAGCGTATGAATGGGAGCCGGATGATTGCTAACAAAAGTGGGTGATTTGTAATCATTAAACACAAAATTTTGACCCTATTCTATTAAGCTCCACAAGCCATTCAGGATTTTTGCTGTTGGATTTACTTTTGCAGATTTATAGCCACTCTGAGAATATTCACAACTAAATACTCTCCGATGATTTGGTCAACTCGATGCAAAGTCACCATCGTTTAATGCGAAATAGGACAAATACAGGGAAAGATATACATTCTTCACTGCGAAAAAGACATAAAATTCCCATCTCTATATCAAGAATTGAAACCAAGATCGCTATTTTTTACGTAAAACATATTTTCTTAGAGTATAAGAAGAAGAATTTGTAACTTTTCTCTTGAAAGGTTTACTCTGACGTCACTGGTTTTTTTAGTCGGTTATTTAACGACGCTATATCAACTACTAGATTATTTAGCATCGATAAGATTTGTGATAGCGAGATGGTATTTGGCGAGATGACGCCGAGGATTCGCCATAGATTACCTGGCATTCACCTTACGGTTGGAGAAAACCTCGTAAAAACCCAACCAGGTAATCAGCCCAAGCGGGATAGAACCCGCGCCTGAGCGCAACTTCAGATCGGCAGGCAAGCGCCTTAACCGACTGAGCCACGCCCGTGGCTACGTCACTCGTGCTATCTTTGAACTTCATCTCTTGTGATTTTCCAAGATGTTCGCCTCGCCATTGATTTAATTTCCAATGTGCTCAGTCAATCACATTCGGAAACTAAGAGAAAGGCAGACAACAGGAAAGATTGGAGAATGCTGGGTTTGCAGTGAAAGACCTGCCATTGGGCAGAACTGTATGCATGTAACTTAGATTTTAAATTATGGTTTATTTAATGACGCTCGCAACTGCAGAAGTTATATCAGCGTCGCCGGTGTGCCGGAATTTTGTCCCGCAGGACAACCTACTGACATGAGGCTGTCGCATTTAAACACTTTAATGCCATCGACCTCGGCCGGGATCGAACCCGCAACCTCGAGCATAGAAGGCCAACGCTATACCAACTACGCTACCGTAGGCGACCTCTATGTATGTATGTATGTATGTATGTATGTATGTATGTATGTATGTATGTATGTATGTATGTATGTATGTATGCCTTTGTACGTTCAGTCGTTTTAAGAGAGCTCTGTATTATGATAGTAAATGATGAAAGAATTTTAGTATTGTCCTTTAAATATGTAACTTTTCGTTCTGACAAGAAATTTTAAATGTACCATTTGTTGGGATCAAATTTATGCACATTTAAAGGACAAAACTAAAATTCTTTCAATCATTTATTATCATCAAACTTCTGCCCAGGGTACCGAAACGCATGTTATGAACGCACGGACCACTGTGTTGTGTAGATCGAGGGGAATGGGAGATTGAAAGTGCAGTTACTCCTTCCCTCAACATATAAACATTCAGTCACATGAGGACAGAAAATAAATGTTCACGTTTATAAATATAATATATACAGTGCATTTGTAGTACAAAAATAATTGCCTAACATTACATGTTTCAATTTACATTATACTGTACAAGTTTTAACAATATAAAATAATCATTTGTGTGTGAGCAGAAAAGAAAAAAATATATAGGCCTATAGTACTTACATAAAATACTTTTTTTCACAATTCATCACACCGAATTACAAGGTACATTTGCAACGTACCAAAAGAAAAGTATTTCCTACTTTCAGTCAAAATAACTTTTTTCAAGAAACCCTTTGAAATATTGTTGAAAGGGATGTTTGCATATACCAACATTATACACAAATCTCGATTAAATTCTTTTTCATGTTCTATGTCTGATTTTGATATGATTGGTGCTCTTAATTTTCGACATGTTTTTCAGTAGTCTGAATTATAAAAGAGCGAAATTAACACTAACACAAATATGCATGTATAAATAATCAAATAAATAAATGAAAAAAAATATATATATGTAAGTAAACAAGTATATATATATATATATATATATATATATATATATATATATATATATACTTGTTTACTTACAGGATCTCAAGTACGTATGGTGATTGCAAGGACCCACGCCAAGCAGAATAAGAAAGGCGGTAATGTAATTTCTTACGAAACCAAAACTGTACTCTCACAGTGTCATCCCACCCCATGGATCACGACGTCATGTATACTCCGTGCGTTCCAAACTTCAGTCTCGCGAATCGGCAACCCTAGACCGCGGTCTGATTATCATATTACACTGCGCTCTTAAATTGACCGAGCATATTGGGAATTAAATCAATGGCTTTCCCAAAACACTATTAAATATTTCATATAATAGTACATTATGCAACGAACCTATAATGGTAGTAAGACGCGAGTATTTTTTATGAAACGAGCGCAAGTGAGTTTCATAATTTTCATACGAGCGTCTTAATTACCATTATAGTCAAGTTTCATGCGACTTTTTATGCTCGACCATATTTCTAACTTGAAATTATTCATAAGTATTCATGCCATTCTTATCTGACTGAGGAGCGGATCTGACCTTGCGCAATACCTCGTAAATTGTGAGATCTACGCAGACACGAAAGTATTGATTTTTTCCGAGAAAAAAATGTCGACATTGACCTTGATATAATCTAGAGAGTAAAATAAACATTAATCTTGATATAACCTTGAAATTGAATTAGACATTGAAAAACGAGATGACAAATTGAATTTATTTGAATATTATTTACAATTAACGCTAATTATTATAGTAACAGAACAGCTAGTAACAGCTAGTTGTCTTTCGATTGCATATCCGAGAATAATCGATACTTGCGCTTTCATATTGCTACAATGGTATTTTCTGATTGGTGGAATACCTGAACTTTAATGAATAGGTGTACTTTAGTGAGGCCCATTAAAGGGCTGATAGCAGGTGTATAATTACTACATTTCGGCATGGTCGAGCATAAAATAATTTTTAGTTCGAAATGGAAGCAAAAACGGACAAAATTATATTAAAACTTTTGTTTGAAATATCTCAAAGTATAACCCCTGAAATTAATGGCATTACTTACGATTCACTCTGTACATCCATTCATCCATTTATCCGCCCATCAGCCGACATAGTTTTTCACGCGTTCATCCATCTATCCGTCCATCAATCTAAAGGCTATATGCTTAATATACATCTAAGTCCACCCTACCCAAGCAAACATCCGCCAATTCACCCACTCACCCATCCATTCATGCAATAACCTACCTACCCACATCTATCCATTCATTCGTCGGCCCACTCACCCACCCATCACTGAACTACCTATCGTGTGTTATACAGGCCCGACACGTAGCGAGATTTTTAAGCCCAGTCACAGGATTTTACAACCTGGCGCTAGAAGCACAATGAGTGAAACTCCTGTGGCGCAATGTTAACATGACCCTGTGTCTCCGTCTACGACAACAAAGGATATCACACTGACATCGGACAAACATACATGCCCTAGGCGGAGATTCGAACCCATGATCATGAAACCCACACCACATTGAAGTCGCGTTGTAACTATTGCGCATAACACAGCTATGTTTTTTGGAGAGATTATAACATGAGTAACTAATTTATGATTATTATTATTAACCAAGTGGACACTTGTTCGATTCCCATGAGGGAAGCAGAGATTTGCATCGTTTTCGTAGGAATTAGAATGTTTTATTTAGTTTTTTGTCATCAGTTATTTAACGATACTGTATCAACTACGCGAATATTTGGCATCGTTGCAGTTGCTGAGCGCGAGATGACATTCGGCTACATAATTCTCAGGATTAGCCAGAAGATTACCTGACATTTGTCTCAGAGTTGAATATATGACTAAGATCGTATAGTTAAGGAGGCATATACATCCTTCGAAGTCGAAAAAATATATACATATTTTTTTAATGCACTTTCCTCAATAGTATCTCTAATACGTATCGAGTTATGACCTAATACGTGAGACTGTGTCAATAGACTTGGTCATTTAAATATGTACAGAACTTCTCATTTTCGTTAAGTCTGTCGCTCAGTTCCTTAACTTACACTTTTCAAATCCCTTTCCCTCTTAACTTCCACATTTTTTAAGATACATTTATAAAATGTTGCATGCAAGTACATTTCAAACTGGAAAAAAAATCCTGCCTTTAGCACTGTTTTATCATTTTAGGACTTTTTCCATTAACAAATTCTTTATGCAAAAAAATCACAAAAAAATATTTTTTTATTCATATGTTCAATGGTAAGTGTAGGATTTGTTGATACACTCATTATTAATAAAACATAAAAAGAAAGCTTTAAAAAATATTGAAAATACTACAAAATATCAGGAAACCTATTTTCCCTGCACAAACTATTAACCGAATTTTAAAAAAATATATAATTACCCTTATCAATAGAAGTTCTTGGATTCTAATAATTGTTTTACCAATCTAGAAATATTTCCTAATCACTGTGCCAAATTATAGCACAAAATTAATTCACGATATGTAGAAATTAAATTTTGAATTTTACAAAATTAATACTTAAATATACAGAACGGGCAATAAGTTACAGTACCCTTAGATATATAAATGTAATGTACTGTAAAATTATTATAGGTTAACAACTGGCAAAACTCCGTTGTAGGAGGTTACTAAATCTTACCGCTGTGCAGGAGGCGGAGTCGGAGTTTTCCCTCCATTAATATGAACCATTATCGCTACTGCTTGACAAGTCATCTGATGCATCACTGCTATCGGTACGCGCTACTATTGGCTGACAATTAGGAAGGAGGAGGTGAATAGTATGTGTCACTCTTAAAGATTGACGCATGCGCAGACCAACTGAGTTTACTAAACCTGGTGACAAAAGAGTGTGGCAACACTGAAAGACAGTTGATAACAATGACCAAAACATTTGGTAGCAGTGACAATAACGGTTGAATAACGATAGTGGAATTTTAAGCAAGATGGTAGATACGAGTAAATTATTCGCTTGAAAAGCGGTTGGTTGCGAGTGTTTGAGTCCACGAAAGACAGCACACGGGGAGAAAATGCAACCAATTATGACATAATTTGAAAGGAGATTTGGAAGGCACCACCAAAAAAAGAAGCGTTCATTACTGGCAGCGTCAAAGACAGTCCCCAAAGTGATCGACCCGGAAGATGGATTGGCCTTGGATCTGCAAGATTACCAGCACCATTACTATGGCCTCCACGAAGTCCCGACTTGACAACACCGAACAACAGCCTGTGGGGTACATAAAAGGAAAAAGTGGCAGCTAGACGGTATCAAACAAACGACGAACTGAAAGACGCTGCGACAGCTGCCTTTGCAGACATAACACCTCAGCAGTTACGTAAAATGTCACAAAGGACCAGGAGAAGTACCCAACTCTGCATAGACAATGATGGAGATCCCACAGAGCCATTAGATTAAGTAAGTAGGCCCTAAATAAGAAATATATATGAGTACAGTGTATATGATGTGGTCCAAATTGGTACACATGGAAACGGAAAAACATAAATTATGCAATTCTTGGAGTATGGTGATTGATGATTATGATAATGATCAGTAATGATTAGGCCAAATAATTAGGAATCATGGAAATCGTCTTTAATGTCATATGTTTTGCAGAATATAGCTGATCTGCAGTAAATGTGCGTATTGCGGAAGAATAGGAATCGCGCAGAGACATCTATTTCCGTGTTGTAGCACACTAAATAAAATGAGACATTTAGTAAACGCCGGTTGCCGTGACATCTGAATTATCAGGTACAGTCCCAGAGTGATTTAAACGACTGTAACTCCAATATAAAACAAGCTTCGGCAATCGCATAATCCCTTTTAATATTCACATTTAATGTAACTGGATTATTCTGCTATTTTAAAAATAATTCAAACGCTATAGAATATTAAATGTTCATTTATCATCCAAGCGCCATTAACCCGCCACATTTATATCAGTGACCGGTAATAAAATAAAGTTATCAAGCCGAGACAATAAAACAAAGAGATAGTTTCAATTTCATTCGAACTGCTATGCGTCTAGTCCACCAGTAAAAGATAATGTTGACCACAAACGCACTGTTTTTATACAGGGCTCACAAACTTAAATCACTTCCAGTGCCAAGACTTCAATTCAAATTGAACAAAAATTTTTCGATATATGCAACGTGAATGAAAGCACGCTGTCTCTCCAATGTCGTCGTTGTGCTCATCATCACCATAATAACCATCATCATTATCATCACCACCACCACCACCATAATCATCAAAAACAGAAGAAAAAACAATGAACAACATGATCAGCCGCTACAGTGGGACTTATGTAAGTTAGCCTGGGTTCAATCCCCGGCTCTAGCGAACATGGTATTCGTGGTGGATAAAACTAATATTAGGAGTTCTTCCATTCTTCCTTTCTTTTTTTGAGGGCAGACTGGATGACAAGAGCTTCTCAACCGAATAATAACAGACATTTTCCAAATTTATTCTGCCTATAATCTTTATATACTTTCTTCTGTTTTTATCAGCTCCCTACCATTTGGTTCTTTGTTTCCCAACATTTCAAATTGCAAATTCTTTACGGTACTATAAAACATGCTTTGCGATCGTCATTTGTTTACCGCATATAGATAGTCAAATGAAAATGGCGGCTCCGTTCAAACCTTTTGGTGAAGCTAACATCAGTGAAATAGAATTTTAATAAGTCAATTAATATTTTATTATATTAGAGTACTTTATCCCTTCTATTCTTTATATACTTTCTTCTAATCGTGTAATAGTCGATTAAATCACACTCGAGTTTTGATTTTCTCTAGATAAATCAAAACCTCTAGTGAGATTATTGTGTAGCTCAGGCGGTAGCGAGTTTTCTAGGGCCGTCGCCACTGCCATCTATCAATATTTGATTGTAACATGAGGACAGCTAAAAGTTAGAATTTATATTTAGTTATATTTCCTGTTGTTCTGTACGGCTGCGAAACTCGGACTCTCACTTTGAGAAAGGAACAGAGGCTAAGGGTGTTCGAGAATAAGATGGTTAGGAAAATACAGTACTTGGGGTTAAGAGAGTTGAAGTTACAGGAAAATGGAGAGAGTTACACAACGCAGAACTGCACACATTGTATTCTTCACCTGACATAATTAGGAACATTAAATTCAGACGTTTGAGATGGGCAGGGCATGTAGCACGTATGGGCGAATCCAGAAATGCACATAGAGTGTTAATTGGGAGACCAGAGGGAAAAATACCTTTGAGGAGGCGGAGACATAGATGGGAGGATAATATTGAAATGGATTTGAAGGAAGTGGGATATGATGCTAGGGATAGAATTAATCTTCCTCAGGATAGATACCGATGGCGGGCTTATGTGAGGGCGGAATGAATGTCCAGGTTCTCTAAAAGCCATTTGTAAGGAATTTATTTATTTATTTATTTATTTATTTATTTATTTATTTATTTATTTATTTATTTATTTATTTATTTTTATTCACTTATCAGTACTTACCAACTCATTAATTAATTCATTCATCCATCCATCTATCCATCTATTTTAGAAACCAAATAAACTAACTTTTCGGGGAAGAACTATGAGCAGTTATCACTTCGAATTCTGGTCTTTAATGAAAGAGCATGGTACGGAGGAAAGTTGATGCTGACTGGAAACAAATTTATAACTTTATGCAAGGTTTTTCTGTTCCCAAACTCCGGACATCCTCTCTAGGCTTAGGCTAGGTCTATATTAAGATGCTGTTGCAATAATTCATCATCTACACTCTGGAGTTACAACTGCTTCTAAGCTTCACTTTACACCGATCGTAATTATTTTTAATGCTTTTGGTATCTTATTCTTCTTTATTATTAAGTATTATTATTATTATTATTATTATTATTATTATTATTATTATTATTATTTAGCAACGAATTTATAAAATATTTCTGTATGGTTGTGAAACTTAGATTTTCACTTTGAAAGAAGAAGAGAGATTAAGGGTGTTTGAGAATAATGCTTAGGAAAGTATTTAGGGCTAAGAGGGATGAAGCTACAGGAAAATAGAGAAAGTTAGGCCTACATAACGCCGAACTGCATGCATTTTATTCTTCACCTGACATAATTAAGAACATTAAATCCAGACGTTTGAAATGGACAAGGCATGTAGCATCTATGGACGAATCCAGAAATGCATGTAGAGTGTTAGTTGGGAGGCTGGAGGAAATAAGAGCTTTGGGAAGGCCTGGATGTAGATGGGAGGATAATATTAAAATGGATTTGAGGGAGGTGGGATATGATGGTAGAGACTCGATTATTCTTGCTCAGGATAGGACCGATGGCATCTTATGTGAGGGCGGCAATGAACCTCCGGGTTCCTCAAAAGCCATAATAAGTAAGTAAGCTACGTTGTATCGCATATACAATTTTCTAGTGTCGAAGGGAATGGTTGTAGCTGGATATTTCGGAGAGTTGAGTCCAAGGATAAGCTGTGGGATTGCCTGAAATAATACAAGTAAAAGAAAGTCGGAAAAATTTATACTATGTGATCTGATTACACTAAGCAGGATTCGAAACTATATCCGAGAGGAGCATAAGAGCCTAGGTCCCAAATGCTATCCCTCGACCACACCGATGGATGGTTATCTGTTATCTTTCATTCAATAGACATCCCTACCACTCGAGTTCCTCGTCTTGTATTCTGTCGTTCACTTAGGCCTATATTACAGCTGCCGCAAGCGTATTTGGCGTGTGTGCTAGTACAGCTAGTACAGCTGAGAATGGTACCACTTCCTATACACGTCACATCAGCCATTTGCAAAACACAGTTGTCAGGCTTACTGCGGCAAATATAAAACACTCGCACTTAACGTTGCCATTACTTATTTCACACGCCAAAAACGGTGACGCGGACTGTAAATGCATTATAGTGACGGCGGGATACGCTTAAGTGTCTACTGCAAATCCGCGAATACATAACACAGGATCCCGGCTTCATTTCCGTTCCAAAGCAAGTCATGCTAAAGATTTTTATCGTCCCATAGAAGTCCATTGCTTTCTTCCGTGTTTGGAACCGCGAGCTCCGAACTAATTAAGATCACGACCAATCGCACACGTTTCTTTCCCGTTGCGTCACTTATATAAAAAAAAAGTGATGTGACGTCAGAGTTGGGATTTTGAACAATTAAACTAAAAAACATCAGTTGATTTTATTATTGATTGCAAACTCTTCAAATGCCCTTTTGTATCATGAGAGGTGGATTCGAGTTTGATGAAAGGTGATTTAAATGTCATGGCCATGATTTATGGGTGCACTGATCCACCTACAGCCTCATCCCCTCGGAAATGTATAGGACAAAAAGTACTTTGAAAATGTTAGGGTCAATGAAGCGATACAAATTGCTAAGACAATTTAGCGTCCCTTGTACTGACGACAATAGAGAGAAGTAGATTGAAATTGTGTGTTGCTACGTCTCATCCAGGACGCAATGTGTATCACGCCGGTTTTCTCTCATCACGTGAAAGGGTTAGGTTGGATTGCCTATAACTTTCTAGTTTTCATTGTTTAAATATGTAGTTTCTAGAGACATAAATTATTGTTAATTACATGACAAGAGACAGCTGATCATCTATGTTTCATACAGAACTTCACTCCGCGCACCTCAATTACTGGTATTGACTAATGAATGAACATTTGAAGTTCATATCAAACATTCAATTCGAAAGTTATAAAGAACTATATTTTATTCTCTATAATATTTAGTCAATTTTGTTAACACTGATACTTCATTGTTGACATACCAAAGTGAATAATAATAATAATAATAATAATAATAATAATAATAATAATAATAATAATAATAATAATAATAATAATAATAATAATGATTTATTTTAGCTGGCAGAGTTAAGGCCGTAAGGCCTTCTCTTCCACTCAACCAGCAATAAATTAAAATGTGGATTAATGAGACACAGTACCGTACATTGGTGAAGATATTGATGTTTGAACGGAATAAATTACAAAAATTAATCGTAGATTGATGAAGACATTGGTGCCGGAAAGAAATAAAAGTATTATAAAAAGTAATTATAGAATGTTGAAAATATATATGTCGGAAATAAAATTTATAGCCCTATAAATTAATCACAGATCGAGTCAAATATATTAACAGAATTATATAGATTAATGAATGATTTCTTTTTACTTATTAGTGTTATAGAGAAACTAAATTTATAGGCCTACCCATGTTTTAACTGAAGTTTACTTAGGCTACTTACAATTGGCTTTTAAGGAACCGGAGGTTCATTGCCGCCCTCACATAAGCCCTCCATCGGTCCCTATCCTGTGCAAGATTAATCCAGTCTCTATCATCATATCTCATCTCCCTCAAATCCATTTTTATATTATCCTCCCATCTACACAAGGTCTTTTTCCTTCCGGCCTTCCAACTAACACTCTATATACATTTCTGGCTGGATTGGCACATACGTACTACATGTCCTGCCCATCTCAAACGTCTGGATTTAATGTTCCTAATTATGCCAGTTGAAGAACACAATGCGTGCAGTTCTGCATTGTGTAACTTTCTGCATTCCGCTGTAACTTCATCCCTCTTAGCACCAAATATTTTCCTAAGAACCTTATTCTCAAACACCCTCAATCTCCGATCTTCAAAGTGAGAGTCCAAGTTTCACAACCATACAGAAGAACCGGTAATATAACTGTTTTATAAATTATAATTTTAAGATTTTTTGACGGCAGACTAGATGACAAAAGCTTCTCAACCGAATAATAACAGGCATTTCCCATATTTATTCTGCGTTTAATTTCCTCCCGAGTGTCATTTATATTTGTTACTGTTGCTCCAAGAGATTTGAATTTTCCCACCTCTTCGAAGGATAAATCTCCAATTTTTATATTTCCATTTCGTACTGTAAAATATTCTGGTCACGAGACATAATTAGCCTATATATTTTGATTAACTGAAGATTACTTCATTTATTATAGAATTAAGATTTTACATAGTGTAGGCCAAGCCTATTGATGTCAAAAGGAAAGAAAATTACATAGATTAATCAAGATTAATCAAAGATTATTAATAACAAGACCAAAACAAAAAAAAATTAAAACAATTATCGATAATTCTAGATTTTGAAGATGGTGATGTCAGAAGAAAGACAGACTATTCGCACATTTTCAAGATGTTGATGACAGAATGATTTAAAATTACAGAGACTAATCGTAGTTTATTGATATTAAGTCAGAAATCAATACAATTAAAAAATAATCATAGATTTTGAAGACCCACAGAGATTGATCGCAGATTATTTAATGCAGTCAGAAAGAAATAATATTAAAAGTATAATTGCAGATAGATTAGGCCTATTGAATAGGTTTATGTCAGGAGGAAACAAAATTACATAGATTAATCGTAGATTGTTAACATCAAGTCAGATAAGAAAAACAAAACAAAATTAATTTTATACATTAAGCTTGTTGGTATCCAATCAGAAAGAAATACAAGTTTACAAATCGATAATAGGTTTTTTTGAGATAACGGTGTTAAAGGAAGCGAAATTATATAAATATTGATTGTTGATACCAAGTGAAAAAGTAACATTTTTTATTAATCGTGGACTTTCTGACATACTGTATCTATACTCGAATGAAACCAAATTATGGATTAATCGTGAACGAAAAAAAAAAAAAAACAAACAAACGATAAAGCATATCTAACTTAATCATAGTGTTTTTAAGATATTGGTGTTAGAAGGAAATAAAATTATATACAATTAAACGTAAATTGCTTAAATCGATATTAGAAAGTGACTGAAGTTAGAGTGATCCTATGTGTCTAACGATCAATAAGTCAGAAATATATGAATAGGCCTATTTTAATTTAAATATATAATCATATATTTAACACGTTAAGTAAGGAGAGGTAAAATACACTCAGGGACAAAAAAAAATATTTGCTGGTATTATTTTGCAAAACATTATCTTCTCATACAATATTATGGTAGCCATCTGTTGTATGGAGACGTGTATACATTGATGATTGTTTTTTGTTTCATAAACAAGCCATTACAACCAAATATTCCAATTTTGCTTTCGGAGTCTCAGCTATAACAATTTTGTCTCAACCATTTTGTGCTTCATTATCGTTATCATTCGTTATTTCTTTATTTTTACATTTTCTGAGTTTAAGTGGGGTTGTAACATTTGTCTTAAAACAAGATGCGACCTGAAGATGTGGCTCGAGCTGTAGCCCTTTACGATGATGGACGCAGTGTACGTTACATTGCAAATGTTATGAATATGGCTAGAAGCACAACCCATGATGCCATAAAACGGTATAGAGAGACCCTAGAATTTACCAGAAGACCAGGTGCGGGTCGTCCAAGAGCTACAAATCCAAATGAAGACAGGTATATGGTGTTGAGAGTTCTTAGGAGCGCAACCTGCCAGCTACTAGTGTAGCCCAGCAATTTGTTAACATGCATGGAAGCCCAATTTCGGCCAAAACAGTTAGAAGGAGGTTGAAAGCAAGTGGACTGGTATCAAGTAGACCTGAAACTGGTCCCAGACTTCTCAGGATGCATCGAGTTGAACGACTGCGTTTTGCAAATGATCACAGGGATTTGAGAAATGGACAGTGGACCTGTGTTCTGTTCACCGATGAGTCCCGTTTCAATCTGTGCTCACCTGATGGACGTGAAAGAGTTTGGAGAAGGAGGGGAGAACGATTTTCACAGTGTTGCATTTCCGAAAATGTGCCGTATGGAGGTGGTGGAGTGATGGTTTGGGCAGGAGTGTGTACGGATGCTCGTACAGAGTTGGTTTTTGTTGAAAATGGAAGACTAACAGCTGATAGCTATATAAATGAATATTTGGCTGATCATGTTGTGCCATTTGGCCAATTAGTAGGCGATAATTTTGTTTTAATGCATGATAATGCACGGCCGCATATTGCCCATGCGGTCGGAGATTATCTCCAAGAAGTGGGAATCCATGTTCTTCCATGGCCAGCAAGGAGTCCAGACATGAACCCAATTGAACACGTGTGGGACATGCTGAGACGGCGTGTTAAGAATAGACGACCGAGACCAGAATCGTTCCAAGAGTTGAGGCGAGCACTTGGCGAAGAATGGGAACTTATTCCTCAAGAAGACATTGCTAACCAAATTGAGAGCATGCCAAGACGTATAGATGCAGTTATTCAAGCCAGAGGGGGTAATACCCGTCACTAAAAAGAGTTTTTAATGTTTAAGGCACCATAAAAGGAAAAAAAACAGTTAGACCAAACGATACCATAGTTATACGCCCTTTGTAATTTTTTGTCAATTTTCTCTTCAGAGATTTTTTTTTCAAATGTTGTCGTATAAGGTGCTAAATGAAACATTATTTTGTTTAAATGGATTTTGTTTCATTTTGAAATAATTGGCAACAAAATACAAGCAAATATAGAAGTGTCCGGTTTTTTTTTTTGTCCCTGAGTGTATTAATTAATTTTAAATTTCTGACAGTTTTAAGGCCATGAAATGTAAATATGTTTATAAATTCTATATTACGTTCTTGTCAGTGTCTAACGATCAATAAGTCAGAAATATAAGAATATTTTAATGTAAATATATAATCGTATTTTTAAATTCTATATTATGTTGATGTCAGTGCCTAACGATCAATAAGTCAGAAATATAAGAATATCTTAATGTAAATATATAATCGTATTTTTAACACGATAAATAAGGAGAGGTAAAATATAAATGAATTTTAAATTTCTGACAGTTTTAAGGACATGAAATGTATATATATTGATAAATTCTATATTATGTTGATCTCAGTGTCTAACGATCAATAAGTAAAAAATATAAGAATATTTTAATGTAAATATACAATCGTATTTTTAAATTCTATATTATGTTGATGTCAGTGTCTAACGATCAATAGGTAAGAAATATAAGAATATTTTAATGTAAATATGTAATCGTATTTTTAAATTCTATATTATGTTGATGTCAGTGTCTAACGATCAATAGGTAAGAAATATAAGAATATTTTAATGTAAATATATAATCATATTTTTAAATTCTATATTATGTTGATGTCAGTGTCTAACGATCAATAAGTCAGAAATATAAGAATATCTTAATGTAAATATATAATCGTATTTTTAACACGTTAAGGAGAGGTAAAATATAAATGAATTTTAAATTTCTGGCAGTTTTAAGGTCATGAAATGTAAATGTGTTAATAAATTCTATATTATGTTGATGTCAGTGTCTAACGATCAATAAGTTAGAAATATAAGAATATTTTAATGGAAAATTATAATCGTATTTTTAAATTCTATGTTATGTTGATGTCAGTGTCTAACGATCAATAAGTTAGAAATATAAGAATATTTTAATGGAAAATTATAATCGTATTTTTAAATTCTATATTATGTTGATGTCAGTGTCTAACGATCAATAAGTTAGAAATATAAGCATATTTAAATGGAAAATTATAATCGTATTTTTAAATTCTATATTATTTTGATGTCAGTGTCTAACGATCAATAAGTTAGAAATATAAGAATATTTTAATGGAAAATTATAATCGTATTTTTAAATTCTATATTATGTTGATGTCAGTGTCTAACGATCAATAAGTTAGAAATATAAGCATATTTAAATGGAAAATTATAATCGTATTTTTAAATTCTATATTATTTTGATGTCAGTGTCTAACGATCAATAAGTTAGAAATATAAGAATATTTTAATGGAAAATTATAATCTTATTTTTAAATTCTATATTATGTTGATGTCAGTGTCTAACGATCAATAAGTTAGAAATATAAGCATATTTAAATGGAAAATTATAATCGTATTTTTAAATTCTATATTATTTTGATGTCAGTGTCTAACGATCAATAAGTTAGAAATATAAGAATATTTTAATGGAAAATTATAATCGCATTTTTAAATTCTATGTTATGTTGATGTCAGTGTCTAACGATCAATAAGTTAGAAATATAAGAATATTTAAATGGAAAATTATAATCGTATTTTTAAATTCTATATTATGTTGATGTCAGTGTCTAACGATCAATAAGTTAGAAATATAAGCATATTTAAATGGAAAATTATAATCGTATTTTTAAATTCTATATTATTTTGATGTCAGTGTCTAACGATCAATAAGTTAGAAATATAAGAATATTTTAATGGAAAATTATAATCGTATTTTTAAATTCTATATTATGTTGATGTCAGTGTCTAACGATCAATAAGTTAGAAATATAAGAATATTTTAATGGAAAATTATAATCGTATTTTTAAATTCTATATTATGTTGATGTCAGTGTCTAACGATCAATAAGTTAGAAATATAAGAATATTTTAATGGAAAATTATAATCGTATTTTTAAATTCTATATTATTTTGATGTCAGTGTCTAACGATCAATAAGTTAGAAATATAAGAATATTTTAATGGAAAATTATAATCGTATTTTTAAATTCTATATTATGTTGATGTCAGTGTCTAACGATCAATAAGTTAGAAATATAAGAATATTTTAATGGAAAATTATAATCGTATTTTTAAATTCTATATTATGTTGATGTCAGTGTCTAACGATCAATAAGTTAGAAATATAAGAATATTTTAATGGAAAATTATAATCGTATTTTTAAATTCTATATTATGTTGATGTCAGTGTCTAACGATCAATAAGTTAGAAATATAAGCATATTTAAATGGAAAATTATAATCGTATTTTTAAATTCTATATTATTTTGATGTTAGTGTCTAACGATCAATAAGTTAGAAATATAAGAATATTTTAATGGAAAATTATAATCGTATTTTTAAATTCTATATTATGTTGATGTCAGTGTCTAACGATCAATAAGTTAGAAATATAAGAATATTTTAATGGAAAATTATAATCGTATTTTTAAATTCTATATTATGTTGATGTCAGTGTCTAACGATCAATAAGTTAGAAATATAAGCATATTTAAATGGAAAATTATAATCGTATTTTTAAATTCTATATTATTTTGATGTCAGTGTCTAACGATCAATAAGTTAGAAATATAAGAATATTTTAATGGAAAATTATAATCGTATTTTTAAATTCTATATTATGTTGATGTCAGTGTCTAACGATCAATAAGTTAGAAATATAAGAATATTTTAATGGAAAATTATAATCGTATTTTTAAATTCTATATTATGTTGATGTCAGTGTCTAACGATCAATAAGTTAGAAATATAAGAATATTTTAATGGAAAATTATAATCGTATTTTTAAATTCTATATTATTTTGATGTCAGTGTCTAACGATCAATAAGTTAGAAATGTAAGAATATTTTAATGGAAAATTATAATCGTATTTTTAAATTCTATATTATGTTGATGTCAGTGTCTAACGATCAATAAGTTAGAAATATAAGCATATTTAAATGGAAAATTATAATCGTATTTTTAAATTCTATATTATTTTGATGTCAGTGTCTAACGATCAATAAGTTAGAAATATAAGCATATTTAAATGGAAAATTATAATCGTATTTTTAAATTCTATATTATGTTCATGTCAGTGTCTAACGATCAATAAGTCAGAAATATAAGAATATCTTAATGTAAATATATAATCGTATTTTTAACACGTTAAGTAAGGAGAGGTAAAATATAAATGAATTTTAAATTTCTGGCAGTTTTAAGGCCATGAAATGTAAATGTGTTCATAAATTCTATATTATGTTGATGTCAGTGTCTAACGATCAATAAGTTAGAAATATAAGAAGATCTTAATGTAAATATATAATCGTATTTTTAAATTCTATATTATTTTGATGTCAGTGTCTAACGATCAATAAGTTAGAAATATAAGAATATTTTAATGGAAAATTATAATCGTATTTTTAAATTCTATATTATGTTCATGTCAGTGTCTAACGATCAATAAGTCAGAAATATAAGAATATCTTAATGTAAATATATAATCGTATTTTTAAATTCTATATTATTTTGATGTCAGTGTCTAACGATCAATAAGTCAGAAATATAAGAATGTCTTAATGTAAATATATAATCGTATTTTTAAAATGTTAAGTAAGGAGAGGTAAAATAAAAATTAATTTTAAATTTCTGACAGTTTTAAGGCCATGAAATGTAAATGTGTTGATAAATTCTATATTATGTTGATGTCAATGTCGGAAAGAGATAAAAGTATACATTAATCCTCAAACTCTTATTCTCTCCGAATCCTATTAATAGAAAAGATGTTAACAAGAAAAATGTCTGCATTCTTCGTTATTAGTATAACGTATTATTTTCCTTTCTTTAAGATCCTAGGACATTTACAATTCTATGCCACACTAAAAATTAGTGAAGAATTAAAGGGGGAAGAATTTTAAAAATAAAGTCTATAGATTAATAAGGCCAAGGTCCGACGATCTTCGTTCAGTCACTTGATCGGAATGTCGACACATACCAACTTCGCTCACTTTATTTGCACTGCAAGTTTGCTTCAAGTTATTTTATCTTATTTATGGCGTGACAACCGCTTCACTCCGGCTCAAGTCAACCCCTGTCCTGTCCTGCAGTTGGATGCGTTTGCTTCATCAATTATTTTGCTGTCATTTCCTCACTGTGAACAAGGAAAAAGACAACGCAGCTCGTAGGAGGAGAGCAAGCAGAGACTGTGGAACTGTGCATTGTGATGTTTATTCCGTACGTATATTGAATTGGTTTGGCAACACTCGAAGGCCGTGCACAACAATGGCCCCAGGGCGCGCCGGCGCCGGCCTGGCAGTGCAGCTTTAAATTCAATGGGATAGATTTGTCAATATTAGCTCAACACACAACTGAATCATAATACAGAGAGGAAAAAAAAAATTCGAAGTTTTCATTTACTTTTGCCTTGCTATAAACGTCCGCAGAAAATTAATATTCTAGTTGCAGTATCGGAAATCGTGATTGTTTATGGGTACTTAAGAGAGGCTGTGCCGCCAAGACTTCTTCCTTCAATTAGTGGAGCCTTGACACTTCCAGAAATAGCATAACTGTACTTGTGTAAAAGATCGATATTATCATCGATCGCGATGCATCGTGTCAGCTGATTGGCTCCGCCTCTCGATTGCGTGAGGCCGGCGGGACGGGTTCCACGAGGGGGCCGGAGGGCGGGCGGGTGGGAAGGAGGGGCTCTGACTTGTCGCGATCGTTCGCCAGAACTTAAAAATGCCGCCGCACAGCGCTCCGAATCAATACAGCGGCCCTGCACCACGTGACTCCGCAGCGGGCCGGCGCCAGCCAATGGTCGAGCGGTAAAAAGTTTTGTAACGAGTGGTCGAGGCGACGAGTGCGCCTTCAGGCGGACACGACGAGAAGCGAGTCAGTGAGTGTGAGTCGCCCGCAGAGGAAGGAGTGCGTGGCCATGTCGAGCGCACAGACGCGAGTCGCCTAGGCATGGAGGAGGCCCAGGTCCTCTTCACGGAGCTGCCGGTGCCGCTGGTGGCCGCCACGACTCTGCACCGCCCGCACCACCATCACCACCCGTACGCCACGACGTATCTGCACCAACCGCATCTGCAACTTCACCACCAGGCGCCGAGGGAACCGTCGCCCCCGCCGCCGACACACAGCCGGACCCATGTGTCGTGTTTGTACCCCGAGATCCTGGCCCTCATCTTCGGGTACCTCGAGGTCCGCGACAAGGGACGTGCGGCACAGGTCTGCGCGGCCTGGAGGGACGCAGCCTACCACAAGTCGGTGTGGCGGGGCGTGGAGGCGAAGCTACACCTCAGACGCGCCAACCCGTCCCTGTTCGCATCCCTTGTCCGCCGCGGGATCCGTCGAGTGCAGGTGCTGTCCCTGAGACGTAGCCTGCGTGACGTGGTGCAAGGGATCCCGAACCTGGAGTCCCTGAACCTGAGCGGCTGCTACAACGTGACCGACATCGGATTGTCGCACGCGTTCGTCGCCGACGTGCCGTCGCTCACCACGCTGGACTTGTCGCTGTGCAAGCAGGTGACGGACACCAGCTTGGGCCGCATCGCGCAGTACCTCAAGAACCTGGAGGTCCTGGAGCTGGGGGGCTGCTGCAACGTCACCAACACGGGACTGCTGCTCGTCGCGTGGGGACTCAAGAGCTTGAGGCGACTCAACCTGCGATCCTGCTGGCATGTGTCGGACCAAGGCATCGGCCACCTGGCGGGTCTCAACCGCGACACGGCGGACGGCAACCTCGCGCTGGAGCACCTCGGCCTGCAGGACTGCCAGCGGCTGTCCGACGAGGCGCTCAAACACGTGTCCGTCGGCCTGACGGGCCTCAAGAGCATCAATCTTAGTTTCTGTGTGAGCATAACCGACAGTGGACTCAAACACTTGGCTAAGATGGTATCTCTGCGCGAGCTGAACTTGAGGTCGTGTGACAACATATCGGACATCGGCATGGCGTACCTCGCCGAGGGCGGGTCGCGAATATCCTCCCTGGACGTGTCGTTCTGCGACAAGATCGGCGACCAGGCCCTCGTGCACGTGTCCCAGGGCCTGTTCAACCTGAGATCCCTGTCCCTCAGCGCGTGTCAGATCTCGGACGAAGGAATCTGTCGCATCGCCAAGACCCTGCACGATCTGGAGACCCTCAACATCGGCCAGTGCAGCCGCATAACGGACAAGGGCCTGCACACCATCGCGGACTCGCTGAGGAATCTCCGCTGCATCGACTTGTACGGCTGCACCAAGATCACCACCGTGGGGCTGGAGCGAATCATGAAGCTTCCTCAGCTAAGTACCCTGAACCTGGGCCTCTGGCATGTCAGGTGAAACCGGTCCCCCGAGGTCGCAGCCTCGACCCCCGCTGTCGGCCCACGTGAGCCCCATACGTAATCGCGAGTCCTCCCTCTCCTTCGCGTTCCGGGTTCGAGTCTCACGGCATGTAAGCGAATTATTTTTTACACGTGATTCGTTGTGACCGAGCATTCCGGCTGTCATACATTCCAGTTTCTCTCGGTGACACTGTCATCATATATCGCTGTGACATTCGCTGCAAACTGTTGAAATTTCTACAGGTAGCTAAATTGGTCGAAGTCCACATGTTCTAGCAAAATAAATACATTCCATTCTTTAAGCCGGGAAGTTTTATGCGACATTGTTACCAACTATCATAGTGACAGTCATTGTAAATGGTTCGTATTGTTTAAATTTCTAAAGATAACTCAATAAGCAACTTTAAATTGAATCGTAACACGTACATTCCATTCGTTCTGCAAAAGTATTTCTTTTGATCACTTTGTTATCAAAATTCATGGAGAACTGAAGTTCAGTATAACGTGTAAAACCAATTCTTTCGCATAGTCTATAAAGCAATTCTTTAATGTTACTTGTAACTTAAAATATCAATTTCATCGGTCACGGTACGTAAATGTAAATCTATATGAAAATTAAGGTCAGCTTTAATTAAAAACTTGACACGTAAAGACTAAGAAATAGAGGATTTCTGCAGATAGGAACACTGTTGAAATTCATACCTCTGAAACGAAATACCTGCCGTAGTGATCATTCTAACTTCAAACTATTATTGACTTATGAATCCTTCAAATTCTATTTGTCGTAGCACCTCATTGCAAACGACAGTAGCAGTTACCTTAGCTTGGATTAGGAGAGTAGGCCTAGTTCTAACAAAAACACTACGAGGTCCCAAGAAAGGCTATTTTGTATCATTTATTGTCGATCTCGGCATGTTTGTCCTAGATTTGACATCTATAAGACTGATTTTATGGCAAACGTTTCTTCAAATGTATATAGATTGAATAAGAAAAAAGGAAACGTTACCACTTGCCTAACTCGGGTTGTCATGTGTTTTAAGTTCGACATTCTTTACTTCTTGTTTATGACTTTGATTCTATGAGAGAAATATATCAGAGCAATATCTTTCATAATATACAAAATTTAATAGTGTCACTTTTATTTTGTATTGTGCAAGGGAATAGACTGTCATTTGTCGGTTGTTAAGAGATGTTACCTTTTCGGACGGAGTGACAAAACATGATTGTACTTCCATCTCTCCCTCAATGCAAGAGACTTTGGCATTTAGTTTATAGATAATGATATGATACGCCACTGCCAAGTCGTTGGCTATGACAGTAGCAAAGTCCTTGAAACAGTTCAGATACATGTGTGAAAGATAACGACTATTACGAACAGGAAAAAAACAAGTCACGTTCGCTTAGGATTTGTTTCAAAAGAAGAAATTATTGCTGGCCATTCGTTCGCATAAGCGGTCATTTTAGAAAGCTTACATGTCTCGAGACACGAATCCTGAACGAAATACTCTAGGACAAACTTTTTTCAATATTATTTCCACCACGAGGACGGCATTTATCACAACGTGGCATGACAGTAATATTGCACAGTCCAAATATTCTTTAACGCTGTACAAAAGAAAATATTGTAGTTTCCATTCAGTGGGTTCCGGCAGTTGAATATCTCCTCCCAATACTATGGACCATGGGACACCTTGCAGCCCCCATTCCCCCCGCGCCTCTGACCACCCCTGTTCCCTAGTCACACTAACATTTCTTTGGTTATTAGAAACTGTTTGTAACAATGATACGCAAGGTAGAGGGTCTGAACAGAGAAGCAGCTGCAGCAGGGACATACGTGATTATGCTCACTCTCTTCCTAAACAAGCCGAAGATACTAACACAAGTTATAATGTGATCTGTATAATAATTATCTTTAATATTAGCTTCGGAGTTGAATGATTCACTGTGGACAGCAAATCAGGTGGTTGTCTTCTGTTCCAACTCAGTCATATAATATAATATAACCTTTACTTTATTACTTGTAATGAAGACAAGGCATAGTAAAAGTTGTCTTCAAAATTATGCTCCGTCAAATTTAAGTATGATGTATAGTAAAAACGTTTAGGCATAGATTTATAATTATTCTCAAGGAATTTACAATAATTTAGGTCTACACATTTGCGAGAAAGTATGCCAAAATACCTACTGGTAAGAGATATTTCACGTTAATACGCTAACTTACCTGAAATACTATATTTTCACGTCGTCAATTTGTCGGAAACTATTATGCATAATAAATTTATAATTAAAACAAATTAAAACCGTTAAAATGGTTTGTCACGTAGCAATTTGTTTCCTCAACAACAGTCATAACTTTGCTATAAAATTTGCAATAAAGACAAATAGCATCGTTCTATTTCTTCAAATGAATTATGATAAAATTCATGTTACAGGCAACTTTCATCATTACCGAAAATAATTCAACTGTTTTTATTTTAATTTTACAAATCTGTGAGAGGATTTCGAATTACAGTTGTAAAAAAATGTTTCACAGAAATTCTTATGGTACGTAGGCCTAATTTTTAAATTGCCAAATAGTCAAATACAAATAATATCAAAGAGCATATAACGAAACAAGCTATAAAAATAAAATATACAAATATTTGGCCCATATTATGTGAATTTCAATATTTTAAATACAATATCAATCACATGTAAAAAAATTACACTTAAAAAATAAGAAACATAAACCTATATTTTCTATGTTAATTTTCATCATATTTTATGATACAGCTTTACAAGCATTTGTATATTAAAGAAATAATATTTTCTTATTTATAATCATGCTGAAATCATAACAAAAGTAGTTGTTGGCAGTATAATGTTATAAGTTATGTTTTACAGAGAAATTTCGGGAAATTTTTTCACCAAAACATAATAATTATTTACATATTTGCTTTCCTTATCGATTTGGATAGAAAAATCTAAATATATAATTTTTATTTCTACAACATCCAATGTCACCAATGTGTAGGCCTAAATAATTCAGAGCTCTAGCTCAGTGGTAGTGGAGAATAAGTTGGGAATTGTTTTGTCACTGTTGAACAGATGAGGGCAATCACCTGATATGCCAAACACAGAGTGCTATGATATGATAAGTGTGAGGTTTTTGTTTTGCGTGTTTGTTGATTTGTCTGTTTGCTGATTAAGGAGAGTCTGGAAAGAGATATGTGAGTGAAAGAGTAGGGACATGCGTGTGCCTCAGTTGTCATCAATCTGATTGTCAGGCTGACCTCGGGCAAAGAAAAACAATTGAATAACTTCAAAATTATTATATTGTTGGTTTGTAAATACAATGTTTCAATTTTTTTATATTTAATATTTATGTCAACTATAGTTTCAGATTTTTATATTCTGACTGTAATTGAATAAGTTACAAATAATATAATGTTGAAATACATGTATGTTATTTTATAATTAATATCTGATTTCCTTCACAAACGGTTTACAAAATGAACTGCACATTTAAACTCAATTATGAAACTGGCCTTAGGTTGGACATCACAAATTCGTTATTAATTTCAGTTTTTTTTATTATTTTAATGTTAGCGTATTTTTCTTTTAATTAAATGAATATGTGGAGTGACCACGGGCTATTGTCTAATATAGTAGCCACCAGAATAACTTTTGTTGAAAAGAAGAACTAGGCCTTATTTTAGTGCAGAACATACCTGAAATTAGGCCTAATTATATTTTTTAATTTAAACTCGGCTTACGTTTCTATTAAAATTACGATACAAGCATAAAAAATAATGGCTGTATGATATTCATTTAAATTTGCAAAATAGCGAGATAGCTGTTTGAAAGCCTAAACTAACAATGAAATAGTTGCAATTCTTCGTTAATTTGTGCATCCTTGGAAGCAGTAGTGATTGCTGTATTACTTCTTTTTTTATAATATGTACTGCATTAAAATCTTGAATTGACTTTAATTTGAAACGTGTTGAAATCGTGTAATATTAGCATAACTTGTACTATTTTATACATGTAGGCCTAGAGGGAAAACAGTTCACGAATCTTTGAGGTTAGGACGGTATCAATAAAAATGAATTAACACAGCCGAAATGGAATTAATAAAATCAACTACTGACCTTTGTCAGAGATATCACAAATACTGCCAGAATACCCCAAATTATCTTAATCTTAAAGTTAAATTTCTTAGTATAGAAATAAAGAATATTTTAGTAAGAGCAAGCATTTTAAGAATGAAACTAGATGACTTTAAATGTATGTTAATTAATACCCAAAGGAGGATAAAAATGGGCATTCTGACGAAACACTCAAATGACTCAATGAATAATTAATACTCATACCGTAAAAGGAATAGGTATTCGGTGCAATTCATATCGTTTATATTTTCTTTTAATGTTGTGATTTTTGCCAATTGTCCCACAAAGCGAATCAGTTACCTCGTCTAAGGGTTGCAGATACCATCATATGCAATAAAAAATTTACAAAATTTTGGTATTGAGTTATGTAATTACATCTTTGTTGTTTACTAGTCTGGAAAATGTTGTACGTGAAAAATCCATCACTTACGTTACTGGTGGGTAGTTAAAATGTTTATTTGCTTAAGATTTGTTGCAAGAGTAAGAATTCATTATAATATACTACCTTGATTGTAAGAAGGGACGTAAGTGCTTTCTTTCAATGCCTGTAAGTATATGAAACGCATTTACTTTGAAACACAGTGCGCTATATTACTTCAGGATTAAATTTTCGAGAGGGTATGATATGTTATGACACGAGCAAAGGGGATGTTTATCTGTTGCGGAATAGTATTCAGTTAAAATTGCTATAGGCGGGATGTGTTGTTACATGGAGGCAAATATTGGAATTTCGTAATATTTAACAACAGCTAAAATTTAAGTTGAGTGTGAATTATGAATGATTGTTTATTTCCATTCCGACTCTTGAAAATTCATTGAAATTCCTTGTACACAGCAATATAACGACATTATTTCTAACCACCGCGCAGATTTACAAAATAAACCCAGAAATTTCGTTATTCTGGATACAACTGTTTGAGTGGAAGAGAAGGCTTTGTGGCCTTAACTCTGCCAGTAGAAATAAATTAACTAAATAAGTACATAAACAGAAGAATTAAAAGATATTTTAATTAATGTAATTATATAGAATTTTGTTAAGTACGTTTATTATGTAAAGGTAAAAACATATTTATCTATTATGTTGTGAAAGTTATTTCGCTTAGTTTATATTTATCATATTTTGCGGCCTTGGTTTGAACTACCCACTTGCTTGTTTCATAACGTCTTTCGCTATTATATGCAAATTTACCAGCGGGCACCTATTCTCATATCATCAGATATATTGTGTCTAATCAACCAAAAGTTTTAATTCTAGTTTATACACTGTTGCTCTTAAGTAATCTCAATTTAATAACGAGAAGTTAGGTGAACATGCTGGCCAGAGAATATTTCTCGCTGTGAAATTTCAAACTTTGAAGTAAAAAATTATTTTAAAATGACATTGAAAGAGTTCTGGTAGAAAGAGAATGATCATATGTTTAATTGTATAATAATGCATTTATTTTATTCTAAAATTTTACAGAATTACATTAATTTTGAAATGATCAGGCTCATCTGCCGTACTCGCTGTATACAAACCATAAATTAAAACACTGAAGTACAAAGAAGATTAAAATTAAATTCTATAAAAGTAACAGCGGCATCAATGATTTCTGTACAATAACGAGACTTGAATCTTAAATGTTGATCGAGAAAGAAGTTCTAATCCTTAGAAATGTTGTAAGCCTACATTCATACAAATTGGTAGTTGCGTTATATACGTGACGAAATGAGAACTGAAAAGAATTACAAGTTTTCAACTGTAATGACAAAATCCATGAAGAAAGGACGCAATAGCAAAATAATATTGGCAGAATATGAAAACTACACAATTGTCAAATGAAACAAGCGTTGAACTATGAAATATTTTCATTAAACAAGTTTACTCTAGCTAGTAAATAACAAACAATTCTTTGCGTGTAACCGTTATACTGTCAATGTTACCCACATTCTTAACATAGTCCACTTCTGCATATAATCCACTTTCAATGCTAGAAATTTCCCTCGCCTCCGCACAAACGTTTAAAATCTTACTGAAATGTTAATAGGCCTTTCGCTATGCAGGAAGTATCATAGTACTGCTCTTCTTCAACTGCTCCATTTATATTCAAGGTCTTCTTCAATACGGGAAAGAGGTAATTGTCTGGTTTACCAAATCAGAGCTGTAAGGCGGATGATAAAAGCGTTTCCAATCGTAATTTTCAATTTCGTCCTGTGACTTTCCATTTTAATGCACCTCAATGAACATATTGTATCATTTCCCCATAAATGATGTGCTAGCACGCAGCGGCAGTATGTCAAATTTACTTTAAATGTATGTGTATAGACAGTATGCCTAAACTTCTAAAAAGAACTCCACATAATTATGTGCCGGAAAAGAAATAACTAGGTGGAAGACTCAAATTAAGTTCATGAATTCAATTCGAAAATGATTTCGAAACATATCATATATAAAGACTAGACGATAATGATGATCTGTAGGTCCCACTATTTTCACATTAAAATATAACAGCTCCTCGCTGTGGAAATATAACTTTATCTACATAGGCCTAATGCCAATTTTTACTTTGATTGAAATTAGTCTAAATGTTCCTCTTATTTGCTATAGGCCTAAACAAAAAACATATTAATTGTTTTTCTTTTAAAAGTGTTGCATAATTATTTATCATATCATCTTAGAGTCAAAGACTCCACGTTTTGCAGGCCACCGGTGTAGCTCAGGCATAAGCGCGTTTGCGTGCTGATTCGGAGTTGCGCTCGGACGTAGGTTCGAGTCCCGCTTGGGCTGATTACCTTGGGTTTGTTCCTAGATTTTTATCAACCGTAAGAAGAATGTTAGATAATCCTCGGCCTCATCTCGCCAAATACCATCTCGCTATCATCAATTCCATTGACGCTAAATAACCCAGTAATTGATACAGTGTCGTTACATAACCAAGTAAAACTCCATGTTTTGCTTTCAGGTGGAATTATCACCACTTAAAATCATCACATATATTAATGCGAGTTCTTTTTATTGAAAAAATAGTCTCTCTCCTGAATGTTCATGGTGTTCCACAGACTGAAAAACAACTGGTGTATGCAATTTCATTATCTTCTCGAGTTAATGAGCTTTAATTACTTGGTAATGAAATTATCAGTTTAATGTATTTCTCCTCTCTAATGATTACATTACAATATCATTCACACAGATAAAATTATATGGTTCAATACATTGATATAATTTTCTAAAAATCATCCATTGACTACTGTAATGACATGCTAGACCTGTTATTCTCGAACGATAGGCCTATCCTCTTTTGAAATAAAATTGATATTAATTATGATGATGATGATAATGATAATTATAATTATAATAATAATAATAATAATAATAATAATAATAATAATAATAATAATAATAATGCACAATTACCGACCGCAAATATGAGAAAACTCGTAGAATATGCCGAGAATTTGAAGTCTCACAGAATCTCCAGCAATCAAAATCACGGAATCTGCTAGGAAATATACAAGATCTGCCAGTAATTTCCGAAGTCTCATAGGATCTGCCGGAAATTAAAGTCTAACAGTATTTTCCAGGAATCGGGAAGACTTAGAAGTACTACCAGGAATCAAAATTACTCATAGGATCTGCTGAATGTCCAAATTCCATATTATCTTCTAGGACTCGGGAAAGATCGACAGAAATGTAAAATTTCATTTTCAAAGAACCACCAGGAATCGAAGAATCCCATATAAACTATCAGAAATTGAAGTAACACAGGATTTACCGGGAATCAGAACTTTTTAGTATTTTACTTGGATCGAACTGTCATAAGATCTGTCGAGAATCGAAAATATGAAATAAGAATCGGTAAATTTTTCAGGATTTAATGGTAGGTAATCAAAATTTCTTAGAATCTATAAAAAATCTATAGTGTGAAAGTGAAATTGGAAAGTTATCGGGGTCGGGAAAACTGACAGTATCTACCGAGAATCGAAACTGTGAAATGAAAATAAGAAAACCTAACAGGAACTACAGGGTCGGGAAAACTGACGGTATTTACCGAGAATCGAAACTGTGAAATAGAAACAGGAAAGCCTAATAGGTACTATGGAAAAGTATAACAGCAATTACAGGGTCGGGAAAACTGACGATATCAACCGAGAATCGAAACTGTGAAATGGAAATAAGAAAACCTAACAGGAACTGTGGAAAATTATAACAGCAATTACAGGGTCGGGAAAACTGACGGTATCTACATAGAATCGAAACTGTGGAATGGGAATAAGAAGGCCTAATAGGAACTAAACGGTCGGGAAAACTAACGGTATCTACCGAGAATCGAAACTGTGAAATGGAACTAAGAAAGCCTAACAGGAACTATAGGGTCGGGAAAACTGACGGTATCTACCGAGAATCGAAACTGTAAAATGGACCTAAGAAAGCCTAACAGGAACTACAGTGTCGGGAAAACTGACGGTATCTACCGAAAATCGAAACTGCGAAATGGGAATAAGAAAGCCTAACAGAGGGTCGGGAAAACTGACTGTATCTACCGAGAATCGAAACTGTGAAATGGGAATAAGAAAGCCTAACAAGAATTGTGGAAAAGTATAACAGCAATTATTACAAGAATGAAAAAATATTACAGGTTCTAAGGACAACTGAAGTTTGAGAAGATGTACCGGGGATCGAAAATTTTGTTAGGATCTAGAGAATAGAATTCTGATGATATCTACCGGGAATAGAATCCAAGGAATTTAAGCCTCACAAATATATAGATGATCGAACACCCAAGGCTTTGTAAAGAAGCCTTCAAGCTTAATTTATAACTTCGCTTAAATTCTAATGTTATGTATATTATACATTCTGCGACTTTTCATGTTGTACTTCGGCCTTCTGCGGTCATTGCGCCAATCAACATGTGTCAGAGAAGGAGCTTCACGGCACAGAAATGGTGAAATGTGGATCTATGTAATTACTAACGAATAAATTACATTTGTAGCACTCTTCAATTAGAAGTATAATACCACACTTTTCGATTTTAATTACTTTAGTTTTAATAAATGCATATGCCAAAGACATGGCAACAATTTAGACATTCATTTTGATGGTGTGGCAATATATAATAGACATTTTAATTTCCCACTGCAGTTTTTTTTATCACATCCGATCATTAACGAATTATCAGACGCATTACAAATCATTCTACCCGGATGAAAATTAACCTGTCAAATGAATTGCAGTTTTATTTATAAGCATCGATGCTCACAGCAGGCTACAAAATTCCAGATTTTGTTTCCTTCCGATGCAGTAAAAATGTATAAATGAGTTCTTGGACAAGCTGTCGAAGCTACAATAGAAATGTAACCTACTAAATAAGTACTTGAAATAAATTAAGTTAATGTAATAAGAAAAACAATAAATTAGAAAATAAATTGTTCGACAGGAGAAAATGAAGACGTCAGAGAAGAATATGAACACAAAGCACGGAAGACTGAGTGTAAGAGGCGATTGGAGTGGAATAACCATGTCTCACGAAAGGCATCAAACTGCATTGTATGTAAAGCAAGGAGCAATATTCCTATCAGAAATGTAAGCAGAAACCTGTTATTAATTGGTTTTCAGAGTGAATTTTACGAATGTCTCGAAAACTTGAGTAAGAACAGTCTTGGTGTTTGGAGCATGCATTTTCATAATTTTTGTCGGCATTAGATTGTGTACTAAGAACTTCTTCCCTTCTCCTCAAGATGGTGCAGAATAAAAGAAAAAATGATAATTCTAACTACAAAGCAGATGAAGAGGAGAAGGAGGAAAATAACATGAATTTTTTTTCTATTAAAGGCTGGTTCACAATAAACCGGGAAAGGGAACGAGAATGAAAATACATTTATTATATTTATTATATTTCCGTTCTCGTCCTCGTCGTTTCCGTTCCCGGTTTATTGTGAACCAGCCTTTAGTTTACTGTCTTTTTTTAAATACTAAACCACGATTAAGCAATATTATATTTCATACACATAAATGAACCTGGTTGCAACACTCCGTAGAGGGTCAGGGCCGACATGCATCAACAGAGGTGAACGATCATCCAACCAGATCCCCCACCTGGTGTGGTTAGCACGATTATCTCCCCAGCCGTTATACTTGGTTTTCAGAACCGGATATTCGCTACCTACCATAGTTACCGAAATGCATCACGACGCTGAGTGGGCACCGGTCCCATACACTAACCGAAATTTCATGAGAAAATTTATTCTCTATGACGACGAAACCAAAGCGCATTTCGTAACGGGAGTCCAGGCATGATGCCTTTAGACCACGACACTACGGCGCGGGACTTCATATACATATACTCTGTTGTAATTTCGCACTCACATTGGATTTATGAATCATGGTAGTAGAGTCCATTATTTCCTTCGAAGACTTAGGACATCAAGAGTAAGTCTTCATCGAACTTCGTTTCGGCTCATGGACTTCACCTGTTTCCATGTTTTGCTTATCTGATAGGCCTAAGACTGCTTCACTGCCTCTTTCAAGTTCTTTTCGGTCTCCCCCTCTTTCTTTTCCTTAAGGATTTTAGTTCAATGCTTCTTTTTCTATTGGCTTAGAGTGTGTCCCATTCAGTTCCATTTTTGTTTGAAAATATAGTCTGTGATTTTAGCTTTGTTTGTCTTTTCCATAATTCTTCGTTTGATATTATATGAGACCAACCGATATTTATGACTGTACGAAGTCATTTGTTCATAAAATATTGTAATTTTGTTTATATATCGAGTTATCCCCGAAGTCTCACATCCATGTAAGAGTATATACATTTTACATTACTAACTATTACTTGTACGTTTAAATGTAATTCAGTAAAAAAAATTATTTCGTTGTTCTGAACTTCTACAATAACTTGTCTAGACTTGTATTCTTAATATTGTAGTTGTAATCCCCTGGTAAAGGGGAAGAGAAGGCCTGATGGACTTATCTCTACCAGGTTAAATAAGTAAATACAAAAATACAAGTTTTAATTTATGAATAGGCCTACAATTATATTAAATTACAGAACTGTAAAATTAGGTCTATATATTAACATAATGTACAAAGATCACTCAAATATGCAAAGGAAGGAGAAAAAAATTAAATTAAGAACTTCATGTGCTGATAAGAAGATAGGTATCGACTATAATATAAAAAGATAAAAAAAATGACTGCAGTCAACCGAGATGAAAATTTTAAAATATGTATAAAGTTGTACAAGAGGAAAATTAAAAATTGTAATTGTACGGAACAAACTTGGAATAATAATAATAATAATAATAATAATAATAATAATAATAATAATAATAATAATGACAATTTGGAAGATAATTACTAGACAACGTACAAGAACAATATTAAATGAAGGAAGAGACGAACTTCCAAAGAAGAGACGGCTTAAAGAATTGAAGGGTCCATAGTGGGCCAAGCGCCATTTATTAAACATGGAGAAAGCAAGGGTTAAAGTTAAGTGAATACCATAGTTTAATGAAGATTGATATATATAATTTAGTTTTAATGTGTATATTATGTATTACTTGCTATAGGCTATGTTTCCATTGAATTATGGCAATAACTTAATTTTAACCCAGGTTTTCTACGGTTTTAGTAAATGGCACTTGGCCCACTGTGGTTCTGAACCCTTAACTGTATTCGTAACGGACTTAAATCCTGTGCTAGATGATGATGATAAGCAACGTATTTCATTCTAAAGGCACACATAAATCCGGGAAATTAAAAATTATAAGATGTGATCTACAAAGGAATCACATTAAAACGCAATTATCAGGTCAGAATTTCTATATAAAATTTAGTATAAGGATATGATAACGCTCGTAAGAATATACTGGGTTTTAATATTTTGAAGTTCACTGCTGTACCGTTTCGTTTCTTTAATGATTGCCCATGTGTCCTTGGTATTCCAACGGGTAACGTTCTCGCCATTAGATCCGATGGTTTATAGTTTATAGGGTCAAGTCAGGTCGGGAGTCATGAAAATAAAAAAGTCGGTGTTTTCACATCATAAATTTACGAAATAAATCTCCTTCCTATATAGGCTACGAGGCTTGAAGGATGTATTCGTTTCTGTCACATGCCGAAATTATACTCATCCTCATCTCTGATCCTATGATCACGGGTATGGAATTGGGGTTTACAAGGAATCTTACATCATGAAATGCAATTATGCACTGTCAGATTATTAGAATGCCAGAAAGATATTAGTTAACCGTATCTGCGCACAGTGGAAAGCAACGAAAATGTTGATAATTGGTAATTCTTTGATTAATGTAGGCCTATACTTCAAGGAACGGAGGCAATGACAGGTACTGTATGAGGTAATGCAGCAATAGTGACATGTGAATGAGACTAGGCCATGCTTCAACTACGGTAGGACGACGTCTACCATCTTGGCAATCTCTGTGGCGATAAGAACACTTACAGCCAGCGCCAGCGTTTCTAGCGCGTGTCCTTGAGTAAAAAGCCAGTCAGTGAGCATTTGTTGACAGTATAGCTGAGAACGGTACCACTCAAATACACGTCACATTAGCAATCTGCCAATCACAGTTGTTAATCTTATTGCCCACTGACTACAGCAAAGGCAAGATATTCGCACTGTGCGTTTCTGGGGTGTGTCCTCGAGTTCATTGTGCAGTCAGTGACGTATGTTGCCACTTCCACTGAGAGGTACTACCTCCTAAACAGAAGTGACGTCAGCAATCTGCCAATCACAGTAGTCAGCTTTCTCGCCCACAGAATGTGGCAAAGATAAGATAGTCGCTCTCAACATTCCCATTACTTATTTCACACGCCAGAAACGGTGGCTTTGGTTATAATATACGGAACTTCACACAAAACTATATAAACTTTAATTCACTTCTTGCACCGATGACTACTACGGATGGACTGAAGCTCTCTGAAGAAACAGTTGTCCCTTGATGGATTACGGGACAGATATGAAAGTATCAGTCGTATGCTATGAACCCGAGTGTGTCAGCTTAATAAAGACAATTCGTTTTGGTTGTCTATAGTTGAGTTTCTGAGATTTTCGAAAAGTCTAACAACCAGTTTAATTTAAAAAAGAAGCAAAAAGGACAACCCGGGCAACGCCAGGTGCTTTCAGGTAGTATTTTATAAAATGAAGTCATATCTAGTGCATTGAAGAAAGACGATAACTCAATTTCAAATGATTCATAAATGGGGATTTGACGGTAGCTCCAGTCACTCCCTTTATAAGCAAGCATTTTTCGTAAACTTGAATGACACAGACTCTAATATGTTACTGACATCTGTAACATTCCCATTGCTTATTTCACATGCCAGAAACGGTGGCTTTGGTTATAATATGCCTTCCATCGGAAGAGCAGTAGAGCCAGAAACACTGCGGAATAGATTTACGGAACGCAAAAATTGTTGTCCCTGACTGAGAAAACTTCAAGGCAAAAATTATCGACCAGATGTGACTCGCCCTATTAAATTTTGTTTTTGTTTTGATATTTCTTCAAGGGCGTCTGGCGGAAAAAATAGGAAACAAAAAAGTTGTGAGGGATGATCATAGAAAATACGCCGCGATGTGTTCGAAATCGAACATACCTAATATAATAATAATAATAATAATAATAATAATAATAATAATAATAATAATAATAATAATCCTATGCGACAAGTCAGAGAGGGCCAATGTCAAGTCGAATGCTCAATTTCCACATGCGTCAGTAAAGGTGAACGATTATCCAACCAATACAGGGATAACGTGATTAGCATGATGATCCCCCAGTCATTCTAACTGGCTCATGAAATTGGATTTCACTATTCACTGTAGCTGTGCAAAGTCATCACGATACTGAGTGGACTGAGTGTCCCATACAATGTCCGAAACTTCATGAGAGACTTTACTAAGACTCGAACGAGCACTTATTCCCTAGCAGGAGTCCAAGTACGACTCTCTAGACCACGATTCTACAGCGCGAAACTTAATAATATATATTTTAAATGGTTTATTTTACGATGCTACATCAATTGCAATGGTTGTCTAGTGACTGAATAAGATGAAAATGGTAATACCAACGAAATGAGTAGAGGGTCCTGCGCCGAAAGTTATTCAGTATTTGTTCTTAATGGGTTAAGAGAAAATCCCGGAAAAACCCCAACCAGGATTAGAACTGGAGTCCGCTCATTTCACGGTCAGACATACTAACCGTTACTCCATAGCGGTTGACACTACAAACCCTCGAAGTCGTAGTAGTAATAATAATAATAATAGGCATGTTTCTTGAGGAAATTCCTTTATTATGTTCTTTCTTCTAACCAAAGAATAGTGTAAACTGTCAGACTTACTCAACCGAGCATCGAAATTTAACCCTCGACTTCCTCAGAAGTAAAGTGATACTTACTGCATGCTAGCTAGAGATCAGAGCAGGACTGCTGAGAAAAGAACAGCTTAAGTTTTATACCATATTTGCAGGCGATTCCTTTTGTGCTACCAATAATTACGTACACTGAGAGAGGCATTCGAAAACAATAGTAATCGCTAATCATTTAAAACTTTTCTTACTTCATCAATATGGTGACAGTGCAGTTTATACATGAAAGCTTCCTCTTGCGCCATTATAAAAATTCCTAGCGAATGTCAAGGTTTGAACTTGTGGCATCACATCCATAGACGAAGTTACTTGTTATGATAACACCACAGTCTAGTATATACAGTCACGAAGCTCAATACGTAGTAAATATGCATCCATAGATAGTTGCTAACCACTAGGATCGCTAATATCGCCTCATTACATACAATGCGAAATAGTACCGGCACAGTCTGTTCCAAGCACCCTCACAACTCAAGCTTCGTGACCGTATATACTAGACTGTGATAACACTTCGGAAATATGCAATTAATTTGTTACTTTTATCGCGGATTTCCGTATACTTATCGGTATCTGAAGAAAGCATGACTTCAAAGCTCAACGAGTGGATCTGCATCCAGGAGTTACCATAGAGATAAGCCATTCATTTTCATAACAGTCACCAGAAATACAGACCACTACAAATTAGGAATTGGGACTGACGCTAGGATTTGCCAACGCTATTCACATGTTCATTTTTTATCATAGTTACACAGAGAAAACAGTACAATATGTTTGTCGAATTGGTTTGAAATAAGGGGAAAATTACGTGAAATTGAGAGTGTTGATGACATGGGATTTGTTAAGTTCGGAGAAGCGAGAGAACCCCGAAGAAATCTCATTTCGGTCTTATTTTTCATGCGACTTAATTCATGGAGGCCGCGACTTTTTAGCCGCACAGAACAACACGAACCATTCGCGCTTAAGCAGCGTTGTCGAGTTGTAATGTTAAGTCTCAGTCGCTGTTAGTTATGGCAAGTTAAATATTACATGCGCCCAGACAAAATATTTTAACCACGTAGAAGATGAGACGCAGTACTACAAGATCGTGGGTTCTATGCTGTGTCGAAGCTACGTCTTAAAACGTTGCGCACATGCAAATACCTTGATAAAATTGTGTTCTATGTCGCCGGTTTTAATGACCCTATTTTCTTCGATATAATGTGATTACACCTACATTATGTTGGACTTCCACGCCCAAAATATCACAATGACAAGGGACAAAATATAGATTCCGTAGGCGTAATTTAAACCTGATTGTGGCTACCACAGAGCGTCACAGACTTTTTCCTTTAACATTCGTTACATAACTACTATATATAATATTTTTTTCTTATGAAATACCGTGTGACGAAATTTGCTACGCTTTATGTCATTGTTATTATTTTACACGTGATCCTATTGTGACTTTTTTTGCGACTGGATTATATTGGACAGAAGAATTGTAGCGGAGTGGTAAGAGCGATTCTACTTCTGTGAGTCGAAATGGACTAAATATTTGACTTTATCTTCTCCTATAATAGGTTTTTTTTTACCTGTCGGGACAAAAGGTATCTTACGTTCCTCAAAAACAAAATATAATAATAATAATAATAATAATAATAATAATAATAATAATAATAATAACAGAAATTCTCCACAATGCAATAGTTCTCCCTCACACAGAAATATCAATTATTTTCCATCACCATAAGTTTCTATTATACGTCCTCTTCATTTACATCACATTTCTGCATATTCCCGTGGACTCCGCTTCTCCTTTGTTTTTCCCCTTTCTTCACACTCCCTCTACTACCCATTCCATAATTTTATTTTTATTGGGTTTCTATTCATATTCATTTTTTCTGTGTCCAAACTAGCGAAGTTTTTTTCTTCAATGTCTAAAATTGCGAGAAATTTGGTATAACTTAGGCCTGAATGAAATGATAAATTCCTAAATAGCGGTGAAATTATTATTATTATTATTATTATTATTATTATTATTATTATTATTATTATTATTATCATCATCATCATAATCACTACAATCATCAAAGGTTAGATTTTAACTTCTTCTTCAGCTATATTACAGGAATAGGCGAAACATCCGCTTCGAATTCTCAGAAAATCTGTCCGTCTCTCTCCATCTCCCTATGTATGCGCTTCTTGAAGTTCTTTAATAATTTATTGAATATTTTAATGCTGCTCAAATGTTTACTTTTCGATTTCCTTTCAGAAAACTCATTTCTGAACTTCGCTCGAAGCTTCTTTTTACAGGATATATGTGTTTCACTATTATACAAGCATGATAGTATAGTGCTCCCTTTGTTTTGTAAAATTTCATAATTAGGGCTAGGATTTTGATGACCTATAAATCATGAAAAAATGCCCTAAAAATTGATCTTACATAATTGGCTTAGTAGGAAAAGAGGTTTTGTACTACTTAATATTTAGACTAGTAATTGAATTAAATTTTACATAATTTTTTCTAAGTAGTACACTTTAATCAATTATTTTACCTAATGTAGTTTCCATGTATGATCGTTCACCTCTGCGTCGGGATGTGGACGTGAGGTCAGCAGTCGGCTGGTTGGTCTTTGCTCTTCATGAGCTGTAGCGCCATGGATTTACTTTACTTTTAGTTTCCACGTAGTCTACCACAAGGCCACTCTTATCCGGAATTAGCAGGTATAGAGAATCTATATTGAAGGGGTGGTTGGACTGATCCATTTCATAGGGTTTACTACGTTAAAACGACAATATTTGTGTAGAAAAACGATTAAAATATTATACAAAATAATGGGTATTAATGGACAAAATGTGTAAAGAAAATATCAAAGGAAATAAACATTATTACACATTAATAATGGGGATTTATGGCCAAAATTAAATGAAAAAGATGCTCTTATAAGTTGAAACAGGCAAAAAATGCAAAAAAAAATGCCCTAACAAATAGGCCTATGTCTTACAACACACAGTTTATCACATAACATATAAATACTAAAGCAGCTATGTTTCTGGCTTAGTTGAAAAAAGATGCAATTTCATCAAAATCCTAGCCCTATTCATAATCATTTCCTTTGTTGTTTTGCTTTTCGAAATTATGCTAACAGTGCCGGAAGTCATTTTGAATTTTGACTATTTATTATAATTATACCTCTTCAACTCATCGTCAACCCAACACTATTACTCTTATCTTCTTTCTTTTTTGCATGAATTATGTTCTAACTTTTAGAGGAATTTATCATCGTTTCTGTGTTAATAAATGGCCATACCACTTTTTCAAGGCACAAAGTATTTATTTATTCTTGGATCTGATTGCTTATTTTCAGTCTGTATGTTGAAGTCGCTCTTGAAAACTTCATATCTGACATATACTTAATTTCTTAGTCACTAGCCAGAGAGGGGAAGGAGGGGACAGAGCTGGCTGACTGAACTAATCTCCAAGAATCTCTTAAAATTGATATGTCGTATTTTTTGTGTTCGAGTCACCGGATATTGTTGTATCAAGGTATTTTTAATCGGTTATATAACGACGCTGTAGTACTGCAAGGTTATCCACCGTCAGAGCAATTGATGCGAATGGTATTTATCGAGATGAGAACAAAGATTCGTCATTGAATTACCCGATATTCGCCATACAGCCGGGGAAAACCTCTGAAAAAAACACAACCAGTAATCAGTCCATTCGAGATTCGAACTCACACCCAGCGCAGCCCCGGAATGAAACTAAAGCTCGCTATAGATTGAGCTACAGCGGTAACTCCCTTGCATCAATATCTATGAGCAACTCTTAACTATGAATTAAATTCTAACCCCATTTTATCCTTTTTCAATCTAGCACTTTAGAAATACAGGTTTTAAATCCCGTTATTTGAGATCGGAATGACCTCGGAACTTCAGTTAAGACACAAGTCATCATACAAGGTCAAGTATTCACCCCCCAGGCCCGATTCGAACCCACGACCGTGGTTTGCAAGTAGTGTTTAAAAATTTTGTACCGACAACGACCGACGGTTCATTTATTTTCGTTGTAAAAATCTTAATGTATACATGACAACGAGTAAACATGTCATCAGCGATCCGGAAGCTTTTCCTACGGGGTAGATCAAAGTTTGGCTATAGTTTGTGTACATTACATAATTGCACAAGTTCTTGTTGTCAGGAGCTTTTAGACCCGCTTTTGTGACTTATTTTTTCGTCACAACTATAAACTTTATAATCATACAGTCCACTTTGTTTCGTTTCACTCGTCACAGTTTAAATTGTTAATATTAATTTATTTAATGTCATTTTTCAACTAAAAATTGTATTCATATTCGATACGATAGTGATATGAAACCTATAGTTTATGACAGAGCCGAAAATTACAGGAAAATCGAAGTAGATTGAGTAAACCTGTTCCAAGCACAATTTATTCACTATAAGCCTAAAGACTGGTTCACAATAAACCGGGAACGAGAACAATAACGAGAATTGGAAACGGAAGACGTGAAAGTAAATGTTTTTGATTCACAATAAACCGAGAACGGAAACGCCTATGCATATCGATATGTATGTCAATAGCGATATGTAAAGTCGATATTACGCATTCTTATCTTATATGTGTATAATTGACTAATGACGTTCTCTCATGAGAACAAACCAGCCAACATAAACAGAGGTTAACCAATTTCAGAATTTATGACACAAAATATTTAAAAATTCAATTCACGTGGTAACCTGGTCACATAAACACGTAGCATATATTGAAAGTGATTCTACTGAGTTTCCGAGTTAGTTAGAAACGATGTATGAAGAAGAAATTACAGCATGTCATGGCCTCCTTGTTACAAAATATACGACGATCAAATAGCATTGTCGTGGCAACAATGAATGTAGTAGGCTGTGATCGGAAACGATAACGGCAAAGTTGAAACTTTGGTAACCTCATGTTTCCGTTCCCGGGCTCCGGCAAGCTTCTCGTTAATTATGAATGCTCACATTGAAATATATACATTTTAACCATTTTCCGTTCGCGTTCTGGTTCTCGTTTTCGGTTTAATGTGAACCAGCCTTAAATTTCAACTTCTGACGTAGATATTGTCTACTTTTTGTTAATTTTTTCATAAAAATATTAACAAAACTCAAATTTCTTAAAACTATACTCTGTTATCAGTAAACTACGAGGGATATGGAATGTGCCTATAAAGCTAGAATTGACTTAAGAACTGAGATTAATATTTTTCATGATGCCATTTTGTCTTAAGAAAATCACAAATGTGCTGCTCTATAAGTAGCGTATAACTTAGATCTTATACGGAAATTCAATTGCTTTCTACATTTAGCTCTAACTGCATTCTCAGTGAACATTCTAAAGGTATGGTTTTTCCGTCTAATGCTTTGTCTAGAATTCAATCTAAATGCATTATAATTGGCTTTCGTTAACACTACCCTATAAGAATTACATTAAAAACCAAAGTACTGTATAGAATTATTTTCTAACTTTAAGTAATATTTCCTATCAGAAAAGAGATAATGAAAGTAAATGAATTTCACTTCATGTGCATAACAATTTATAGAAGTCACGAAGAGATATACGTAGACGAAAATTTCATAAAATTGTGACTGACACTTGGGCATGAAATTGAAATTATATTAAAACAATTTTATTCATTGCAAAAATCTTCGTTCAACTTTCTGAAAGTTGTTTCAATATCTGACATATTTGAAAATTAACAGCACCTTTATGGTGTACACTCAATTTAAATTGTACTAGATTCTATTTTTTTCTTGTTTCTTAATCTCTCTTGTTTGAAACCTGTTTATATAATTTTTCATTTTAAATTTTATTGTGAGCTATTCTGTGTTGCAAGGCAAACCCAAAATGTTGGGTCAGACTATAAAATTAAAATTAAAATTGTCGACACTCTGAGAAGTAAAGAAAACTATAAAGAACAGTCAATACTGGGGAATTTTTTTAAGAAGAATGTAATAGCAAGTCTATTCAAACAAAAGAAAAATTAAATATTTATAGATCACCTAAACGTTGTAATGACTTCTGAAACAAAAGATACATTTTGTTGTCCAGCAATGACCAGAGAGTGAAATAAATTCATTCACAAGGAGTTCAAAATTGCTGTGACTTTGTTCTATGTAAATTGTAATTTAGTGATTAATTTCTGTAAAAAACGGACTTTTCTAATATTTATTGAGGATATAAGCTTAGAAAAACTTAAAATTTGTATGCTTATTGGGAAATGTTAATTCGGTAAGGCGCAGAGGTTGGTACGATATCTAATTGCAACATCTTTGGTCTAATTGACAAGACTAAGAGATTAGTTCTAGAGGGAAGATTCCTAACAGCAATATTTAATTCATAACAACGTTCATTTCAAGTAACTTACAAAATTACGTCCTTCGCCGTTTATGAAGTGTTTATCTGGCCATAAACAGAGGCGGCAGAGTTATATTACCAGTAGGGAAGTGAACGTCTTGAGGGAGGGACTGAATGTAACTCCATAGTTCTGCGTTTTTTCTATGATATCTCGTCTCACCTTGCTCCATACTGATCACATGACATTACAAAGAGTGAGGAGGGATCCAGCCAAAGGTCACAATAAATTCTTTGAACTAGCTGTTGATTTTTTAGAAATGTCAGTAATTCAGATTGAGAAATGTGTAAGAATTTTCTTTTGTTATAAGTGCCGCTATTACAATCGAGTACTGTGCACTATGCACTGGCAGAATCAACTGTCTTTTCCTTGATTATCTCGAGAATTAACATTTCAATAAATATGCACCTTCTCTTGCGGCTTTTAAAATACTAATCGTTGGGTGCCATACAACTTGCAAACAAATGCATGCATTCGATCTAACAATAACAGAGCATAGAGAGAGGGTTTCAATTGCACTGCCAGTGTACCGTTACATTTAATACTCACACAATAGGTCATCCCCGGGAGGGATAGGGATTTTCTCCACGCCGCCAGTACGGTCAATGGATGTGGGACTTTGCCACCCCTCTATTCAGAGTATATCTAGGGGGGCTTTCCTGGCAATGCAATAAATTGGCCGGAGCTTGAGGCTGAGATAGTACACAAGAAGGATTACGATATGGGCGTGTTTTATTTTGGATAGTCACAGTTATTTAGACACTATATTATCCACACTGGCAGGATAATATTGTAAAACTGTAAAAGAACTATATGAGAATTGAAAAATATAATTACAACAATAATAATAATCATCAGTACAAAGACATATACAAGACTCAAAATCTACAAAACTCTCGCACGACCAATTTTGGCTTATGGTAGTGAAGCATGGACACTAAAAAATGCGACGAAAGACGGCTAACAACTGCCGAAATGAGATTCATGCGAAAACTGGATACTCTTTTCTCGACCATATTCTGAAGGAATTAAAAATTGACTCTATTGTCCATTATCTGCAGCAATACAGGCTTCAGTGGCAGACACATGTCAAGAGGATGATCGCTCTACATGGCCCAGGCAGATTTTATCGTATGTCCCAAGAGGTCGAAGAAATTTAGGAAGACCTAGGAAACGCTGGGAAGAGACCGTAACAGATCCATTTGCTGCTGCTGCTGCTGCTGATGATGATGATAATAATCAACTTTTGGATAACAGGCCTTCACTTCATTATGCCCACATTTGCAAGGTCTTTATAAGCGTTATCTAAGAATCCTGTTTTCGGCAAACCAACTCTTATTTTTTCAGCTGGATTTACATTCAGAATGATTCTTGACATATTACTACTATTACTTCTTCTGAATAAGTATATCATTCACTTCAATCTTCCGAGTTCATTATCAGTAACAATACTGATGTCTTTATACAATTTTGAAGTTCCCTACAGTTGTAATTCAGCCAGTCTCTGTGATTACTAGGGGACGGATTCATATCTGCTTAAAACCAATATAGAGTGGATCGGGGAAAGATGCCTGACTTTTTCTTTGATTGAAAATTTAAGATACTGCTCATTTAGTTTTGAATTTCATATTGAAATATCAAAGTCTGGAAGGTATTTTGAAACTATATTTTTGGTACAAAACAGGAAACATTAATTACCTTGTTTATAGATACAGGTTTTCTTCTTGCTTGCACTGTAGGCATCTTCCCCCGATAGTCGGGTAAGATGGCAATTGCGATTAATACATTTACTGATATATGTATTTTACCTGAACTTGGTTTGATACATGTATATAACAAAATTGATTTAATCTAAAGCTCATGGACAATTTTTCACTCGTTTATCAATACTTAGCAACAGTCATTGCACATATTTTATTGCAGTGTGCAAGACTCGTGAAATCACTTCTTGCACACAATTAATTCAATCTAGTACATTTGTTTTATCATCATTCTTTTTAGGCGGCGTTTAAGGGTACGCTAAGGAATCCTTTATTCTTGCGATGCTCTAAAACAGTTCATACCCTCTGTTATAACATGTTCCATCGCAAGTTGAAGACTGTCCTCAATCCAGTGACTTCTATCAGAGGATCTTACGCAATGTTTACACATTCCCTGCAATAAAACAAAAAATAAAACTGTTGCAACAAATTGTCATCTTACCCCGAAAAAAGTGATCATCTTCCCCAAGTTTAGGGGTAAGATGCCTAGTGCTGTGACGCAACCTAAGATGGTGGAACAAGGTCGTTGGTTGTTAACAATACAACCTTTACTACAATATCCATTGCAAAGGTTTGACAGTTATTACGAATTCAAGGATGTATTAAAATTTTAACATACCTTTGCATTTATTTTATAGCAGAAAAATGAGCTGTTTTCTTGCTTTTCTTCTTCTCACAATAAGAACACGTGGCAAAAATGAGTTAGCTTCCACTCTATAGACATTCAGCTGTCTCAGTAATCATGAACACATGTGCGTGGCGTTCTCTTTTGGACTAATGTGAAACTACAAAGAAATAAGCATCTTCCCCCCGATTCACTCCATATGCACTAAAAATAACAAAATATCCACTGTTAAATTGAATTTAAAAAACTGTTCCATTTTTAAGCAATTTGTTATTATTGATGGTTTTCTTGTTATACACAAGGATATTAGACATAACTTCATTAATTATTTCTGTTGGAGTTGCATATTCTTCAAAATTGGTGTCTACCAGTCTTTGGACAAATAGCGAGGAACATCCGTTGTGGCGGACGGTGGATTCGACGTCACGCAGCAAAGGAGGTGCGTTATTTTTCGAAACGGAGTTGATAATGAAAGGGGAATTGTGGAAAGTGTGGTAAAATGACGAAGGAAGAACCTCGAGAAAAACTCTTACAGTCTTGACTTTGCCCTCCACAAAAACAACTCCTTCACTGCCGAGATTTGAACTCGGGTCGTCATAAGCCAAAGCTCTGATAATTGAGCTACCAAGACGTATAGCAAAATGCAAAAAATGCACATATACCTACACAAAATAAATTCCACCGTTCGACTTTTGGAAGGGTTCTCAATCGATCAACACAGAGAATTCCAAGAGGAACATGATTTAGTCAGTACAACGTATCGTGAGGCATTAAGTTGCAACTCAAACTTTTTCCCCCATTACTTCATCAGTCACTTAAATGTAGTGATTTTCTAGTTGTTAGATTCACGTTACTACAGACAACACTTCCTCGAATACACGCATGTTACAGATATCACGACAATAATTTTATAAATATTAGTTTGGTACAGTTTGAGATATTAATAAAGCGCAGCAAGCTACTCTAAATTAAATCCTCCATTTTTATTAAGATGCCATATTATGTTATTTTGTATCGCGATTATAATATAACATAGGTTGCGGAAATATATTATTCCTTTATACAGCGAATTGTAGGCCTATATGAAGTTAATTTTCATCACACATTTTTTAAGCCATGAACATTTATTTAGTAACAGTAGTACTTTAGGTTCAAGATTGGTAGCATTGAAGTACCAACCATCTTTGATCTTTTGTACCTCACCATATATTGTTTTGAGTATATATCCGAGACAAGACATGATTCTTCAAATTACGCTTATTAAAGAAGTAGCGTTCTAGTTCATTTGATTCAAACGCTGAATAGGTATATATCTTTGCTCGGCGGGAAAAAGCACGTAAGTCAAAAAATAATAATTTTTCGGGAGATATATTTTTTTTAATTTACTCCTAACTAAATATAAGTATAATAATGAAATTCTATGTTGTCAAAGTAAGACCCTTTTCAATTTAACATACAAAAAATTTTATTATTTCAAAAATTAGAAAAAATCCTTGACTTGTGTGATTAGGTACAACAGAAAAATCGCCTTTTTTTTTTTACTTATGTGCCTTTTCCCGCCGACCAAAGATATATTATTTTAACTTGTTGGAATGTGATTTTTTTTCCAAATCAGGCCTACATTAAGATACTCCAAGGAAAATACAAAACTTGAAATACAGAGATATTTATTTTGTTGGACAATAAAAAACGTTACAAAATAGAAGTATAACAGATAATAATAACATTTTTTAAACAAATAATAATGTTTCATAATGAGATGATAGTGAATGTAGGCCTGCCTACCATACATGGATACGAAAATTAGGTCTTGAATAGAAAAGATAAAAGATAACACTGAAAACAGTTATGAAATTTCTAAGAATCATTTCTGTCCATATCTCAGAGAAGGAAAGCAACCAGGACATGCTACCGGCGTAGTTCAGCAGTAGGCGAACTTTCCTGCGGATCAAGATCTGCACTATGGCGTGGGTTCGATTCTCGCTTGTCCTGGTTACCTTTACGTTTCTCCGAGGTTTTCCCCATCTGTAACCAGTGTCAGATAACCACACTTCTAATCCACGCCCCATCTCGCCAAATGTCATCTTGATATCACCTGTTCCATCGACGGTAAACAACCTAACAGTTTATACAGCGTCGTTATATAACCGACTAAAAATCAGGAGTTGAGAATCATGTTACGACACAAATATATTACTAAGTAGTAAAATAACCGGTTCAATATGGAATACAAAACGAACTGTCAACATGTCCACGAAGACGTTGGGAGAACTCATTTGCGGAGCGGACCAAGTCTTCCACCTTGCAGTTGATGACGATATTCATATTCACAATGGCAATTGATGAAGATGATTATGTTGATGACGACACGGTTTATATAAACACTCTCAACTCCGAACATGTGTTTTGGAATACTGACTGATCGTTCGTTCGTATGTGTATTGCATTAGTGCATAATCCGTTGGATAAACTTTGTTCGTTTGCAGTGAATTTGTGAGTATTTACTGTTCCATCTCGTTAGCCCGTGATTGTAAACATCCAAGCCCAGGCCCGGAAGGGGAGCGCGCCCTTGAGGACACTGAAGTTAGTTTTAAAAATATCGCAGTTTAAATGTTATTTTCTCATTATTCGAGGTGTAAAGAAATAACAGCCTATTTAATGAATATGAGGAAGTGTATGTTGTTAATGTTCTAGAGTTTCTTACTTTATTCTAACGGACCCACATTCGATTCTCGGTGGAGAATTCACTTCATTCTGTTTATTTACCTTTCCACTGAAATGGAATGTCGACAGAATTCCCTTTGGTTAATTCAAACATACAGAATGCCTTTTCAACGGCAGTTATGGCCATCTTACCGGAAATGCGCGTCGAGATAATCGATATACACCGATAAAAACTTTCATTGTTGTTGGACAAAAATCTACGTACATAATTACCATATCTTCCACGCTCAAGATTTTATAATATATCAAAATACAGTCCCGTCGCTCTAATTTCCGGCAGCCAATCGCGTTGCAGGTCAGCTACATTTAAATGTATGCGTCTTGCGATTCGCTGAAGAAGACGTTAATCATTTCTTAAATACTTAATATAATCGCCCGCCATTTTGGCTCTTTCGTTGGCGTTCGCAGAAAGCACACGAGGACGTTATTTGCCGCTCAATTATTTGCTGAATTACAGTGCGTTTGATTTATTATCATAGGAGCTACGACATGATAATGTTTAACGGTGTGGCAAAGATTCCTCGTATGGTAGCTCGGCAACGAAAGAACAAAAATGGCGAACGATACTACCTACCTAGACTTTATAGAGCCTTCCCTTCCTAAGACGTAAGCAAAGAGGAGGAGTCACGCCGGGAATAACAGCGTCGCGACTATAGTATATTTCTTTTGTAATTGCGTTGTACGCATTATAGTTCTCGAAGATCTTCGACTATGTCCAGATCTGGAGAAAATAATAATAAAATTTATCTAGTTTAGTAAAGGGTAGCAAACATAAAATAACTGAAGTAAATATTGACTGGTTATTTCATGATTAACATGGCTTGGAGGTTGGGCGAAGGGCTAACAACTCATCATCGTAAAAAACAGCTTGTTACGAAAAAAAGGACCGATGGCGGGCTTATGTGAGGGCGGCAATGAACCTCCGGATTCCTTAAAAGCCATAAGTAAGTAACATAAAAATAACTACCTGGGCGGCCCAAGACTACCGCTGGGATCTCGAACTCCTATGTTTCTTTGGTCGTGAATTCGAAACCCGCCTGGGCTGATTATCTGCTTGGGTTTTTACTGAGGCTTTTGCAACTGTAACGCAGACGAGCACATAGTAGAACTCGTGTGATACTGAGTCAACATGACGTTGGGATTTCACCCAAGACAAAACATCGCCTGCATAAACTTAGAAACATACGTGCTTTACGCGATTCCACGAGATGTTAAGAGCCGAGGCCAACACATTTAGTGTATACCCGACGTAATGACATTTCCAGATACTTGAACCTTGTTCCACTAGACTTAGAGAAGTTGAATGAAAGATAATTTTACCTTAGGTTAATTACATTACGACAGACATAGTAGTTGACGTCACAGCCGAGGTAGTACTGCGTTGTGAGATAGATAAAATTGCATGTGTTGTTGAATATTCTGTGCTAGTTGCTTCCAAAATTGCGGCTGTCATTACACGCAGGAAGTATTCCAAAGGATTACACAAAGATTGTTTTATTCTTAGCCGCAGATATAATAACGTCGGCTTCCTTTTCTTTTACATCCATGATACCCGTATATTCTTCAGAGTTTTTAGTTGGTTATATGAAGACGCTGTATCAACTATTAGTTATTTATTGTGTATGGAATTGTTAACAGCAAAATGATATTTCGCGAGATCAGGACGAAGATCGCCACGTTAGAGAAGGTGGAAATATGGACTAGGAGTGGTAATATGGGCTACCTCGTTTTTTTACTATATATGGTGTTGTTACCTAGCGAAAAAGCTCTAAAAGTACATCCCGTGTTCATCAGTCTGCGTGCAGAAAGAGACAAACAGTTGCCTTTGTGGTGTGGATGTGATGTGTCCTTTGTGTTTTTCATCAATTTCAATGTTTTTGCAGGTATGTAGTTTCAATTTATTGAAAAAAATATATTTCGTGTTTAGAAATCACTCTTGATGTGTTGCACTGATTAAGAACAGGTCTATCACATGGCATAAGAGTAATATTTATTTAGGACAACAATTGCCATACATAATCTTAGAAATCTTCATGATTTGATGCTGCTAATATGGGCTACCGCTATGTGTCAAATATGGGATAGGTAGCCCATATTACCAGCACATTAACACGTCCCGTATTTTCACTATCGTGATTTGCGTTATTTGTTACAGAATATTGCCAGTTATGTGACACAGGTTTCCTACTTATGTTTCTTTGTTTTTTCCAATTTTATTTTCAAATTTTTGTGGTAGCCCATATTTAGACCCTCCTACCTATAGAGAATCAGTTCGCTTTACTTTCAAAAAGTAATTACATGCAAATATCTATTGCAACTATTAACCTTTAAGACTGGAAAAATTGTATATGAATAATTACTCTGTATGTCAATAAAGATTTCCAAGCAATATGTCACATCATTTTCCATTATTATGAGGGAAACAAAATGGTAGCCCATATTGCCACCTTCTCTATTATTTGGCATTCGTCTAACAGTTGGAGAAGGCTTCGAAAGAAACATATCCACATAAGCAGCCCAAGCGGGTACCGAAACCAGGCCCGAGCGCAGCTCCGGATCGATAGGTAAATGCGCCTCAGCCACCTGAGCTACGCCAATGGCACTTCAACTATAAGATATAACTTACCAACATTATTATTATTATTATTATTATTATTATTATTATTATCATTATTATCATGATCATCATTATCCACTATTGTTCAAGTGCACGAGTATTCAGCTACCAAACCATCGATTTCTGACAGTGAAGTGATTCGTCCTTCTTTCATAGGTCCTGGGGTTCTTTGTATTACATTCTTCCAGCTCGTACATTTTAGCGGTGACCTTTCCTTACATAATCTAATACTCCCACTTCAGGGAAAGTGCAGGTCCAACCCCGGGCCATAAGCTTGAAACGGTGGAACCAAAAAGGTACTAATATGGCCGCCAAATTGCCCATAGTTCATCTCTTTTTCCGATGTGTTTATCAGCTGTTTTGTTCATATTATTACAATTACAAATTGTTTCGTGTTGTGAATATTTCAAAAGTGTAATCAAGTTCAGCAGGTGTTATTTATATTATTTTAATGTACCGAAGTACATATGATATTTCCATGCAGATATTCTGCGTCATCATACGATGAAAGAGTATGGAACGGAGAAAAATTCTCTCCGGCGCCGGGATTTGAACCCGGGTTTTCAGCTTTACGTGCTGATGCTTTATCCACTAAGCCACACCGGATACAACCCCGGCGCCGAGAATTTTTCTCCGTTCCATACTCTTTCATCGTAGGTGTTATTTGTTTTTATAAATAAGCTAATATTCTGTTCGGCTCAACTGTAGAATATGTCCGTTGATATGTCCCCCTATGCTTTAACATAAGAAGGAATGCCAACATCCTTCTTGATAAAAGAAAGAATGTAGAAATTGAGTGTTCAGTGCATGTCACAACCATGACACTTTTAATAAATATACAGTGAAATGTACATTGATACAATAATGTGCTAGTACTCGTTACCTCCACATCCATTCTAATCAGTTTACGTATGACCAAAACCAAAAGTAACAATTTAATATTTGGCAATTGGCGGTATTTCCGGTGGATTATGGGGCGTAAAAGGTATAGTTTGACGTCATATCCGTCGCACCGATGTCAAGCATATTTGCCTGGATTATTCCCTCCTTTCTTTTTATCCTCTCAGTGCAGGACTAAAGATTGCGCTCGCACGTAGGCTCTTTCGGCGAGCCCATTGTACTACCCGAAATGAAACGATGTGCATGCCCTAAGGCCCCCGCGACAGATTCCCCTGCTGGCCGTCTCCGAACTCTCTACAGCCTACAGAATTCATGTACCTTTCAGAGTAGGCATCACCGCGGTCCCTGAACTCCGGTACCACGATCTACCATAAGTCCAGGGACGTGCTCACGGTACATAGCATTACCACCAGCAACTAATGACCACATATCACGGGGTCAAGTTCGGTGGTGGCCCGCAACCAACTCTACATCGGAGTAAGCTCGAAATATGCGAAAGAAATAAATATAATGAAAGTAGGGCTGTGTAGTTATGAAGGCGAAATGAGTCCGAGGTCCAACGCTGAAAGTAACCCAGCAATTCTGCTTCAATTGGTTGAGGGAAAACCACGATTTGAACCCGGGCCTGTTCGTTTCACAGACAGACATACTAACCGTTACTCCACGACGATGGACGATCTTTTCTCATACTGAGTACAGAACCAAAAATTTCTGCTACAGATGCCTCAAACTAGGAAGCTGCCTGGAGAGGGGAAGTAGTAGAGCTAACGGAGGGGGCCCACCTAGGCTCCGATACCCAGGTATAGTCATATTATCTGAAAAGTTGACCGCTTGACAATGTATTCAAGATGTACCCTCCCTATGCAGCCTTCTCAACTGTTATTAGAACTGAGCTGTACCGTTCTAGTCCACAGTGCACAGTAGTAAGCGGACAGTGGTAGGGGAGAAGTGCTCTATGCGCCTGCGCGAACGAGACAGCTTGCTAGTTTGAGGCATCTGTACGTGTAAATATTATTATTATTATTATTATTAGAGACTATTATTAGTCTAATCATAGGTGAAAATAATATATCGTCCACCGAAGTCAAATTTTCAAGTGCTGTAAAGGAATACTCATGACATCATAACTGAAGTGAGGGCATAAGAAAGGAATCAAATTTGCAATATGTCAGTGAACAAATAATAAAGCATTTAAAAGATGCGGGCTATAAAAATCTTGAGTGAATGGACAGTCCTCTGCTTCAAAGGGCAGCATTGTATTTTATTAGTATACAAACTAGAAGGAATGAACGGAGTATTAACAAGAACAGAATGCCACAATTAATTCTCGAATACAGATCACAGGGCAGAAGAAATAAAAGGCGTCCTCTGAAGAGACTTCTGGATGACTGAGGCGAGAAGGGTCATAAGGAACAAACGGTTGATAGTTTGATGAAGATGATGCCGACCAGGAAGAAAAATGGTTATAGAAAGGTCAAGAAAGAGCTGGAACAAGTCATGTGGCCTATAAAACTCCAAGTTATTACTATTTATTATCGTCATCGTCATCATCAGTACATCATTATGGAGGCTCTGGTGAATTTTCTTTGGTATTACACCGCTCTCCGGCAAAATACGGATTTTTTTTTTTTTTTTTTTTTTTTGAGGGAGGGCGGTTTATCACCCAAGTTAAAATAAGACCAACGCAATGCAGTGGATTCACCTAATAGGACCACGTTGAGACAATGCGTTTCGGTCCAATAATGCGACTGGTCGTCTTAACCGGAATTAGATACATACTGTTCTCCAACCAGGAGAGTAACCGCGAAAGGAGCGAAGTAGATAGATAATATTAGGGGAGAGTCGGGTAATATCGGACAGTGCGTTTCTTTCATCTAACACCATATGGTAGTACCTGAATGACATGGTTACGTTTCTCTATGTGACATCACGGAAACGTAACCATGTCAATCAGGTGCTATCATCGTGTGCGGATAAATCCGTAATGGGACTTGGCTAATCCCGCAGTAGTAAATAATTATGAAATATATAAAAGGAACAATTTATATGTAACAATGCTCACTTTCTTCACAGATGTGTAGCAAAACACGAAAAAACAGCCAACTTTCGGTGTTGCACTGTACTGCCGACAGAGATGTCCTTGATTTTTTCTATAGCACTGCAGAGGACATGCCTCCTATTGACAGCCTCTCAAAACTTATGTTCACGCTATTGTAAAGCCGCAGTAAAATCATATATGCACGAAACGTTTCTTGTACGAGTAACATTAACCAGGCAGGCCTATAGTTAATATTTCGTTTAATGAGAAACTTAAAATATGTTTACCATAACAATTTAATGATAAACACAGTTACCTACCTCGAAATCGGTCGCCGTTTCTACAGTAATTTTAGTTTGTAAAAACTTTGCAGCGGAGACAATGTTTACAAACAATTTAAAAATTAATACAAGCACATTTTACCTGTAACAAGAGATGTTCAATGTGTCCTCCTCCAATACATTTTTGGCATTCTCCGATTTTTTTTTCTGAAATGCTTCACTAATCTCTTCTCGCTAAATGTTCGAAATGACTTGTCGGATATTTTCTTCCACTTTTTGCATAGCTTAAAACTACAAATAGTCGCTGTAAAATGTTATATAAAATTCTCAAACAATTATAAAAACAAAGTAACGTACATTGCACTGTCTACGAATAAGCAACACCTTCAATGCTGTAAAAAAGCATAATAGCTTGCACTATACTACGGACGAATGGGCAATCCGTTCAGTGTTCTCAAACTATTAGAAAGAAACAATAACCCGAACTGCATTACGCACAGATCAGTAATCCCCTCGGTAGCTCACAACGGATTGAGGTGAACTGAACGTCTGTAACGCCCGATAAACGCTCTTGAACTTAGGCGCTTACGATAGGCGCACTTTGGGAGAGGTGAACGTTTCTGTACGTCCCATAGTATCATATATGGAGGGCACTGTATTTTCCAAGCGCTTTCCGACGTTCAGAATATCTGAAAGGAGTCATTAAATTATAAGTAGCGTTGTTTCTTTTCATAGGCATTTTACCTTTGTAAGATTTCAGCCCATTGCTTTTTGGAATAAATTCGCGCTAGAATATTCACGGCCGGAATCTCATGATGCAGGATCAGCACGATAATAGGTCTTCATGTATGCCTAGATCATATATGTAACAGATAACTCATCACTATGTTAAAATCGGCAGCACTTTGAAGAGAACAACCGCCAAGATCGCCAGCCGTCTGCCGTAAACGAACACGAGATGACAGTACAGTCGCTAATGCAATTCAAATGGGAATTATGACGTGACTCCTTATTTAACAACTAGATGTCAGCGTAGTAAACAAGACAAAAGTTGTTAACGTCAAAGCCTATAAGGCCGACCTATCTGTTACATATATGATCTAGGATGTAAGACAATACAGAACCACAAATACACAACGGATATATTTTCAGCTTCATTCATAATTCAAAAACACACAGAATACACTCCATGTCAATTTTTCTTTTACTTAGTTATTTAACGACGCTGCATCAACTACTGGGTTATTCAAAGTCAATGGAATTAGTGGTAGCGAGATGGTATTTGGCAAGATGAGAAAGAGGATTCGCCATAGATTACCTGACATTCCACGTTAAAGTGTACCCTAAATGATGGAAGTTAAACATTCTGTATACTGAAAAAGTAAACTGGCTGCTTACTATGTCGGATTTTGATTAAGATTAAACAGGATCGAAAATGCAAAACTAACGTCAAAACTAAATGGCTGAACTGCACTTGTATCATTTCTTGCCCTTTTTCTTAGACGACTATGTTTACCTTAATTTTTCAAATTAATTCCTGTAGACATTTGTAGACCCTAAAATAGAATACAGAAGTTTTTTTATTGCAGATATAATTACATAGATTAGTAATTAAACTCTGAACCAAATAAGAGTATTATTTGAGAAATACTGTTTCTACTGTTTAAGTTGGTACTAATTGCTACACAAAATCAAGAAGAATATCACCTCAACAATTCAGAATAGGCCTAAATCATTTATTTTGTCCAACTTTTTAAAAATAAGAGGAAAGCATTTATTCGTTAATTGATTATTATTATGCCTTCTACATACTTTCCGGTTAATTCATTCTTGCAAATGAATAAAACATGTTTCTCTTTTTTATTTAACGGCAGGTGTTTCGGCTCTCATCAACAGACCTCTGGCTATCCTTCCTCGTTTGGAACAACGCTCCCGTAATAAATTTATATATCACTTAAGTTATCATGGATGTTGTCCATGATACAATACGGGAAATAAATTTACGTCATCACAATGGTAACTGATAGAATTTCGGTAGGGAAAACGGGAGTAACTCAAACTCTTCCACACACACCGTTTTTGTTCACCGTAAATTTCACTGGACTGGCAAAAAAAGAAATCTTTCGGAAGTGTGACGCACATTTTTTCCCCCCAGGAAATTATAGGACACAAAGAAAGTTGCACACGGATGGAGGCATATACTGCAATGCAGACAATGTTAGGTAACTGTATAAACGTGCTGCCAGCGGCTGCAGTAGCACCCAAAACATGTAGGCTGTAAGATATTATATAGCTACGGAAACAAATCTGCAGAACGATATGTTTGAGTAAGAGAATGCCCCATGTTTCTTTGTTAACATTATTGTCTGACCTGAATTCGCCTCTGCCCTCCCTGCCTTATTCCGCAAAGCGAATTGAAGATTGGGAGTTGTGCTTTGTGAACATTATTCCGTGTGCTGTTCACCTGTCATTGAAAATGGATAGATTCATCAACAGAATTGATATTGCACCGTTGTGTGCAGACAAAGAGGTGTGCTGTATGACGAAGTGCTGCTGAGAAGGCGGTTCTTACATCCGGAATGTAAATATCACCGTTCACTCCGTAATGAGACGGTCTGACCACTTCAATTCTTTTTGGGGGAAACTTCCGATGATTGGGGCGAGTGAGGGCGCAAGTTTCTTCAGTCTGAGTAAAAGACAGTACGCATGCGATGGGTGTATATACCAGTGATTTATTTACATCACCTCAGTTGGCAGCAAAAAAGAAGCGTTCTCTGGAACAAGAACGTAACTAAAAATCTTGAATTTGAGACAGAGAGGACAAAATTCCTGCATACCGGCGATGCTGATACAACCTCGGCAGTTGCGAGCGTCGTTAAATAAACCATAATTTAATTTTAATTTAATTTCAACATATTAAGTTAAATTGGTGGCGTCGACCTGGGTGGCACATTCGGTAGAGTTCTAGTCTTCTATGCCCGAGGTTGCGGGTTCGATCATGGTCCAGGTCGACGGCATTTAACCCTTAAATTAGCAAAACTTCATTTCTCACACTAGTTTATAAATTAATTAATTAATTTAGCTTCCCTTATGAAAAGGTTGCCAGATTTGACAAAGCGTATTACATATAATTTGGAAACACACGTAAAAAGTAAAAAGTTCGGCGCTACACACTTGCTGCCATGCCACTGCTGATTACGTCAGCAGCAATTTTCTTCCTGCAATTGTCAATACATCCAGACGGAGGGGGGGCCCCGGTCTCTTGTGCACAAAACTTCGTGCTCGGGGACACGTTACAAAAACCATGACATCACAAAATTACTTCGGAAACCTATGGCCTATGGAGCAGTAATAGCTGAAAACCGGTTAGTGCAGTCCTTGTCGGACCGTAAAGAAAACAACTATCACAATGTCCATATTTTATATGTTGTACAATATTATATAATAAAATTGTGAAATTTTAATTTTCCTACCAATTTTTTTTCTATTGTATTAAAATTATAGCAATACTCTATTAACCTATTGTATCCTATGCGATACTTTGTCAATTTAAGGGTTAAGTATGCTGGCTCATGTCAGTAGATTTCCTGGCATGTAAAAGAAAATTTCTGCACACCGACGACGCTGATATAACCTCGGCAGTTGCGAGCGTCATTAAATAAAACAATTTAATTTAAAATGGGAAATGTGCTGTACTTTATACAAATAGATTATTTCCCCACAAGAACTGTGCAATTTGATCTCAAATTGTCATTTCTGATTCAAAAGCCTTTTCGCCCTGGAATTCACCGACCCAAAGTTGAGAACCCTACGAAGCTCAATACGTAGTAAATATGCATCCATAGATAGTTGCTCACCACTAGGATCGCTACTCTCGCCCTATTAAAGACAATGCGAAATAGTACTGGCACAGTCTATTGTTCCTAGCACCCTCAAAACTCAAGCTTCGTGACTGTATAGGTTCGTTCCAACAGCAGTCAGGAACCGTCCGTAACCATCGTGAGCATGCGCAGTACAGAAAAAGCGTTCCAACACAATCCGAACCAGTCCTGAACCGGAAACATGTACTGCAGTCGGGCGTTCCAACAAGCTTTTGACACGGGTTCGGAACGGTCAGAAATAGTCCGTGGATTGAGGCATGTACGGAAGAGTACGCGAGACGCGCATGCGCATAAGCTCACCAACGTCTCCTGGATACTGAAGAAAGACATGATCGACTGTTCACATCAATGAGGTTAAAGATGAAAAGTGACAGTGCAGACGAATAATAAAACTAGAGATTTAATTTAAATTTTCGCCAAAAAGAAAGGGAATGGAAATTATTTGGGTATTGAAATAGTTCATTGCAATTTCAACATGCAGCTTTGATTAAGAGTATAATAAATAACGTAAATACATTAATAATTAAAAAAAAGAACTATTTTTAGATAAGAGTCCCCCAGTACACGACATTGAATTAACGGAATTCTTGCCTTCCATATTTTTTGTCATCTTTTTATAGAAAATGATCGAAATCCTATTTTCTGCAATTATAAATAGCTGCAAAACGATAATAATAAGCATCCCGTTCTTAGCAAAGATGATCACAGTTATAGCATCTCTGGATTTAGTACATAACGATCCGCGAAAGCGTTCCAACAGCGTCCAGTCCAGTTTCAATCCCATAGCAGATGTTTAACTAGCGCATGCGCATAAGATGGTACAGGAACCGTACATGAACTGATCCATGAACCGCTTGTTGGAACGAACCTATATAGGCTACTAGACTGTGCTACTATTTTCTTATCCTTCATATAATGAGAAATGGTATCCAGCGGTGTCCGCTGAACTGGAGAGAGGCCCAGGCGATCATTTCGTATCCTGCGGCCGTTCTCTCTCGATGCAAGTGGAAGCCTGCTGCATAGGAGTGGGTTTATTTGTGTACAGGCCGGCCTCACTGGGTTGCATAAGCCATGGTCTTACCAGACTTGTTTTTATTGCGATCTGTTCGGCGCTACACACTTGCTGCCATGGCACTGCTGATTACGTCAGCAGCAATTTTCTTCCTGCAATTGTCAATACATCCAGACGGAGGGGGCCCCCGGTCTCTTGTGCACAAAACTTCGTGCTCGGGGACACGTTACAAAAACCATGACATCACAAAATTACTTCGGAAACATATGGCCTATGGAGCAGTAATAGCTGAAAACCGGTTAGTGCAGCCGGTAGACCAACTACATATGAATATCCCGAAAGATGTTTTTATTCTCTTATACGAAGTATACGTAAAGTATCATGATGCTGCATAGTATGATGTCTAGATTTTTATTTACACATTTTAGTATCTTTTGTATCAAGAAATTGACTTTTGTACACAGTCTATCTTTCTAAGCTTCTTTTCGTAAACTACTGACAGGATTTTTTTTTTCGAAATCAAATATCTACGAGACAATTTATCCGAAAATTATACTCGGGAAATATTACCTCAGAAACCAGAAGAAACTAAGTCCAAAATCTTCATTTTTAGATATTGTGAGATGAATGTTGTACTTTGTACACAGCTTTATTGACTTCCTTCGAATATCGAAAAAATATACACAACTATTCATCCCTTCAATTCGGGAGTATCAACCATAATCTAAAATTCAAAGTTTTGGGCTTACTTCCTTTTGCCTTCTGATTTTCGATTTAAACAGAGTTAAGATTTTTTGGTGAATTTTTTTGAAAATTTTCGTGACGAATAAAACAAAATATCGCGCTTATGGTTAAAAATGTAACAGTAATTTCGTGAATTTCTTGTTTATTTCTTGCACCATGTAACGTCATACACTCATACACAACATTAATTAGCAATAATCTTATATACAACATTGTATTTGCAGTATTCATGGCGAAATAAAACTTTACTATAATAACTGTAGCCTTTGTAAATCAGCCTTACTGTTATACTTGACTCAAGTTTATATAAAAAATCATCTATGGACCAGTAGGCCATTAAAGAAAAGAATAAAGTTCTCAAATAATGTATCTATCTATTCTTTTGCAACTAACATCTTAAAGATATACTGTATTTCTTTAAAATAACTTAAATATCCTTTTCCGTTTTTTTTTTGCAGAAACAATCAGTTTTCGCGAAAATTCGCGACAAATTTACTCTCAATGAGTTATTTTCATGATAACTGCATTAACCTATACTTAGTACATCTCTCAGTCACATTTTGTATTTATTGCTAATAAAAAAAACCCGTCCTGGACTTAGGTTTCTACAACAGTGACAACCTTCCGCTCTTATAAACTTGCAACGCACTTCATTTATTATTGCAGAATGGAATAAATATGACAACACTGGTCGGTTATAACTTTGCCGTACAGTTAGCATTATTCATGCTGCAAAAATATTAATTTTCTTACATTACATACCTAAAATTAGGTTTTATGGCATTTCTTAGGTCAGGTGGAAGCGTTCGTTAATGTCGCAATTTTTCATTTTACACTTACAAAGTGTACTTCATTATATAAACGCGGACATTCTCACAGTTATGCTTCGGTCTTCCTTATCACTCATTTTTAGCACTGAAGTACGATCCATGGATGACTAACATAGGCTCAGAAAATTATACCTTTACTTTGATAAACATGGGATTGTTTGAAGCTTATACGTTAAGATCAAGGCCAGTCGGCTAAGGCGCTTGCGTGCTGATCCGGAGTTGCGCTCGGGCACAGGTTCGATTCCCGCTTGGGCTGATTATCTGGTTGGGTTTTTTCCGAGGTTTTCCCCAACCTTAAGGCAAATGTCAGGTAATCTATGGCGAATCCTCGACCTCATTTCGCCAAATATCATCTCACTACCACAAATTCCATCGACGCTAAATAACCTCGTAGTTGATACAGCGTCGTTAAATAACCAAGTAAAAAAACCGTTATGATCGATAAAACAATAATTTAAATTAAGATCTGCGATAAATGTTTTCTTCTTTTCATTTTTATTACAGAATAGATAGTTTCAAGTAAAACAGTTAAGCTATTATACCCCAAAAATGTTCAGTTCTGGATAATTTTGTTGTAGATCAACTTCCTCGAAGCACCTCGCGCCGGTTAAAAGACGAAGGGCGGAAATCTGTAGGCCTACTAATATCACATTTATTGCTGCAAATCTCAGTCATCATTCAGGTTTTAAATCTTTAGTTCTTGGAATAAGAAATCTGCTTGACTGACGTTATAGAATTTCATGCCGAATTAGGGCTTATATGTTGGTAATGGAGCAACTATTGGAGGAAAACACAAACTATCTGATGGAAATTGGCACAATATACGAGTAGTAACTCAAGGATCAAACTTCCAAACTCTTTTGGTTAGCTGCCGTCAATTGACTGAAATTCGCCTGAATCTCTGTCTGACAAGTTTATATGGAAGTATATGAGTAGCCAGAAATCCTGTAAGAGTGAATGTGAAAGGTATTACGTTCTGAATGCTTTACCGAGGAATTTATGTGCCTAAGACTGATTATACAAGAGACAGCAATATATAAAAAAAAAAAGTCCTAAGCTTTTGTGTGATAAAATACAAGTCTGGGACGTCTAACCGTTTGCTGGAGTACCCTCACGTTATGGAAGTAGGTACTGTACATATTCGGTAATTCTGGGCGAACTCGATTTCTTTGCGGTTGATGATGAGTTGATAAAGACAATCGAATTCTATTCCGGGTCAACCAAGCACACAACCAAATTCCTTGCCGTTGTGAAGCCCTCTACATGGGCGGAACATTAAAAGTTGCCCTAAACTCCTTTATCTGATAACGACACCTAAGAATGAAAACCTCGTAAGTCGACTTTTTTTTTTTTTCGAAAATGCGATTTTCACTCAAATTTATAGGAAAGCTCGTGCTCTTATGGTCTACAATTGCAAAATTTTCATTTTTAATTTTTTTCATGAAAAAAGAGAAAAATTGAAAACCACGTATCTCTTTATGCTTTAATTTTAAAATGAAAAGCGTGTATCTCTAGTCATTATAGAAAATCCGACTTACGAGCCATCTATTTGAATGTGAAAACCTTGTATGTCGAAATCATATAGAATTTCCGACTTACGAGCCATCTATTTAAATGTGAAAACCTTGTATGTCGATTTTTTGCTCTCCTGTAAAATTTAGAAAATTAGACATACGAAGTTTTCATTCTGAGGTGTCTATAATCTTCGTACATTACAGGCGCTATGTTCGGTTCCAGTTTGTCGAGTACGGCGAAGTTCGATATTCGCCGATGTTCGGTCTGCAGAAGGAGACCTGGCATATTTGTTTCACCTTTTTATAAAAAATATTCGCTGTCCTCCACTCCCACCCTTCATGTTTTAACTGCTTAACGATTTTAGCACAGATCTTGCGGTTAGTTCTTCATATGAAACAATCGAAGTTTGTAATGTCTCGGTTGCCTCTCTCATGTTCGAACATTGGAGGAAATCGCTTAATTTAGAATATGTTTAAGGCAGGAGATGGGTGAAATTCTGGCCATTTTTTGTCAAAAATTAATCTATAGACCCCAATGTATGACCTTCCAAAGTTTCAGCTCCCCGTGACGCTTGGAACTGTCTTCAATTACGCCATATTTAAATCGCTGCGCTCTTTAAAATGTCAAGCGTGTATACTTTAAACGTGATTTTTCTTAAATTAAATTTTTTTCTCCTTTCTACATATTCAAAATCTAAAGGTTTCTACAATATTTTCAAGCTGTCAAGATGAAAATTTTTCTGCATGTTCTATAAGTATGATTAACAAATTAGACAATCAGATTTATGAGATGTTAATTACTTTCTAAATTAAAAGATAATTTGTATAACAATAGATACTATAAAATTAAGAAAATTTGTACGAGGAGATAGATTTTGAAAATATGGCCCAATTTTTTTTTTTTTTAGGAAAAGGACATAATTCAGAAAATATCTGGGTGACATGCATGAACATTTGTAGCTTGTATATATAGCCTATCATATGTGAAATATGTGTGCAAAAAATGAACCAACTAGCTCAAGAACTACAGAAGTTAGAAATTTCACCCATCTGCTCCCTTAATATTGTTGCTGGCAATTTTAAGTCTGCAAGTGAAAATAAAAATGTTACTATCATGGCAAGGAATTCGATTGTCTCTCAAAATGACCCCGCACTGAATTCGAGTAGTTTCGCATTCTCCGCAAGAAATTCGGATTCTCTGGAAATTCTTTCCGAGCGAGAAGTAACTATGAAATTGCAGATTAGTGAGAAGAGCACATTGCAATAGTATAATCATGATATATTCCAGGAACCCTAAACATTGTAAATCGACCGGACTATTAGTGTCGGTGGACTTCATATCATGGTTGTAAAAAATATTGTCCAGCATTAAAATCCCAACGTTTGGACGCGAATATTTGCTCAAAAATAAAAATTCTGAACGGAAAGTATTTTCTTACATTCTTGCGTTCGTACCACATATTAAACGTTGTTGCCTCACTGTATTCTGATGGGAAGACAAAAAAAAAAGTTTTATTCCGAAACCCTGATCACATATAACTGCCATCTAGCGACTGCAAAAGAAGTCACGTTATAACCCTGATGGAATTGCATGGAGTAATTTCAGCAGTACTTTCTTCTATTGATCGTTACGAAAAAAATAATTTTCGACAGTGAAGATCCTGGTGCTTGTTCTCTTTTATATGATGACATTTCATAACGTGGGAATGACGACCATCGGCGTAGCTCGGTCGGGTAAGGCGCTTGCCTGCCGATTCGGAGTTGCGCTCGGACGCGGGTTCGATCCCCGCTTGGGCTGATAAGCTGATTTGGTTTTTTCCGAGGTTTTCCCCAATCGTAAGGTGAATGTCAGCTAATCTATAGCGAATCTCGGCCTCATCTCCCCAAAAAAACCATCTCACTACCACCACTCTCATCGAGGCTAAATAATCTAGTAGTTGATACAGCGTCGTTAAATAACCAAATAGAAAAACATGGGAATGGCCATTCTGATATATATGTGATCAGGGTTCCAAAAGCATGGGCGCAACAGAAAAGCGACAAAACATTATTGGCATGTGGTCTGTCGAATATCACCATGGAGGAAAGTATACAAACATTGTTACATCACTTAAGTATAAGAAAATATCACTGCAGCCTTTGATAATTACTGGCTTGCTTCTTTTTTTTAACTCTGAACTATTACGTGGCCTATCAGCTGTCTAATTCTAGCTGTTCGGTTAACAGCGCCAAATTCATTTCCTTAATTAGGAGCGAAGTTACGGCTGTCTAATATAAAATGTAAACTCTTATCAATATACTGTCTACGTTTCTTACATCACCAATGATAACCCTTGTAGGAAACAATATTTGCGCGGTTACTCCTGAGATATTTTGTGGTTTCCTCACGACTATATAGAGGAAAATTCCGACACAATTTTTTACATTAAAATTAACTTTTCCTTCACATTCTGCCTCGTTTGTTATCACATTATCTTACCTATTTATGATAACGTCTTACAATGAGAACATCAGCCTATATGCGGTTCAGCAAGGCAGGAAATTGCGTATATGGAAATAAAAACGAGGAACGTTGCCTGTATAACACTAATTGGAAAAATCTACTAACATGAAACTGAACAGAATGGAGAAATATACATTTTCAGATTCAGAAGGGGACTTCTAAAATTAACTAAGAATTCATTCATTCATTCATTTATTTTATTCCATAGATCTTACATGAGCAATGAAGCTTTAAGATGTGGAACATGTCAACATTTTACAATATTACAATTACAATTTTTACAAATTTTTATAGTTTTACAATTTAGTAATTTTCTACAATTTTTACAATTTTGTACAATTTTTTTACATTTTGACGAGATGTAGTGAGATGAGATGAGCTCCGAGGATTCGCCAAAATATTACCCGGCATTTGCCTTTTCGGTGGGGGAAACCTCGGAAAAACCCAACCAGGTAATCAAATCAAAGGGGTTGATGCCAAGGACTCGCCATAGACCATCCGGCTTCAGTCCCACGGCTGGGGAAAACCTTCGAAGAAACCAAAGTCCAAAGGGGGATCCAACCCAAGCCCGAACGCAGCTCCGGATCAGCAGCCCAGCGAGTCTGCCGACTGAGCTACATCGATGGCTCTACTAAAAGTATGAAACACGAAAAAATATCAGACAATAAGAATATCTTGTACTACATCATATACCAATAACTTCATGTGCTATTGAAAGAATGTCTTGCAATATAAAATCATTTCAAGTGACATTTACATATGTTAAAATTCCGTAACTTACGAATGCACGTTATTATTCACTGCAAAGATCATGACGAAAATGGACATCATTGCTCAACCATGTGTTTACTAGTATAGCTTCCGAATGTCGGGAGTTGACTGTACTCCACGAACACGCAGCGACGACCTGTTTGTTTATATCCTTATCCGTTGCATTACCTGTGTTCGGCATACTATATACCCTATGTGTCTTTAACTTCAGTCTTTAGGTAGCTGGAATACGAAGCTTAGTAATGAACGATATCTGTACTAAGGAAAGGAATATTCATCCAGTAAAAGAGTTTCTAAGCTTTTGTTCCTAAAAAGTGTTGGGCCACCAGTGTCATCGTTTAATTTTTTGCCTTTTATGCAATTGTCGCTGCAATCTGGAAGGAGGTTGGAAGGAGGTCTGCCGAGGCGGATGCATGACGAAGAGATTTCAACAGTACCACCTAAAATTTGTTTCCGACTGCAGCACTGGTGATGCAGTTTGATACAAATGCGTTTTATAAAAATGCATCTAATGACAGCCAAGTTCTTTCGTGCAGACTGGTAGACAGATCTGGAGAAGATGTAGGCCTGAGGCTATTTTCTCAATTCTCTGTAACTTAGATCAGTATGGCGTAAGGCTAGGAAAAAAATTATTTTATACATTATTACATATAATTTTGTAAATTATTATGTATAAAGCATAGTGGCATTGCAATATTGAACATGGCGGAAACACAGAATTGGAAGGTTGGGTAAGTTGGGATTCCAGGTAACGGTATCCAACAGTTCGGAGGCCGCGACAAAACGCAACAGCCCGTTCAGCAAGACCTAAAGGCTGTGTAGGAGGCCTTGTATCTGCTCGTACGATCGTTGCTTCTTTGTAACTAATAACAGTAGACCTAATACCGGGATCGTGAAAATTCGAATCAACGGAAATTTAAATGGAAGTTCGACCTTGCTGATTCAGAAAAAAGTAGTCATTTTTATCTAGCTGACGTTACGGTTTTCTAGGGAAAGTACCTGCATGAGAGATAAAAAATAATTATAAAGTACAGTATGCGCCAAAACAAACAGTACTGAAATTATTGTTCGGTTACTGCGAATATTGCTTGGCAACCAAATACCATATTTATTTATTCTCCATAATATTTAGACATATTTTAAATTCAGTGCTTACCTTAATACTGGAATTGTGGTTTTCAAACTAAACGAAATACCTTTACTTATTAATACACTCTTTTTTCCGTTCATACTTACTTAGACGTGCAAATGCTCCAAATATGAAACACGTTAAAGATGACTTTCGTGAAATATTACACAGGCTGTCGACACGGATATAAACACAACCGCTTTGCTCCAGGAACATTTTGAGGAACGCATAATTTCCCGTGGAACACATTATCTTTCTTCATTGCAACCACTTAATTTTACATCACTCGATGTCTATGTATGCGGTATGTTAAAGGAGTCCATCTTTATGGACAATCCACCGATAATAATTGTGGAATTCCTAGAAAAGAAAATGGCTTTCTTTCACCAATTGCCGCAACCTCTCTTTGCAAACATATTTGAAAATCTACGTGAACGTTATGCACGATGAAGAGAAACTTCGGGTATTATGGAATACCATTTTTGTTTTTGTTAAGCTTTTAAACATTGACATCATATGGACCAACCTAAGCCTAACAGATCTCAGGGCTATGGAAAACGTCAAAGCGCGATTCTTGAAAGCAGTCCTTGGTATCTCAAAACTTGCGCCATCGAGAATAGCCTACGAGATGGCGAGAGAAAATTTCTTAATAGAAGACCTATGGTATAAACTGACATCTACCGAAAGTTCGACCAGGCTGCTGGAGGAAAGGAGTCAGAAAAAGGACGAAATATGGCTTGATTTCTATAGCATGAACGAGATAACCGACAGAACTTAGGCAGGACTCAACCAAGAACTACCACATACAATAACAAGACTGGCGACCCACGGTTACCACCACAAACTCTGCAAGACCCAACACTATCATTCTCCCGGTCCGGTATGTTCTGCGAAAGATATCACATAATAAAATGCAAGAACAGAATCAAGTCAATTAGCGAATACAGCAAAGAATAACAACAAATTAACTCTTACACACTTGTGCGCATATTTTCTTATTATAAAGTTCATGATTAGTGAATACATGATTTGCTTGACTTCTTTTTAATTGTTTTTCATTGCATCAACTCAATATGTATTAATTTTATGTTACGTAAATAGCTTCTAATGTAAAAAAAATGTACATTTGTAGGTCAAAGAATACGAGGGTAATATGGAATATAATTTTTATCTTGTAATGTTGGCTTTTATTTGAAAATAGTTACTAAAAATGTGTTAAATAGTTGGAAAGCTTGAAAGTCTAAATGAATACTTGAAATAACTAAAAGAAAGTGAGTGGACATAATCTAATCCAAACGAAATACAGTGCTTTAATGTCAACGCAGTCAATGTTCGTTTCCGTTAATCGAGAATCTGATAATAGGAGTATTCCTGTATACATGAAAGTACCGATGATAAACTGCCTCATTGAACTTACCTAATTATATTTTTCTTTCTCTTAATAGACCTATGAGATGTACGGTTATAAGTGAGGGCAATATGGAATACTGATAAAACCACTGAGAACAGAGATTAACTACTTCATTACATGGCGCATTTCGTTAAATTGTAATCTCACACATATTTAGTAACCATCTACTAATATCAAATTACCTGCAAAAGCTTTAGAAAACAGAACATAAAACTGATTACTAACAAGTTGTCACTAGTTCAACTTAAACGAGAATGCAACCGAAGCGCCAGGAGGATCATATGAAGTAGTTCTCGTGATTTCCGATAGGTTGTGACATTTTGCAGTGATGAAACATTCCTATTCCACATTACCCGAAGATTTCATAATATCCGAAGCTTCTCTATAGAAAAGCAATAGAAAACATTTGAAGAGTCCTCTGCAAGAATTATGGATGTCATTTGGAATAGATTTTGCAGGAGAAGCAATTGAAAGTTTGAAATGCTTACCGCTCAAAGCTTAACTGTGATTTTCCGATCATTACTGGACAATGACTATCAGTGTTTTTTATTGGGTTATTTTACGACGCTGTATCAACATCTAGGTTATTTAGAATCTGAATGAAATGAAGGTGATAATGCCAGTGAAATGAGTCCGGGGTCCAGCACCGAAAGTTACCCAGCTCGTATTGAGTTGAGGAGAAACCCCGGAAAAACCTCAACCAGATAACTTGCCCCGTCCGGGATTCGAACCCGGGCAACCTGGTTTCGCGGCCAGACGCGTTGACCGTTACTCCACAGGTGTGGACTCTATCAGTGTTAATGCCATATAACTCTCTATGTACATTCTATATGTCTTAAGCTATGCATTGACAGTCTTGGTTAATTTTCGACAAGAAAGTGACATCCATCATTCTTGCAATGGACTCTTCATTTTTAAAATGCGTTTTATATTTAATAAAAAAAAAACATCAGTGAACATAACTTTTTCTTTTACAAAAGGTATGGCTATGTTGTAGTTTGTAAAAGCTATTTACGTAACTGTAGTGTATAGATTTCAGTAACATAAAAGCCCAATATCTACTTTAAGTGCCGTTTCTTTTAGCGCATACTGTACTTAATAATATGGCGACTAGGTGATTTTTTATAATTACGACAATGATGTCATAATTAAATTCTCTAAATAATAGCTACTGTACGTCAATGCTATTGTGTGGCAGTGAGACCCTGGACCTAAATTATTATTAAAGAAACAGACATCGAAAACTCAGAATTGAAGTTTTAAGACAAGTTGTTGTATATTCACTAAGTGACTAAATCGACATTTCCACAATTAGACATGAATTACAAATTTTTAACTAAATTGTAAAGTGAGAAAATAGAAATCCGACAACACAGCCATATTACGGGGACGCTCCACTAATAAATGACAACTCTCTTCCTAACCATTGTTTTTTTTAATTACATTTTGAGAACATTTTTACTATGTAAAGGAGTAACAAAATCCAAATTCTGAACTCCCAAATGTTTTTGGTTTTTTATTTTTTTCTATGCTTTTTAGAAATATTTTCAAATCTATGTTTTTAGTAAAAGATCTCAATTTTTAAGTTTTTTTTTTTTTTTTTTTTTTTTTTTTTTTTTTTTTGTTTTTTTTACAAGACACAGAGACACATGTCTATGCATTCTTTTCATTTTATGAAATATCTCATTTGTTCACTTTCAAATCTTTTTTTAAGTGTTCAAATGTTATTTTTCTATAATTCATGAAAAAAAAATAATAAAATGAGCTAGCAGCATTTCTTACAAAGTAAATATATAGAAACATACAGCTAGCTAATAAATACTTGCAGTAAAAATTTCATCCAGGTTTATTAATATTAATATTATATTTGAAAGTAAAATCAACATTTTGTGAAACACATGCCTATCAAAATTCTCCTCTGCTACATTAAACTAGTAACTTCAGGTAGCCAACTTTAGAACAGAAAGTCACTACATTATTAATCAGAGCCACCAGCGTGGCTCAGTCGGTTAAGGCGCTTGCCTGCCAGCCTGAAGTTGCGCTCGGGCGCGTGTTCGATCCCCGCTTGGCCTGATTACCTGGTTGGGTTTTTCCGAGGTTTTCCCCAACAGTAAAGTGAATGCCAGGTAATAATCTATGGCGAATCCTCGGCCTCATCTCGCCAAATACCATGTCGCTATCACCAATCCCATCGACGCTCATTAACCTAGCGTCGTTAAATAACCAACTAAAAAAATTAATCACAAATTTGTAAAAAAGAATTCTTTGATGAAAAAATAATTTTGACAGCTCTTTAAATGCCACGCCCTCTTACAGCCTTAATTTAAAAACAATATATTTGTAATCAGATTGACTGGGATATGATGGTATAGATTTTAAAGAAGTGAAATAGCCAATACGAATTTTTGAAAAATTTTCATGACTTTCAATGGAATCTCTCATTAAGAAAGCGAAAAATGAACAGAATTTTCAACTAAGTTTTGAACTATAAACCCAAAGGAAAGGTGTGAGTCGCCTCAAATCAAGTTGGGAAGATAATCCTACAATTTTATTGACTTGTCTATTATTATTATTATTATTATTATTATTATTATTATTATTATTATTATTATTATCACAGCAGTGAGGCTGGAATGAACCAAATGTTTCAACTTTCGGAGATCACTGATTGAGATGGTTGCGAATTCGTTCTATTTCAAGAACTTGCCCCATTGCTATGTAATTATTGCTCATATCTTGTTAATCATGCATTTTCGAAGAGAACGAATTACTTCGATTGATTTACTCACTAGGCACACTATACAATGATATCGTTGTCACGCAATTTAAATTAATAGGTTACTGAAACGAACAAATATGCATGTGTGTATTTCCCATCTCACAAACAGTATTCTATAAATAATTCTAATCAAGGGTGGAGTTACAATTTCATACCTGACTTCATAGTAATTTAGATAAACACAATTTAAAACAAAGTTCTTCATTTTCAAGTCAATGATTATTTCATTATGCAAAGAGTTCTGCTGTTTGAGAAACAAGACTAATAAAGAAACCCAACTAAAGTTTTATAAGTCAATGACAGTCCTTGTATTAATATGTGGTGAATAGGCATGAATAGTAATACAAACCAAACAAGACAATAATTTAATCAGCTATAATGTATTTCCTTTGTTACGTGAATGGAGATGAGAATATCATAAAAATTAGAATATGTAAGATTACTAAAATATGTTAGAAACAAATGGTTGCTATATTTACTGAATAAAATATAAAATATGTGTTCCCAAAAACACATTACAGATCTCGGATTTTATCTCTGCCTCTGTGCAACGTCACATTTGAAGGGTTCAGAATCATAGCGGGCCAAGCGCCATTTACTAAAACCGTAGAAAAAAGGGTTAAAATTAAGTTATCACCATAATTCAATGGAAACATATAGCAAGTAATATAAAATATACACATTCAAACTAAATGATATGTCAATCTTCATTAAACTATGGTGCTCACTTAACTTTAATCCTTACTTTCTCCGTTTTTAATAAATAGCGCTTGGCCCACTATGGCTCTGAACCCTTCATTTGTGGTGGGGAAGTGAGTGGATGGTAGGAAAGTTGCAATGCTTTTCAATACGCTGACGCCCACGTTGTAAGATAAGCAACGGCCACTCACGGCAAAGATATAATCCGAGATCTATACCTTATAATAAAACAATTGTAATTATTCCGAATCAGTAACAAATATATCAGCAATAGAATATAATTATGGAGCTTGATTATGATGTTAATTGTAATAACTGTAATAGCGGTGTAAAATTGAGTTATACTATTGTCTGAAAGTGAGGTGAATTTTACTTACAGATTATGCGTATAGGACCCCTTCCTGTAGCCTATAAGATTCTGTTAAGCACTGATTATCCTTATCGAAAAGAATTATTGTATATTAATAATGTTCCATATCTAACGATATTAGAGTTCGGAGTAAATATTGCATTTCGACCAACATTTGAGGTGGCAAACGCTTGAAAGAGATACTTCCAATAGTGTAATTATTGTGCATTTTTTTAAAAGGGGAAAGAAATGTGCTGCATTTAAAATCCATTTATAAGATAGAACTTCCCAGCCTTTATTCAGATTTTTATATCAAATATGAAAGATTTACTATAAATTGGCCCAAATTTCAAAATACAGTATATCGATTGCTAAGAAGTGACGCCTCATATATCTAAATTTGCAGGTGAATCAAACAACTGTTTTAGAAATTAATTTTTTCTCAAAATAGACTAACTTTTTACAAATTACATGTTTCAGCTTTGCAAGATCTACTCGAGGACAAAATATTAGTCAACTGTCCAATTTGTGAACATAATGTGGTTAATCTAAATAATAGTGCAGTTAAACTAAATGACCATTTTTGTAGATATGAGGTATCACTTCTTAGATATGAGATATACTGTGCGTACTGTAGGTGTAGTTGTACTATTTTATAATTTAACAGAATATGAACAATTTGAAGACCCAAAATCTTATACGGAGAGTTTCTATGCAGACCGGTCACAGGTAGTAATAGGTTCGTTCCAACAAGCGGTTCATGGATCAGTTCATGTACGGTTCCTGTACCATCTTATGCGCATGCGCTAGTTGAGCATCTGCTATGGGATTGAAACTGGACTGGACGCTGTTGGAACGCTTTCCTGGATCGTTATGTACTAAATCCAGAGATGCTATAACTGTGATCATCTTTGCTAAGAACGAGATGCTTAATTATTATCGTTTCGCAGCTAATTCTAATTGCAGAAAATAGAATTTCGATCATTTTCTATAAAAAGATGACAAAAAATATGGAAGGCAAGAATTCCGATAATTCAACGTCGTGTACTGGGGGATTCTGATCTAAAAATAGTACCTTTTTTAAATTATGAATTTATGTACGTTATTTATTATACTTTTAATCAAAGCTGCACGTTTAAATTGTAATTAACTATTTCAATACCTAAATAATTTCCATTCCCTTTCTTTTTGGCGAGAATTTAAATTATATCTCTAATTTTATTATTCGTCTGTACTGTCACTTTCCATCTTAACCTCATTGATGTGAACAGTCGATCATGTCTTTCTTCAGTATCCAGGAGACGTTGGTGAGCTTATGCGCATGCACGTCTCGCGTACTTTTCCGTACATGCATCAATCCACTGACTATTTCTGACCGTTCCGAACCCGTGTCAAAAGTTTGTTGGAACTCCCGACTGCAGTACATGTTTCCGGTTCAGGACTGGTTCGGATTGTGGCGGAACGCTTTTTCTGTACTGCGCATGCTCACGATAGTTACGGACGGTTCCTGACTGTTGTTGGAACGAACCTATAGTTCCGTCGGCTTAATAGCGGTAATGTGGAGCTAAGCGGTAAAAGGTGGAGTGAGAGGAGGGACCGTTCTGCGTAGAGAAGCGTGTACGGACTTGTTCTTACGCTGGCGTACGACCACTCGCCGCCCGCCAAGAGATTTTGTTAGGTAGAGATTGGAGTGGGACCGGTCTGCATAGGAACTCTCTGTATTCTGTCCTTCACTAAGCAGTTTATATTTGCATCTAGATTGACAAGCTGAAACTTCAGTAATACGCAGATTGTTGGTCTTTTTTATTTTCTTAATAGTATCAAATTCATTAATTAAAATGTAGCCGAAGTAATATTTTGATTTGAACCTCACAAATGTACGGAAGTTATACAAGTTCAAAATACATGGGACTTAAATTACACTTGTGCACTATGATGTTCGAATGTCTGAAGGACGACACTTCCAGTAAAATAAATGGTATGAAATTGTAAGAAAATATATTTGGGACTGTATGAAAATTCCTAATATGGCATAAGTTGCTGGTCTTTATGCCGGGTTCTGACTACAAATATGACAGTCTTACTACAAATTAGCCCAGATGTTTATATATAAACATTCATACAATAATAATGACACCATTTTTGTTCAAGTTTCGTAATTTTACAGAAGATAGACAACTTTGAAATAAACAAAATTTTTAAATCTAATAATGCAAAAAGTCTAGACAAAACAACTGCAACAATGTAAGTTCGGATAAAATTGCAATGCACACTCAAGTTGTAAGCAATTAACAAAATAATAACAATAACAATTAAAAAAATCAAGACTGTATATGTTGACACAGCCTCAATGTTTCCACGTAGAATACGTTTCAGGGGTTTGTTACGATACAACGAAATGATAGCGTTCATTTTTTACAAGACTTTATTTATCATTGACAAGCTTTACAATGGTTAAGAGAGGTCTATGATAAGATCATATGCTTCGACATTTCAAAGAAACTAGCTCTTCAGCACAACTACTTCAAAATTAATTTCATTCAAACTTTTCTAAACTTTATTCTTGCAGAACTTTTAATTCTGAATCGAATGACACCAAAACGAATGCTGTATGATGTATAGTTCCCGAGTTATGACCGTTTACTGGCACGTGACAATATTTTCACCTCAGTGTTGCCAACTCATCATGAAAAAAAGATGATATATGAGTCAAAAGTAAGTTTTTCCGTGATGGCCAGATTGCAAAATTGTATCAAAATCAAAATACGCATCTAAATATATGAAAATATGTCAAAAGTTACACGTGCAAAAATAGGCTGCATTAGTGCTGAAGCCAGTATTTACAAAATTGCCATCTTAAATACAGTAAATACTAAAGTGCAATTTGGCTTATTTGAATATCTCCATTAATTCTCTCACAGTAGAAGTTTCTAATCTCTTCTAATTTCGTGACAAACTCGGAGTAAATTTGGCATTCTACATCAAATACTATGACATGCAACACCCTTGATACCGGCTGAAGCTATTCCTCACCGTGTAGTTTCTCATAATAAATGTAATATGAAACGTGTAAATATTTCAGCCGAAATCCGTGTATTCTAATAATGCAATTTTCTTTGTTTTTGTTTTTTTTTTTTTTTACAATTTTACATAATATAATAATTTGAGTTGTGAATAATATACTAGAATTGTTTCTGCATTTTGTTTCAAGTTTCTATGCTTAAACACATGTATAGCTAGTAATAATTTTTACTGAGTAATATTTCACAAAATATAGACAAATTAAAAATCTGACTGTGCGCTAGATAATGTACGAAGGATGAACATTTGCAAATATATCTGGTATAAATTTGAGCAAATTTAAATCTAATAAAAACTATGATACGTTGCAAAGATTAATTTTTGGTCTTACAGAATATATCTCTTATGGTAACAATGATTATCAGAGGAGAAAAATTCGCTCCGGCGCCGGGGATCGAACTCGGGTCCTTGGTTCTATGTACCAAGTGCTCTAACCACTGAGCTACGCCGAAGTTCAATCCCTCTACTCTAGCGTTTTTTTTTTTCCCTTGTGGCTTGACTCCAAATTCGACATGTGTTAACATAAGTTGACATAAGGAGCGCACTCAATTGAGTGACTTGGTGGCCGGGATTCCACAGTAATATGCACTGTTGGGTGAAGAATCTACGTAAAGATTAATTTTTGGTCCTACAGAATATATCTGTTATGGTAACAATGATTATCAAGTGACCACTCCGTGATAACCAAGACACTCAATCGAGTGCGCTCCTTGTATAATTGCAGTTGACTTAATATAATTATGTCAACATAGATCGAATTTGGAGTCAGGCCACAAAGGAAAAACACTAGAGGAGAGGGATTCGAGCCAGTGCTGTGGATTGAACTTCGGCGTAGCTCAGTGGTTAGAGCCACTTGGTACGTAGAACCAAGGACTCGGGTTCGATCCCCGGCGCCGGAGCGAATTTTTCTCCTCTGATAATTATTATGATACGCTGGCCTTCATGAATACTTTGAATGATAAATGTGACATTTTGATTATTTTTGTTGCAAATTTTCAGATCTAGACCTTGATAAATTAAAAATTGTATTACCTTTCTTTCCACCTAATGGTTTTACAGAAAACAAGCTGAAGACACAGGAATGTTTATCTGTGAAAGAAAGAAAACTTCCAACCATACAGACTGAAACACCTGCTAAGTTACTGCTTGCCTTTGTACCTGCCAGCATATTTTACTGCAATTTTTTTAGAAGTTAGACAGATTAAAAACCAACAATTTTAATTCTGTTCATGCTATTTATGTTTTGCGCTGTGACATTAAGTTTGGCGTGTGTAATGAATGTCTGACAACCAGAGGACCTAATGACAACTGATAAAGTGGAGTGGTTACTGTAATATGTTATTCTAAACATTGAGAATATTTGTATGAGAGAGAATGATTTTGTTTTGTTGTATTCTCAGTTTAATGTTCCTCTCTTATTTGTCTACTTTGTCACTTTGTCTTTATTTCTTTATATTCTCTAATTCCATGTTCAGAGTGTACAAAAAATAGAAAGAAAGGAGTCCAAGGCAGTCGTGTTTCAGGCCTACATCGAAGATATTTTTCTGGTCTGTTGTACAGAGAATATAATTTGTTAAGATTTTGAATAATAAAAAGAAAATGACAGTTATGTTTTTAACGGACGAATAAAAAGAAGTGATCGATATGCGGATGACATTGTTTTGCAGCACAAAATTCTGCTGATGGTAATTTAAGCATCAGATATTGTGTGTGAATTTTTCTGTCTTATATAAGAGTGAGCATTTTCGTCAGAACATGGGTCTGTACATGTACATATATTATGATTATTATTACAATTACGAAAAATAATACGTATGTATGAAAGAGAGATATGGTGCTGTTAAAGATAGACTCTTGAGGCTTAACAGCCTTCATGAGTACCATTCTTTTCACTGTTATGTTATAATTGACTACCTTCCAACATTATGCTTTGGGGGAAGTTATTTTCTTTTTCCAACTGTGATTCTTTTCCCCTCTATCCTTTTTAGATGTGTTTTTTTACAATGAAATCTAAAAATAAGTACATTTCTGAGTTGTGAAAAAAAATTGGTAATGCTATTTCAAACAGAGTAAAATACAAATACAAATGAATTTCTTGAAATCAGTGAGGTGTAATTTAAGATTTCAGGTAAATCCGAAATTCTTATTTCGAAACTGAAAAACGTACTATAAAGTTTCAAAAGTGACAAGATGATGGTGTCTTTACATGTTTATATATTTTCGCCGTATAGCATTCCGTTGCAATATATGATTTTAAAAAAATTATCACTTGCTTTTCATTATTTTCCTATACCTTTCCTTATCTACTTTTATATACAGAATGTAGCACAATAAATTGCAACAAATTCAGGGATGAATTCAGGAGCAAGAAGCCTTGAAAACATGGTCTGTTTTATTTTTTATTTTTACAGTAGTTCCTTTTGTGATCCAGCAAGAGTAAAAAGCTGTCTACATACAAACGTTTACTGGACGTCTAATCGAGAATTTTGCTGATACTTATTACTTAGGGCTTTTAAATATTTCTGTTGAAGTTGGGTTGATGCAAAATTTCGTAGTGTTTTGTCGCTGTGACAAAATTTTTTATTTGAGATAAATAACAGACAGAAATTAATCAGCAATACATTATCTATGACTCTCTGCAAAAGCTGGAGTAGTTTTTCGATTCCTCATCTGAAGAAATCTATTGGTTTAGAGTTAAAGAAGTCGTCAAGCCCAATTTGTAAAGCATCTTCGTTATCAAAGGAGTTCCCTTGAAGACTGCTGGATAGAGAACGGAAAAGGTGGAAATCTGAGGGCTCCCAACCAAGCTCCTGGATAGCTGCTTTCATCATGTTAGTGGAGTGCAACGTGCGTTATCGTGTTGGAGTAGTATTCCCAGTCGTTTTTCTTCAACTGCGGCGTCTGAGTCGTTGGCAATAAATGTCAGCAATAGGGATATCCTGAACTAGCACCAAAAAATAGCGCGCGTGTACTTTGAGGGATGCGCTTTGCGTGTGTATTTGTTTTCAAGTATATAAACATTGAGGATTTACGTAGTGTATTAGTACATTAAATACTCTTTAAAATAACTCAAAATCGCAAATTTTTGTGTTGTTCCTATATGTAAAAGCCAGGGAAAGCCTTTTGTCTTCATTCAGGTCCCGAAATATTTTGAATATATGCTTTGAACCTTAAAAATTTAACTAATGAAATTGCGCCTCGAAAGTGTTAGCAATTAAACAAAAATAACTACTTCAAGTAAGGAATTGCTGGCTACAGTTCCATTTTGGAAGAGGCAAAAGTAAATTAATAAAAACATATGCAACCTCGACAGCAAGCTATGTTAGCTTAGATTATATTCAGTACTTTTAGGAGTCTCCGAAGTTTACTCCTGCAGTAAACTCTCGATTAACCTAGATGTTTATTATCCAGGACAATTCATAGTGAAATCCATTTCGTGAATAGTGTTTTTAATGTGCTGTACATTAATGATTAAATCCATGTTTTTACTTGAAATTTTCAAAATCATCCTACATACTATTCAAAACTGCATGTCCTTAACCTACAAAACAGAGGAATAATCGTGATACTACTGCGATCATATATCATCTTATCAAACCTTACATTTGATCTTTCTGCAACTAGAGGAAAAAAAAAATACGAGGAATTCAATCTCGATGGTCCCTTCCCTCTAAAAAAAAAACACATCGGTGGCTGCATATCCTGTTTTAGCGTAGGCCTACGATACTTACAATACTAATAATTAAAAAGGTAATAGGCCTATTTACTTTCCACAAAGTTCCTATTTTATTTATTTATTTTTTTTATTCGTACACCTCGTTCTCAAAGTTCTCATTTAGGTTCATGAATATTCAGTTTATCTATATTCTGAATAATGCAGATTTCCCCATCCATCTCTTAAGGGGATTCGCTCAGTATTATACAAATTTACGCTATTATTTATTGTACATTAAATTAAATTATCAGATAAGAAAGTACTGAATTATATTAAATTACACTAGGTTATACAAAGTAATTATAAATATACTTTTGACACGCACAAAAAAACAACAAGCGAGACAACGTAATCAACTGTAGCATATGACATAATATAGCCCTACAACATGTTGTGCCGCATGGAACGCTCCTGCCATTTAACGGTAAAACTTCGCATATGGTTACGTTCCTGGGAAGCAATTCGTAGTACACGACGCCTTTTTTTATCCCACCAGATACATGTCAGCATCTGATATGGATGAACACTAACTTTTGTGCAGGGTGTTGTGTGATGAAACTACAGAACTATTTTCTTGCAGTGCTTTCTCCAATGGCATTTTCCCCGTACACAACACACATTTCGAGATGCTTTTGCTCCATTATTAAACTCGAACAGAAGAATATGTTACAGGTGTTTTTTTTTTTTTTTTTTTTTTTTTTTTTTTTTTTTTTTTTTTTTTTTTTTTTCCACTGACACCCCATTTCTTTAGTCCGCAAATAGCACAAACTTTTTTCCAAATCCGCAAAATTCAAGTTGTATTTACAAGCACAACACTCCAAATGACGAATTACAAACGATAAGCAATCTTCCAACAACGCAGTGTTGTGATGACGAACAAAAACGTTACGTACTTATGCATCGACCTAATATTTTAATCATGTCATCAGTCATATTTTATGATAATGAGCAATGTTAAAATAAAAAAGATGGCAGACATATGTCTTAAGGTATGGACTTGCAGAACGAAGAAATTACACAATACCGCCTGCATGCAGAAAAAATTCCTGTTGCCATCAGTTCAAAAGTAAAACCGTACAGAGAGTAAATGGACGCTTTGTAAGGATTTTTTTACGTTTTTTATTTATACTTATTTAGGTAATAAGTAAAGTGAGTAGGCCTACAATTCAAAATTATACAACAAAAAATGTTTCTAGCCACTACCGTACGGTGTGGTCTTAGCCAATAATATAACATAAAATTTACAAGGACGGTTTACTAAATACACTAATTAAATAAATTCAGACCGACAACTCACACACAAGAGAAAATAGAAAGAGAAAAAGAGAAAAAAAAACACATTTAATATAAACTGACAATCAGACAGAAGCCAGTGACATTCAATAAAAACATGAATATAGTCGAGAGAAATAAAAAGATAAAAATACATACATTTGTTAATATTAAATATCAGAAATAATTTGATAAATCTCTTTTTTTTTAATGTTCAATTTTAAAATATCAAATTTGGAAAATGATTTGTAATTTTATTATAAAGTCTTGGGCCGAAACTAGCACCATGTTTAAGAGCTGCACTTGTATGACATTTAGGTTCAATCAATGGAAAAGTAGATTTTTGTCTTCGATATCCATTAGATTTATATTTTATTTGATTTCTGTGGTAGAAAGTTAGTAAACTGCATTTATAAATTTTTCAATAGTTAATACTTTAAAATCTGTATCAATTAAATTTGTTAGGTAATCTATATTTTTGGTCAGAAAAAATTTTATTAATATTCTGTGCAATAAAATTAATGAATTAAATACAAATTATGCTACTCCACCCCAATTTATTATACCATACTGTACTAATGATTGTACTAAAGATAAAATTATTCTATTCTATTTTATTCTACACCCTTTGGCAACTTTAAATTTCTTCTTTAATATAAGGAACAAGACTGTCAACAATTTCCACAGGTAACTCCCGTCTTTGAGGGCGTGAGGAATTTTATAGTGAGGTATACATTCAGGCTCATGGTGGTCATTTTAAACATTTGTATTCATGTGTTTTTATTACTTTTATTTCCTGAATTTATCCCTGATGTTTTCTCTTTTTATGATAGCCTATCCTGTACAGTAAACATCAGTAATGAAGACAACAGATGTACAGAATAAGGCTTGTAAATTGATTTATCTATTTCCATGGTGAAGTTGTGGAAAGTACAATTTTGAAGGACCGTCATTATCATCATCATCAGCCAGCATGTAACCCTATTTTACATGTGGACATTTCAAGGTTATAGTTTAATACACAACAATTCATAATCTCAATTTGCATACCGGTATTAAAATTACACAAAATAAATTAAAACTTCATTCGACCTCAAGCGATAATGTTTCTGGTTAAAAATTCAGTGAGCCCGAGTTCGATTCCAGGTGATGAATTGCAAGTTTTCATCCCTTCGTTTATTTGGCTATCTCTCTTTGTTGCCTTAAAATTTTCCCTGCTTCAGGAAATTCTGCTAGTTGTGAACCTCTAATTTTAAATCATAATTCACACACGAATGCAGACGGAACAGGCCTAAGGACTCATCATTTGAAGGTGGATGATAAAATAAATTATAATAACCGTAGTTACAATCCACTAAACAAATTAGTAAACTATAGAATTCAGGAAATTTAGGCGATCACAGTGACCTTGGGGCTTATACAACAAGTATCTTTGCTCTTTTCCTTTGTGAGACATTTCATCTATTTGTCAGCATAGACTCTCGGCTGAAGTCAAACATTAAGCAATCGAAGAACACATATTTAGCCATTTATTCAGTTCCTTCACATTTACAGACTGGTTAAGTTTTCTCTGTCGGCATTTACTATCTTAAACGATTTACGAGTAAGACAGAATTGTAATATCCAGAGAGGAGTTGACATTGATGTGTCAATTTTTACGTTTAACTAGTTGGTGTTACGGGGTTAGGTACAGCTTAAAAAAGTAAAATTTTGGAAATATTCAACATTTTTTTTCCTCCATTACTATATCTTGTACAATAATTAAAATTGGTATGTGTAAAACACTGTCCTTCTGCTATACGATAAAAATATATTTACGATTTAAAAATAATTATTTATATACATATTTTTTTTTTTTTTCAAAATTCACTGTGCAATGATGAAGCGTTTCCCTCATAACTCAAAAAGTATCCAACATTCTGTGATGAATTTTCTTTGTGTGTATTTATACATGTCATATCTACAATATGATGCAAAATCACTTCTCTACCTTTGATAGATTGTCTGATAAAAAATAAATTCATTTTAAGAAATGGTCAAATATCAGTATTTTTCTCTAACAAAAAATAAAAAAATTATTTATTAATGAATGTAGCTGAAAGAGCATGATATTGTAAACATGGGTTTCAGCAATAAAATAAAAGAGAGAGAACATGAAAAAGTTAACAAGTTTATGAGTTATGAGGGAAACGCTTCATCACCGCACAGTCAACTGCCACAGTTTTGAATTTTGAAAATATATATATATATATATATATATATATATATATAATTTTTTTAAATCGTAAAAATACTTTTTTCATATAGCAGAAGGGCAGTGTTTTACACATACCAATTTTCATTATTGTACAAGATATAGTAATGGAGGAAAAAAATGTTGAATATTTAAACAAGTTTACTCCTGTAAGCTGTACCTAACCCTTTAAAGCAATCAGTCTAACATATAATAATCTTCCGTAATTATAAAAATTAAAATGTATATTACGTTTGGAATGATAAATAGGCCCGAGTACCAATCAGCCTGTTGGCTTGTTGTAACCTCTGTATATCTGCAATTTTGAAAGAAAGAACATATGTAAAAGTCTTTCAAAACCTTCGAGACAATACTAGAATCCGACTATCACAGACATGCAGAGATATCTGTCCATTCAAATCTTGGAAACTTTGGCTAGGAAATGGTCGCCGATAATTGAAGAGTTAGTATGTAGTAAAACAAGATATCTGACATAAATGACAGAAATATAATCGTATTCGTCTCGCTCTTGTCTAGCTTATGGCAGTCCCTAGCGTCTTTGAAGGGCCAACCCCGAAAAATCGACTGATGGCCTCACGTCCACATGCCCCAGCAGAGATCAACGATGATCCGCAGTCCTTATAGCTGGTTTTTGTAACCGATTTCGCTCCTATCATAGCTACCTAAATCATATCTGGGTGGACACCGGTTCCATACACTGGCCGAAATTTCGTGAGAAAATTAGAAGAATGTTTTTATTTGTTAATTTTTTTCTCAATTTCCGTTATTCACTTCTCATCATAAGTACTCTTATTGCAAGTTATCTTGAACCTTCTGAGCGGGGACAGAGGAGCAGTGGGAAGGAAGCGCGTAATGCGGGTGGAGCCAACTGAGTTGTTTGCGCATGCTCCGCAGCATAATCTCTTGTCAAGAAACATAGTACTATTTCCTTCAATTGCGTACCAGTAGTGTTACCATGGAGCAGCAACCACAGGGTAGTAATTATGGTGAAATCACACCACCGCGGAGAAAAAGTAACGCTGTTATCCACAGCGGAGAAAGAGAAATTATCGCAAATATAATAAAATCAAGCGTTGCGAGGAGGAAAAATTAAACAAATATTTGCTGGAACCTCTTGCTAAGGAATATAAGAAAGCGGATAAATACTCTGGCAAAAGTATTAGTTCCGTGAAGAGAATTAAAAATAATATTGAATTACAACCGAATGAACCTCACACTACTCCGGGAAAGAATAGGTATGTAATGTTTAGAAATTATTGCTATAATAGTTATGTACAATAGTGTCTGTATTGAGAGCGACATAATGAATTACTGTTGCAAGTTATTATTTTCTTATAGTTCTACTAAACATATTATTTCATTCCAGAATTAGACTTGTGTAAAGTTGAAGTGGACGACTTCGACCAACATGTTATTCGGGATACAATCGAAGAATTCTATCGTGTTCAGAAAATAGCACCTACGATTAAGAAGATAATTCCGAATGGATGATGCCACTGGCGAAATAATTAATTTTGGAACAAGCGATGATGGCAGCAATGATAGGGATATGGATTGTGTATAATTGTAAATTAATGTAAATTCAAATAATAAGCCTGTAAACTATTGTTATAAGAATATGTACTTATTAGCTGAAGGTGTAAGTCATGCAGGCCTATATAATGTATAGAAGTAGCTGTAGTAACTCCTCCATTGCCGGTCCCCAGCCCAGATGAGAGAGGAGTGTACACACGATTATATTTAAATACTTACTCATTACAGGTTAATTAAAGCTTGCTACGAAACTATTTTCTCCTCTCAAAACCGGAGTATCGAGAGAAGACGTATTGAACCAAGTTCTTTTACAGTAGAGAGCCGTAAGATAAAAGAACCAACGTTTTTTGAAAAGAGTCACGTTACCCGAGGGAGGGGCATCCTTGCCGTGCCGTTACGTTGATAAGTACACGCCGTACCGAGCAGTTCCAAAGACAGACTTAGGGGATGTAAGGTTCAAGATAACTTGCAATGACAGATTATGGTTCCTTTCTGTAAGTGCTTAAACAACGCACAATTTTACTTTAGCAAAACTACAGATTTGTAATGATTTTAAATGACTTCAGTTCAGTTATGGATACATTAAACATTTTCAACAAATTTCAACTCCTAACGTGAACAATAGTCTTGCCTGTGTTTTATGCCATGACACAACGATTTATAATTGTTTAAGGGGACAACTTTTTCTGCAAACGCAACCGCCTATGTTCCAGTCCCTTTATTTTTATAGCTACGAATTTAGTTACTTCTTCAGATCTTCATGCAAATTTCATTAACCCCCAACTTCTCTCACGCTTTTAGTATAAATATAACATGACTTCCGAACGAACAGTTGTGAAAACAAATGCCTACTGTTTCAATCCAGTCTGTGGAGAAACATTGCATTTGAGGTTACAGCGATGGAAGATATGTCAACAAGAGTCTCGTGTTTTGCGAGAAAACGTCATAAAAGTGTGTGTAATGAGATTATGTCTTCTATGATTGATTTTGTGGATTCGAAGTCTCTTTCTTTTTTGCTTGCAGTTTTGACAAAGTCATGCCAAAAAGGTATAAAAAGTACATCTTCCTCTGTGAATTATTGGGCGCTAAATTTACCGCGTTAAAATTAAGTTTAGTTTGTTTATTTAACTTCCCGAATAGAGTTTTTTTATGGCTAGGTTCGTTTCATTCCTATTATTTTGCAACGCTTTATCTCAAATACCTGAGGGATAAAATCATGGCTACATACTGTACATACTACAATTTTTATAACGCAATTTCAATTACAAATAATGACAGGACATCTATCTATCTATCTATCTATCTATCTATCTATCTATCTATCTATCTATCTATCTATCTATCTATCTATCTATCTATCTATCTATCTATCTATCTATCTATCTATCTATCTATCTATCTATCTATCTATCTATCTATCTATCTATCGTCATAACATCTAACATCCCTATAATAACTGAATATTATTTCAGTATATCCTGATTCTATATTAGTGTGTTCTTTCATAGTCTTTTCTCTTTAAACCTAGGATGCTGATTCCATGTCAGTGTCTTTCTTAATTCATTCTCTTATATCCTATGTACTATTTCAAACCAATGTCTTTGCTAGCTTTTTCATCGCATGACGCGAAGTTGATTCTACTTGAATGTCATTGCCTTGTTAAGTCTTTTATCTAGCAACCTGTGATGATTCAATGTCAATGTTCTTACCTGAATACGTCTATAATTTCGGTCCAGTACTAAAGTGCCATCCCAGAAAGTCAATGGGCACATTTTCACACGAATTTTGTCGCGCCAATAATTTCTGAACTACACACGACATATGCCAATGGAGTAAACGGCGATCGACAAACGAAGGATCAATATATCCAACATGACCTTGAGTTGGAACTGATAGCGATAGGCGGGAGAAGGGAATTTGTATGAATTGGCTGGTCGCGCGAGAGCCGAGGCAATGTAACTAGAGAATGCGAAGCGACAGAACTTTCGCAGTAGTATCAAGGGATTCCTAACGACAGGCTACAATCTCAATTGAGAAGTTAAATCGACAAGTTAAATTGGAAAAATTACTGAGTGAAATTGAGTGAAGCGAGAAAATTCACAATGCATAGGTCTAGGGCGTATAAGCAACGGGTAGCAAACGATGATTACTCTTAATGCATTTAAGATGGCTACTCCCAAAAGTCCCAGCACAGCCAAGATATACCGGGTTTTCAAGGTATCTGGAAAGAAGAGATGTTGATTGTCACTGCTGACGTTTACCTTACCAGCAATTCTATCAGCGACGTATTCACGCTCAAAATTTGCGACTCTTCGATACAGCCTACTCCGATTTGTCCTTAGCCTTTTCTCTCATGGCCAGCGATGTTGATTCTGTCAATGTTTTTCTTAGCCTTTTATCTTGCAACCTGCTATGATGATTCTATATCAATTTCTTTTTTAGCCTTTTATTTTGCAACCTAGCTGCTGATTCTAGTTCAGTGTCTTTCTTAGCCTTTTATCTTGCATCGTGCAATGTCGATTCTATGTCAATGTCTTTCTCAGTTGTTTATCTTGCAACCTGCGATGGTGATTTATGTGATTGTCTTTCTTACCTTTTCTCTCATACCATGCAGTGCTGATTCCATTATACTGTCTTTCTTGGTATTTTCCTTGTAATCTGCAATATTGATCCAACATCAGTGTCTTTCTTAACCTCTCCTCTTGTAAAATGTGATGCTGATTCTGTGTTAAGTATCTTTCTTTTCTAGCTCTTTCTCTTGTACCCCATGATACTTATTTTATGTTACTGTCTTCCTTCATCTTGTCTCTTGTAACCTACTAGCCTATGCTGATTTTATTTTCCTGTCTTTCTTCGTCTTTTCTCTTTTAGCCTGCGATTATGACTTTGTGTCTTTCTTTTATTACCTATGATGTTGATTTTGTGATTTAATGTCTTCCGGTCTTTCTCAGTAGGGGTTTTTCTTGTATCCCTAAATGTTGATTGTACTTCACTCTCTTTCCTAGTCTTTTCTCTTGTATTTTATTTTATTTGGTTATTTTACGACGCTGTATCAACATCTGAGGTTATTTAGCGTCTGAATGAAATGACTCCGGGGTCCAACACCGAAAGTTACCCAGCATTTGTTCGTATTGGGGTGAGGGAAACCCCCGGAAAAACCTCAACCAGGTAACTTGCCCCGACCGGGAATTGAACCCGGGCCACCTGGTTTCGCGGCCAGACGCGCTGACCGTTACTCCACAGGTATGGACTTTCTCTTGTAACTTAATATGTTCATATTACCTCACTTGCTTTATATTTTCTCTTTACCCTACGATGGTGATTTTATCGCACTGTTTTTCTTAGTATTTTCTCTTGTAACTTACGATGCACATGATACAACACATACGTATGTTCCAGATAGAATTAAAAACTATCATCTCGTCTTTCATTAATGTTTTAAGTTTGAGTTAAAGATGAGAGAATGACTTGAAAATAACTTCTTTTAAACTTCAGGTGCATCACTAGAATTTATCTGACAAAGAAGAAAGAGAGCGAATGTTTATTATATAGCAATAACTATAAATTATAAAGGAACTGGGAAATGCTTCCCAACATTTCAGCAAAGTAGAGGTATTCAGACCATTTAAATTTCGTACGTAGTAATTTAGAAGCTAAATGTTTCGTGTTCTGGTTGAGGCTGTGGGAGAATTTAGTTGAAACGAAAACATTAAAAACAATAAGACGTAGACAATACTAAACTCCTTAAAATAGTATCGTAAACTTTTGTACTAACCTCAAAAGGGAAGACTACGTGTGTAAGCATTTTAGAATTTATGAAGGTTAAACATATTTAATGCTGAGGACGAAACGACTGAGAGATCTTGGAAGGCACTAAACCATGAAAGAAATGCTTTAGCACATACATTGAAGAAGTCGTCAACCTGACTACGGTAAAAGGACATGAGTTTAACTGTGATAACAGTGTTTGGATAGATGTGGCAAGCTGCAATTTTGTATTATGGGCAAATAACATCCGGTTCGTATTTTTTTAAGCTTAGAACATGAAAGGTAGAAAGTAATACTTAACACAGAACAATGACATTCATCTCCTATAAAGTGTTGAATCTTTCTAATAGCCCTCTTTAAATGACACCCTATAAAGAACTTTCTGAAAATGAAATGCTTATGTTCTTATAAAAATAAGTCAATGAAATTTCCCTCAGTGAAATGTATCAGTAGACAAGGGCGATACATGCAATGCCTGAGGTTCGCGCCATGGTTCGAATCCTGGTTACGACATAAAAAAGGTTCGTTGTTAATATCGCATGTATCACTGTCTTATTTAGAAAACCGTTACCGTGCTTATGTTAAGGAATTCCCACTCTGTGTCCATCTAGTTTAACCTAAAGAAACAGATTAGATGGATGGGATAGGATAGGATTAGATAGATAGATAGATAGATAGATAGATAGATAGATAGATAGATAGATAGATAGATAGATAGATAGATAGATAGATAGATAGATAGATAGATAGATAGATAGATAGATAGATAGATAGATAGATAGATAGATAGATAGATAGGTAGGTAGATAGATAGGTAGGTAGATAGATAGGTAGGTAGCTAGGTAGGTAGGTAGGTAGATAGATAGATAGATAGATAGATAGATAGATAGATAGATAGATAGATAGATAGATAGATAGATAGATAGATAGATAGATAGATAGATAGATAGATAGATAGATAGATAGATAGATAGATAGATAGATAGATAGATAGATAGATAGATAGATAGATAGATAGATAGATAGATAGGTAGATAGGTAGGTAGGTAGGTAGGTAGCTAGGTAGGTAGATAGATAGATAGATAGATAGATAGATAGATAGATAGATAGATAGATAGATAGATAGATAGATAGATAGATAGATAGATAGATAGATAGATAGATAGATAGATAGATAGATAGATAGATAGATAGATAGATAGATAGATAGATAGATAGATAGATAGATAGATAGATAGATAGATAGACAGATAGATAGATAGATAGATAGATAGATAGACAGATAGATAGATAGATAGATAGATAGATAGACAGACAGACAGGTATACAGCCAGATAGATAGGTAGGTAGACAGACAGACAGATAGATAAATAGATAGTTGTGCATTAATATGATAGAGCGAATTCGTTTAAATACTTGAATCAACTACGAAAGTTATTTCCTAACAAACAAAATTATTAGTTATTTACATCACACCAATTAAGCCAACATAATGGTACTGTAAGAGAAAGGAAACAAATTTTGCAAAACATCGCCGATACTATGTTGACACACGAATGTGATAATTGTATACTAAGTTACTATTAAAAACTCAACACAAAAACCAGTGAAAATGTATTCTTAAGATCAGTAGTTACACATTACTAAATCACGTACCGTACTTGATTCTGTAGTGACTACAGTATAGTAGTAGCCTATACAATTGAACAAGAGATTTAAAAATGCCAGAAACAAGATGGATTCCGACACATTCTACTACTGCCAAATTAAATGTTAAGTTTTAAACTGAAAGAATGGAGGAGCGGTAGACGACTCAAAACAAAATGGCCAGGTAATTTACATTTTTATGAAGTCGAAACATGCTTTAAGGCCTAAGCCAGTCTATTTGGTGAACATGAAAATGAAGATGATGAAAATGTAATTCCGTCTTCGTAGACCAATTTATTTCTTCATTGCCGATGGCTGTACGAATATCCGAATTGTGAGTTGAGTAACACTTTAACAATTTCTGTGAATGTTTCAGAAATAATATGTAAACATTTTTACTTCATGCTTGTTGCAACAAACGTCGACATTTCTATTGTAGGTTGTGAATTATTACATTTGGTGAACCACTCGATGTTGTCCAAGTGATAGTGCACGTTTCTACAAGTTCAGTGAATTTGCGTACGCCTAGCACAGTCCGGATCAGCTAGCTTAGTGTCCTAAGGGTGAAAACTAACCATTTTCCCCCCATTACTACATATGCTAGTGGATTATACTGATTTTCTAGTTTGCAGGTTGAATTTTCTTTTGCCAACTTCTTTTCGAATTTCGGTACTGAAAAATACTACAATTGGTAACGATTTTCTGTTATGTTGGCAGCAGTGACAGTAGTTGTCGGTAGTGCAAATTCTGAACATTGAAACTGTTCTAGATTTCTGAGCTGATTACTGGAAGCTAGTGAAATTTGAACATACTAATAATTAATTAATATTAGTAACAATATTAGGCCTAATAGATAATAGTTATTTTATGTGTTGCGTTGTGGTTACAATTCAAGATTATAGGCAGATAAGTGTAAATAAATATAACATACGGTGTGATACATGCACTTGGGTGATCGATAGAAATGCCATTTCACATTTAGATTAGCCTAAGTTATTTCGTGTTCAGATTTTTATTACAATAATGTCAAAGCATGGCAGTGACTCCGCCAAGAAAACGCTAATTATAATAAAATAAATACGGGGCTATATTTTATAGCGTATATTGGCTTTGGCTTTAAACCAATCGCAGATTAGTCAATAACTTCATATTAATTTGGTCTAGTACGATCCTTGGCTTGGGTAGATATAAATTGGTCCCTTTTTGAGTAGCCGCTTCATAAGTTTCTTCTTCCTCTCCACGTCATCTATGCATGGTATCATCAGTGAAGTTCCTTACTTAGGTAGGCCTATTTCTGTATGTTACAGTAACTCTCAAAATTTCTGTTACTGTATTTAAATTACCTCTATTCAATGGCGTACGAAGAATTTTGTCGAGGGTCATTATTAATTTTTTAGAATGTAAATTATCGGTATTTTAAATGTGTATTATTATTATTATTATTATTATTATTATTATTATTATTATTATTATGCTATGTTCTACGAGATTAGATAAAATTAGAAATGAAAATATCAGGCAGGAACTAGGAACATGCCCACTTTTGATAAAATAGACAATTATAGACAAGATTGGAAATTACATGTAGAGAGAATGGACAACTACAGACTTCCTAAGAAAGCAATGAATTATAAACCAAAAGGACGAAGAGATCAGGGACGACCAATGAAAAGATGGAGCGACCTTTGAAGCCGGAACGGGCAATTGCTCATACCTTGAAGTGAACAAGAACAAGAAGAAGAAGATACTATGTTCTAATAGAATATATTCATGAATATCCTTATAAAATCTTTCAAAAATAATTTCTACACAGTTATTCAATTTTTAACAAATTCTAATTTCTGTTTAATCTTGTATAATATTGTCAGTGTGTGTCTTCACTTGCGTGATTCGGGTTCCGCATATTGCGGATAGATGGCAAGACTGTGGCCCATTTTAAAGTTGCACACCACTTCGGCGGGCCAAGTTATTTGCGAAGAGTTATGTCGTGTTTTAGGGCGAGTGTATGTGTAAGTGTTCGTGTAAGTATAGTGTAGGGAATGGGTAAGGAAGGTGAGGATGGGAAAAAGGGAAATCCAGTGCTGGCACGTAGCCTACTCTTGTCGAATAGCGGCCCCCGCCAGGCTTAACGGACGAAGCACTGCCATCTCTTCATATACACTGCGGAGAGATTTGGGATTTAACCTAGGCATATAGGTGCACAATTTATGATTATAGAAGTTGTGCGCCGCCATCTTTCCTAGTCCCGAGGTAGAAATTTTGCATGGAAATTTCTGACCCCGCCGGGAGTCGAGTCCAGGCCGGTTACACTGGAATCTTGTATAATAAAAAATACTTGTGTCATTATTACAATTATATAAGAAGTTTATATTAAAAATATGAACTGTCAAATGTACAAAACGTTAAAAGAACGTTTCACAATAAAGTTAGAACTCAAAATAACGAAGAGGTAAATAATGCTCTTAAAATGAGTTTAAAATCGACAATGCACAATATTTAACATCTACACTGTAGAACTGTCAAAACAACATATTTCACCACAAGTTCAATTTCATATTGTGTTGGCTCCATTTTATTACAAGGTCGGTACTAGGCGGTAGGTCTCTCTATAATAAAGATAGCATTGTTATAGTAATTCAAACTTGACGCAGCACCAAGCACAGGGATTATATTGAATGAGGCAGCGTTTCTCAAACCATGGTCCGCGGACCACCTGTTGTCCTCGAGGTCTGCCCTTGTGGTCCTTCAAAAAAGGCAGAAGGAAACATAAAATTCAAACAAATTGCTTATCACACTATAGCTGAAAAATTTCAGAGTTTATAAATGACACTTTTTTTCCCCAGTATCGACATTTTATGAAATTTATTTACCTTACCCGTCTATAGACTTTCCACTCTACTCTCAGCAACAAAAGAGGGATTTAAAGCACTATCTTTTCCGTGCACATCTGGCGTCATGCTTGTACCTGAATTCATAACAGAACCAAAGTACCGAAACTTTTCGTGTATTTATGACTTTCTTAATAGTTTGCCGACACCAAGTCTGCACATTGAAATGGTCACGTACTGTACGTCATACACAAATAATAGAACATGCAAAACTGTATATTTAGGCCTACTTGTTGAAAATCGGGCATGTTTCTGCATTAATTTCTTTTATTTCTGTTTTTACAGATGACGATATAAGAAATTTTCTTCTATTAACATTAACTTAATTAGTTAATATTAATATAAAATTAAATGAATTAAATTAATTTTAATTAATTATTTCTACATTAAAATGTAAGTATACTGGTATTAAAATATGCTACATAAATGATAAATTTTCTTTCTAAGGGAACAAGAGTAGGTGGTCCGCGAAACTGTTCTGACTTAAAAAAGTGGTCCCCATTTGAGAAAAGTTTGAGAAATACTGGAATGAGGGATAGGAGGAACTATGTCTTATGTCGATGCAATAAAAATTAGAGAAGGAAAAATTATTATGGATAAAAAAAATACTGAAATCTAAATATGTCATAATTCAAGATGGCGCCGGTTCAAACTCAATAATCCCCTTGCGTACGCTCCTCCCCCTATTTAATAACAGAGAGCATTTTCTGAAGCCAGTGCGAGAAATTCAATGGAAACTTTAGCCTGCGTAATTAATTCAATAAATAGTCAAGAACAAGAGCGAATACGAAATGTGTCAGAGTCCGGACTTCGAATGTCAATGACGAGAAATCTCGGGAAAATATTTTTAGAGCTACGCATCTTAATTTGGGACTTAAGAACGTGAAGTATGACCATATCGTTATCTACCCTTAATCCTTTGTCAGAAATCCAGTACGGGGATGCAGTATCATGTAACAGCAATGTATGGAGCCTAAACTCCACAATACTTTAGATTACGGTTCTCTCATGCTTTTACAGCTTTCCGGTACGTGTGTTACAACAAAACGTCGATAATGGAATATTAATGTCGATAGTAAATCAATGTTAAGACCCCACGGCATATCGTGCATTTGACGCTTTCTAGCACGAGGTGGGATTTAACTGGCCAATATTTTATGTTAACACCAGTTTGATGCCCAGAACATAAGGAAGTAGAGGAGATTCATTTCACACTCAAAAGATTGCTCAGTTGGCAAAGTGTGTGGTGAGAAATTGATCTCCTACACGCCTCCATGCAGATACGTTTATGCTATACGGTGTGAATGAAAAGTGTTACGAATTTTAAGAGTATGTAGCTCTAATTAAATTGGAAACCATGCAGCTACCATTAAGAAATAAACAATTTCTTGTAATAGCCTACGTGGTACTACATTATCACTCCGCCGAGTTAGCTCTGTGGTAGCGTATCTGCCTCCAGACTAAGTAAGTAAATCCGTGGCGCTACAGCCCATGAAGGGCAAAGACCGACCAGCTGGCTGCTGGCCTCACGTCCACATGCCGAAGCAGAGGTAGCCGATCATCCAACCAGAATGGAGGTATTGTGTGATTAGCACGATGATCCCCCCAGTCGTTTTCGCTACCTATTGTAGTTCCCCAAGTGCATCACAATGCTAGGTGGACACCGGTTCCATACACTGGCCGAAATTTCATGAGAAAATTCTTCCCTCACGAGGACTCGAACCAGAGCGCATTCTGTAACGCGAGTCCTAGGCAGGATGCCTTAGCCCACGACGCCACGGGACGGGACATCTGACTCCAGACTAGCCAGTAAAATTTCTATTTCGGGACTAGGAGAGATGGCGGTGCACAATTTCTAATCACTAGATAGTTTTTTTATTGGGTTATTTTACGATGCTGTATCAACATTATTTAGTTATTTAGCGTCTGAATGAAATGAAGGTGATAATGCCGGTGAAATGAGTCCGGGGTCCAGCACCGAAAGTTACCCAGCATTTGCTCATATTGGGTTGAGGGAAAACCCCGGAAAAAACCTCAACCAGGTAACTTGCCCCGACCGGGATTCGAACCCGGGCCACCTGGTTTCGCGGCCAGACGCGCTGACCGTTACTCTACAGGTGTGGACCACTAGATAGTGCATCAATATAATAATAATCGTGGCGCTACAGCCATTGAAGGGCCCAGAATGGTTATCTAGCGTCTGAATGAGATGAAGGTAATAGCGAGATGAGCACAGGGTTCAGTGCAGAAAGTTATCTAGCATTTGCTGTTAACGGGTTGAAAGAAAATCCTGGAAAAAACCTCAGACAGGTAACTTGTTTCAACCAGGATTTGAACCCAGGCCCACTCGTTTCACGGTCAGACGTGCTAACCGTTAAGGCTGGTTCACAATAAACCGGGAATGAAAACGACAACGAGAACGAGAACGGAAATAATGTTAAAATAAGTGTACTTAAATGTGAGCGTTCACAATAGTTAGTTGTGAATGCTCACATTTAACTACATTTATTTGAACAATATTTCCGTTCCCGTTCTCGTTGTCGTTTTCATTCCCGGTTTATTGTGAACCAGCCTTTACTCCACAGCAGTGGACTTCTCACCTTTCTTGAATTTCTTTTTACAAGTCACATTTTCACTAAAGAAAAATGCATCTTTCTATACGAAGAACTTTATTCCCCTTTCTCAACAACTCAACAACAAAAACAAGAAGAAAATGTTAAATATGGTATAGTAAAATGTCAAAAAAACGAAGAAAGTATTACGACTTTATGAGAAATAGACTTTTTCAAATTAGAGGATAAGGAACGAGAATCGAGGTGAAAGTTTTTTTATTGTAATATTGTCTTGGATTTTATTGCCCCGAACGCGACAGGGGGATCAATAGAAAGCAAGGACTGACCGGCAGGCGTGTAGAGCGGGCGATGCGTTCTTTCTCTTCATTCTTGGATGGGCACTTGTTAGGAGCAATGGCCATATAAAGAAAGGCCGAACAAAAACACGACAAAGCCTACCAACCTGATATTTTCAAGTTTTCCTTCGTCTGTTACAACATTTATTTTTACTTTCTCGTTGAGTGTGTTACAGAGAAATTATTGTGAACTATTAAGAGACATTTCGCTCACGTATTCTACATCTACAACTACAAAATTATACTGTTTATCCGTTCGTCCGTCTATGACTCTATGTAATAATAATCTCTGGAATTAAACTACCGGTACTAGTCGAATTTTGTTCATATTCAATCGCCGAGTTTTACCAATATTCAACAGGCTATATTTGAAAAACGTCAAGTTAACTGCAAATTTTATGATGTCTTGTTTTAAAATAAGAATTATTGAAAAACATCGATCAAGAAATAATTGAGTTTGGCGTCATCTTTGTTGACGCACAGAATATCCCTTAGTTCATGCAACTTTTATACAAGCGAAGATTATAACATGAAAGAGTCCTGGCTCATGAGTCACAATAAGGATCTCCTGTAAATGAGGTACATTTGTTGAAATTAATTACTTGATACCTGGAATATATACAACTGATTAAATTCTTCGTGATAGAAAATATTGAAAAAATGAAAGGGAATTTCAGGAAATCTCTATAAGGTAACGTCTATACAAGAATTAGGGTAATACTAATGGAATTAGGATAAATAAATACAATTTTCTGTAAGATTTAACTTTCTCTAATGAACGAATGTGTTACACATTAAATAACCTATGAATAACAGTCAATTTTCCGAGAATAATAATAATAGTAATAGTAATAATAATAATAATAATAATAATATATAGGCTACTATTAAAAGAACAACTTAAGAACAGCTTTTAAGCCAAAGACAATTAACAATTAACTGTATATTGTTTAATTTATTTCCATATACATGCAATAAGACTTATTTTGTTAAGTTTATTTATACACTCTTTTACATCTGTGGTCATATCGCGTGTTTAGAATCTGTGGGTATACCAGTGAAGTTTGTCACTTTGAAGCAAATAATATCCACCATTCTCTTCTGAGATGGATATAAGCAAATATTTATGATATATTCTCATGTACTTATATAGGGTAAAGGTAGTAATATTGTGAGAGTTCTTTTTGAGAATTTATTACAATTTTACTGATTGAGAGAGGACTGTTTTGTGCATAAACTTGTCCACGAACATTTCCTTAACACGTTGACGCGAAAAAAACCGATCTTCCACTAGCTCAGTAAAATTGTAATAAATTCTCAAAAAGAACTATCACAATATTGCCAGCCTTTACCCTACAATTAACTACAACTACTGTTGATTGTTTTTGGCTCTAAAACAGCTCTTTATTTATCTTCTTAATAATACATTCTGTTTTAATACATTATTTTTGCTATGGGAGTATTAACTCTTTGTAGTTTCATTGATTCTGGTTCACGTTAACACTTTGTTGAAAAAAACTTAAAATTGGTTAATGACACGTTAAACAATTTTAAGTTCTTCATAGCCAATTTCATTCCGTTCATTAGATACACTTAAATCTTAAAGCTAATTATATTTATTTACCCAAATTCTTCATTATAATTCCTGCACAGACATTACGTTAATCTCCTGTCATTTTTTTACTCATTATCGCGTTTCTAAATAAGCAATGTCACATCAAATTTATATAATATATAAAAGTATATCTTAAATTTGAGATTACACTTCTTTTTCTCCTTCTCTCATTATTTAACAGTCTTTGAAGAAATATGGAGCAATATTAAACGACTGAAATTAAATTCAGTCTTTATTTGTAGCTTTGTAAGAATAAATATAAGTGTTCAAAAGATTACAAATTTCCCTCCTGTTGAAAAGAAATTGTGTATGTAAATTTCTTACGGAGACTGTATGATGCGATAGTTTCTCATCATTACTTTACTAATGAGTAATGACTTAAATGGATGTAATTAACGGAAAATTGTGTAATAATAAAAAGGAAAACGGAAACACCACAAAAAATATTCTAAAACACAGTCTTTGGTTTCAATAAATTTTAATATGATCCGTTGGAATTTTAAGTTGGGTTTCCAAAGTAAAAAAGTTGACGCTATATTCATTCTATTTTACGAAAAACCTATTATTAAAGTCTAATTCTGGGCTCGAACTCCAATCTCACTGAAACCAGTATTAAAGTACATTAACGAGTCGTCTACTAGAAAAATACGAAAGGTTGGAAGACAAGCAAATTATTTTTGACGTCTCCCAATTGAAAAACCGTTACAATGCATCACGTTCGTTTTGTAGTGGAATAAAAGAGGTTGATTATACGCAATTACATGTTATTTGTACATCAAGCTGACAACTTTGTATTGTTCTGCATCTCATGTCTGTTATCGGTGTGGTTGTATGACTATGCAGCTATCGCCCATGTTACAGGATGAGTTTATTTCACCCCTTTCGCTTCTGATAGGGACAGAAGTCATTCAAGCATACCGTGATCACTTTTAACTGTTGTTTTAAATGTTCTTTGCAATGATAATGCGGGCTATACAAATAAATAAAAGTTATAAATAAATAAATAAATAAATAAATAAATAAATAAATAAATAAATAAAATGAAACGAAAAAGCAAAGCAAAAAGAGAAAACAAAAACAAAACAAAAAAATAAATATCAGGTATATAAATAAATAAATGAATATGTAAATGAATAAATAAGTATATAAATAAATGAGTAGCTTAATATAAAAAACGGACATCTGACCTCAGATCGAAATTTAGATAGCTGTGGATTTTTATACAATTTTTCATGCTCTTTCCAGTTATAGTGAAACCACATGCAAACTCTAACACTACATTTATAAAATAAATTGTGTTAGATATTACAAAGAACACTGTGAAACAAAAAATTGCCTCTAGATCAAAACTACGGAGACGACAGATGTCCGTCTTTGATATTAAACTACTCAAATAAACTGTAAATAGTAGAGACATTGAAAACGTTCCTGTTATTTTCAGCTTCATACTTCAAACACAGCAGCATAGTTTCATACTATAATTCCTGCCAACTTTTTCAACTCCTCATGTAACTTTTTTTTTATCGATACGTAAAATGTTGGACATAATTTGATAAAAGTAATTTTCACAGCATTATAATAATAATAATAATAATAATAATAATAATAATAATATTATAATAATAATAATGTTTTTAACCTGGCAGAGTTAAGGTCATACGGCTTTCTCTAACACTGAACCAGGAGTAAAACTGCATTACAAAAAACACTACAAATTTACAAAGTACACTACAATTTTACACACAAAACTGAATAAGATAATAATAATAAAATGTAAACAACAAGCAAGTAGAAATTAGACATAATATATAACATACAGAAAGAAAGAAAAAAGCATAATAAAATGTGAACAGCAGGTCAAAATAAATGAGACATACAAAGTATAAAGTATAAAAAAATAAAACAATTAATAATAATAATAATAATAATAATAATAATAATAATAATAAAATAAGAATAATAATAAAATAATAATAATAATAATAATAAAATAATAATAATAATAAAATAATAATAATAATAATAATAATAATAAAATAAGAATAGTAATAATAATAATAATAATAATAATAATAATAACAACAACATATTGCAGTACAAAGCATACAATGAATACAATATTTTTAAGTACACACAGCAAGGAAAATTATGATTATATATAGCTCAACTTATCACATTATAGATATACCATTATCGGAAAATATGAAAACAAAAATATAAAATAAGTTAAATATCACTAGAACATAAAAAAATGTGTATACGGTACGTGGAAACATGCAATACAACACTTGTCATAATAGTAAGTTAGTTTGGCAACTCGTCATAAGATAATTTTCTAACTTGGATTTGAAAGATTTCAATGTTCGGCAGCCCTTGACTTCAGGCGGCAGAGAGTTCCAAGCGATCATATATATATATATATATATATATATATATATATATATATATATATATATTACTCACTATTGAATTCTATGCGAAATAATATGTTATATATTTTTTCTGAATTTACATAAATGAATATGAGTGCATTGATCTAAAAAAAATTAGGGTTGATTTTTTTTTACTAGTAGTTAGTAATACGATAACAGGCCTATTGAAAATAGACCATTGTAATAATATTTCTCTGATTAGTTATGTCCAAAGATCCTGGGTTTTATGCGTGAATATGTATCTTTGGATGTGATGTTTAATGTAAAGGTATCCGTTGCTTATACGGCCGCTCTCATTTGCACTGCATATGCATCGACATTATGAATTTTTCCAATTTAACTTGTCAGCTGCTGATTATCGCTCAAATGAAATTGTAGCCTGGTTAGTAACAAATCGTTTAGCACCGCTACGGACGTTCTAGATCTTCACAATCTCGAGTTACGCTGCCTCGGCTCCCGCGCGACATGCAATTTGTGCAAATTCCTCCCCTCCTGTGTATCGCTAGATGACGTCGCCCGCTCCAACTACAGCTGCGGTTTGTTTACGGCGATCATCGCCGGGCGCACATCGCTGGCGATTGTCGCCTGGAATTGCTAGAAGTTAAAATGAATGCGCACGGTTTCTTTACAGCGATGATCGCCAACGTAGACCGTTGGACGCGACGCAGATCGCTGGAGGTTGCTTCTGAAGCAAATTCAGAACGCACATCGCTGCATACATGTTCAATAATCGATATATAAGGCCATGTAGAAATATTGAATCGAGTAATGGCAACGAAACAAATGAGAATTGCCAGCGATGTATGCTGACGATCATCGCCAGCGTTTATAATTGCCGGCGATGTGCGTTCGGCGATGATCGCTGTAAACAAACCGTAGCTTTTAGGCCACGTTGGATACATTAATCTTTGGTCTGTCGATCGTTGTTTACTTCATTTGAGTATGTCGTGTAGTTTAGAAATTATAGGCGCAACAAAGATCACCTGAATGTGTCTGTCGACTTTCAGGGATGGCATCTTAATACTGACCGAACTTATAGACGTACTCAAGTCCAAATCATCTGATTATCAAAAATCACTATAATTAAAATTCTTGCATAAATACAATAACAGTCTACTTTAAATATACGTGATTCTGAATTCTGATCGTCGGTGAAGTCGCCCTCGGTAGCGTAGTTGGTATAGCGCAGGCCTTCTATGCTCCAGGTTGCGGGTTTGATCCCGGCCGATGGCATTTAAGTGTGTTTAAATGCGACAGGCTCTCATGTCAGTAGATTTACTGGCATGTAGCTAAAAGAACTCCTGCGGGACAAAATTCCGGCACACCGGCGACGCTGATATAAACTCTGCAGTTGCTAGCGTCGTTAAATAACACATAATTTAATTTATATTTTCGTTGGTGAAAACATTGTACATATTTAACATATGCAGTAGTTTAATTGTATTGTATTTATTAACATTCCATGGTATTCATACATTTCTTTACAGCTAGACTATGGAACAAGTCAAAAAACTTAATACTATTATAAAGTCTTAATTTACAGTCACAGTCTAGATCAAATATATACGGACGAGATTTACAATATAGTCTACTGGTACAACACATAGTTTTAGTATCAATTTCATGAACTGTTATTGAATGTCATGAATTCACCTACAGAATAGAAGGCGTGAGAAATTAGGTACTTCTTTAATTTGGCCCTAAATAATATTATGTTTTGAGTTTCATTTTTTATATCGATAGGGAGGCTATTAAAAATTTTTACTGCCATATAACGCACTCCTTTTTGATAGCACGATAGACTTGCCGATGGAGTATGAAAGTCATTTTTTGACGTGTATTTATCTATGAACTGTTGAATTAGTTACAAAGTTTTCACGATTACATATGAGGAAGATTATTAATGAAAAGATATACTGATACGCCATGGGCATTATATGTACTGTAGTTTTTTGAAAATAGTCCTACACGATTCCCTAGATTTGGCACCTGCTATTATACTAATTACTCTTTCCAACTATATTCTTGCTTTTCTTTACAGTGTTTGTTGTGGTATTCCCTATATTTTTATTTGTAATTTTGTTAATTTATTCTCAGTCATTCTAACATTTTTTTCTTCATACCAGCAGGTTCAACGCTTAAACATAGAATCGCCCCCATAAAAATATTATTCCATTGAAAATAACTAACATACAAAATAAAGTACAGAAAGTAGAAACCTGCTCATATGGCTACACAATGTTACCGCTGTAGCAGGCATCGAATTTGATTCTCAACACAGCTGGTGTAATTTGAAAACAGAGCATTCTAGAGTTATTTTTCTTTCCTTTTCTCTTTTTTTTCTCCCCTTTCTTCTTCCACTGCAACGATGTGTGTAAGACCTGAGGGCCTCCCCCCTCCTATCCCCTTATTATGAGCTCGCCCAGCTACCTGGGCCAGCGTATACCTGAATCTCACCTCTCCCTCTTCCACCACTGACACTTGACAAGTTGCTTTTGAAATTTCGAGCCGAGCCTACTCAGCGGCATAATACTGGCTCGCAACTTCTTGTGTTCGACATGGGAAGGGAGGGCTATCCTGCGTTGCCAAGTCGAACGAACCAGTTGCTCCCCCCTTCTCCCTCATCAGGAAACCCTCCTCCTACTCCTCATCCCATAACATTATACATTGGATACTATCCAAGACTTTCGCAAAAGGCTGATTTCCATCATGCATGCATTGTTTTCCCATATAAGTATGTTGCTAGGTTACTGCTCAATGTAACAAAGCTTCGGTATGAAGAGACACAGGTTAATTTTCTTTAAATCTTATACCTACAAAAATTCAGCTTATTTCTTTCATCACAGTGGTTAACTAACTTCTACAGTTCATTCAAACACATTAGAACACTGATTCAACAAAACGAAATTTTAGTATTACAAGAAACATGGAACATTTCTCTTATTAAAGCTTAAGGGAATATTCCACTAAAAATGACAACTTTTTTCCCTCATCATTTTTTCAACCAAATTTTGAGAGTATGTTTACTATGTACACTGGTGGCCATAATTCTGGAAACTTTTTGTTTTTGTACTGCATTATTATAACATCTGCATTGATTCATAGATTTATACAATTGAAAATGTTACTCGTGACTGATTCGTTAATTATGGGGTTATAATAAAGGTATTATATTAAATCCTGAATATTTTAACAATAAATAATTATTTCTATGTGGGAAATTATGTTCTTGTCGTTTAGAAGAGTTTCTTTGATCTTTCAATGCTAATCGACAAATCTGCCTCACATCTCTTGGACTTACTTTAGGTTTTCTATCAGTCCTAAATGTTCCTTTACAAGATTTTGTGGATTTGTACTTCTGCCATAGGCCTACCTTCTGGATGCCAGACACTGTAGCACCATTAACAAGTTTCCTTGCAATTTCCTTGAATGTGCAGCCTTCTTCTCGAAGCGTGACTGCCCTAGAAGGTGTCCAGTCCTTTCGTGGATCCATTGTGATAAAATGATCAATAAAATTTGTTGTAAAGCAATCAGGTGTTCACCTAACGAAATCTTAAGTCAGACTAATGATAGAAACACACTAATAATGTCCACATTTTATGCTAACAGTGCTCAACAATGCTTCTACCGATGAACAATAATCTTAAAATAAAAAATGGGCCAGTTTTTATTACAGTAAATAATGGGAAATTATAATGAAATCTGAAATTAATATTTAGATCTTAAACGACAAGAACATAATTTTCCACATAGTAATGATTATTTATTGTTAAAATATTCAGGATTTAATATAATACCTTTATTATAACCCCATAATTAACGAAACAGTCATGAGTAACATTTTCAATTGTATAAATCTGTGAATCAATGCAGATGTTATAATAATTCAGTACAAAAACAAAAAGTTTCCAGAATTATGGCCACCAGTGTAAAGGACTAACAAAATCCAAATTTTCAACTCCCAAATGTTTTTGGCTTTTTATTTTTTATTCTTTTTAGAAATGTTTTCAAACCCAAGTTCTTAGCAGAAGACCTCAATTTTTAAGCTTTTTTTTGGGGGGGGGGGTTATATTCGCAAGACAGAGAAACATTTCTATGCATTCGTTTTATGAAATATCTCATTTATTCACTTAAAAAATAAAATTTAAAAAATGTTATTTTTCCTATAATTTATGAAAGAAAATATTAATAAAATATACTATCAGCATTTCTCATAAAATAAATGCATAGGAACATGCAGTTACCTCATAAATACTTATTGTTTTATTATATTATTGTGATGTACCGAAGTACATATGATCTTTCCGTGCAGGAATTCTGCGTTATCATATGATGAACGATCAGTGGAGCGGAGAAAAATTCTCCTTCATCATAAATAACTTACTTGCAATAAAAATTTCATCCAGATTGATCAATATGTGGCATAAAAAAGTTGGTTTTGAATCAAGGAAAAATAAACTTACGGAAAAATGGATTTGAAAGTAAAATTAATATTTTTATAAATTAAAATTCTCCTTCGCTACATTTATCTAATAACTTCAGGAAGCCAACTTTAGAATAAAAAGTTACTAGTTTTGTAATCAGAAATTTGTAAAAAGGAATTCTTTGATGAAAAAATAATTTCAACACCTCTTTAAATGCCACGCTTCCTTAGAGCCTTAATTAAAAATAAATTAAGCCTATTTATAATCAAAATTGAACCAAATCCATTTGGGGTACGAAAATATACATTCTAAAGAACTGAAATTGCCAATAAAAATGTTTTGAAAAATTTTCATGATTTTCTGTGGAGTCTCTCCTTAACAAACGTTAATGCAAATACGTGAACTGCCTATATACCCACTCTGCAAAATATGCCACTGCCTTCATATTTTGTCATTGCCTTAAAGTTTAAGTATTAGCTAATTATTTTCTATTTTTTTTTTGTATTGAATTTCAGCTAAACGCAGTGTTTGCCTAGTTCCTAACACTTATTCGTTAACAGTTACAGAAAAACATTATTAGACTTTTTTCTTCAGTTATTTATGCTCAACCACCAGCATTTTCTTTGACAGTTTATATCGTTTACACACTGTATACGTATACCAAGAAATTGTATGTTAGTGTCTGACAAAAATGCTGCCTAAGTTGTGAATAATGATGAATGATGATAAAAAATGTCAGTGTTATGAACAATTTTTAACTATACTGTATTTAGAAAAAATCCTGCGAGATCTTATAAATGCACATTGCAGGCCTACCTGTTTTTTTTCTAACACATAACTTACTGGCTGTTGTAACTATACTTGTTGCTGGGGAAAAAAAAAAAATTAGTATACGTACGGTATTAGAAACACACATCGCAATATGTTTTTTTTTTTCCTACAAAAAGCACAGGAATTATAATAAATGAGATAATATGTGTGCATTCTAATGCTTCATTACATTTCAAGTATATATATTGATTACACAACTTTTAACACTTTATCACTTTGGAAAACGTATTATTTGTCTTTCTTGTGTGAAATAATTTTACATTACCTCGTTTCAGCCTGCTATCGGCCATCTTCAGAACTGGTTGTTGCTGGCCTTGGCGCCTCTTGTTTGTGTTTCTTGTGGGGGTGAGTTTGTGTAGTGTAATGTGGAGTCAAAGAGTGTGTGTGTTCTGAAATTGAGTTGTGTGTTGAGAATTTCATTTGGATGCGTTTTTGTGTGTCTGTATCCAAATGAAATTCTCAACACACAACTCAATTTCAGAAAACACACACACACACACACACACACACACACACACACACACACACACACACACACACACACACACTGACGACCTGGTTGGCTAGTTGGTATAGCGCTGGCCTTCTATGCCCAAGGTTGCGGGTTCGATCCCGAGCCAGGTCGATGGCATGCGACAGACTCATGTCAGTAGATTTACTGGTATGCAAAAGAACTCCTGCGGGACAAAATTCCGGCACATCCGGCGACGCTGATATATCCTCTGCAGTTGCGAGCGTCGTTAAATAAGACATAACATTTTAACACACACTCTTTGACGCCACATTACACTACACAAACACACCCCCAGAAGAAACACAAACAAAAGGCGCCAAGACCAGCAACAACCAGTTCTGAAGATGGCCGATAGCAGGCTGAAACATGTTAACAAGGTAATGTAAAATTTAACACATTTCAAGTGTTGGGAGTTACAAAGACTTGCTTCGATGTAGCAAAGCTTCAATATTGGACATATACAGTAGATGGCCATTTTATGACAAAAACAATGGATTTCAATACAATCGCCGCGTGTGCCCAGTCTCTAACGATCGTTCATTGACTTGAGCTTTTGCCTCCCCTAACTAAAGTCATTCATATTTGCGGCATACTTCACATTAGCCAAGCTCTTTTATCATGCATATATACAGGCACCCGCATAACCGGACCAAGGTTAAAATTGTTAATTGTAGTTTGAAGCCTGCGTTAGCACAGTGCCGACTGAATACAGGCAACTATCATTTGTTTTATTTGCTGCCAAGCTTATGTCACCCGTGTCTGTAACAATATAACTAGACAATGACCATTGTGTAGAGGCAATTATAATGATTTATTGGTTATTTACCGACGCTGTTTCAACAACTGAGGTTACATTCCATCCACATAATTGGTGATAACATAAGAGAGAATTACAATAAAGGCGAATGAAAGAATACTATGCCATTATGACAGTCACACATTCCTACTACACTAATCAGGTTTTGAACCCAGACACTCGTAGTACTACAAGTTGTTTCGTTTAATTTTACGATTCATTGTGCGACTTCTGACTTTTGCTGTGGAATGAGCAAATCGAAAAGTGGCTTAAGTAACATATGCAGTCTGGCTTCTTTTAACAGATGTAACTCGATGCACCATGTTTATCATTATGAGATTTCATTTTCTTTGACTATTACACTTTTACTACGTCATACTACTTTTGACCAATAAAACGGTAAGAAAGAACATATTTCAACCAATCATGGCTACTTATCGCACAATTTTATCGCGTCCCTAGCATTTGTTTCTTTGTTTGCCAACATTTCAAACTGCGCTGGTCTGGACGTCACAAAAAAAAAATTACAAACCACTCCAGTCGATGCACAGCAGTTTCAAATATGACTCACATTGGCATTCAAGAACAAGAATTAATAAAGATCACTGGTCATACCTATGCATCTTCCCTGAAATCCTATTTACAAATAAATGAAGAGCACCATTCGGAAATCCTGAATAAGTTGAGGAATACACCATGTAGGTCTACATCAACGAGTTCCACTTCTTTTACGCACACGTCCAATATAACATCAACTGAACCACCAACCACTAAAACATTAAAATTTGAAAATTGTACGTTCAATAATTTAATTATTCCTTTTAAAATTATTCATGTTTATTTTTTATGTCATCGTCGTTAATTAAAACTTTTCTAACACTTGTATATATTATTTAGGTTATGTTATAGCTTCTGCTATATGATATTATGGATAGTCATGTATCAGAGATTGTTTAATATTAAGATTTATTGAAAATCATCTGTCAAGTGACGTTGATTACTGGAATTCGGATAATTGAAGTGGAATGCAACTGTTTTAATAAAAATGAAACTGAATCAACAAAGTCTTCTTGACTAGTAACACTGCCATCGTGATCTAGATCGAGAAGGCATTGCTAGTAATCGTCTACAGACTTCAATGAAGATTCCATAGTTGGCACAACTGATAGCAAGATAACAGCTAATCATAACACACTACTGCCATCTAGCATGCATCTAGAGTAATATCTGTAATGTTGAGATGGTACAATAATACATTTGAAGACAGTTGTATTTTCGTAAGTCAATTAATATTTTATTGTACTGGAATACTTCGTTACTTCTAATCTTTATATACTTTCTTCTAATCGTGTAATAGTCAATTAAATCCCACTCGAGTTTTGATTTTCTCTGGATAAACCAAAACCTCTAGTGAGATTACTGTTGATAATCTACTACTAAATTTAATTCTTAAATAACTAGGCGAAATAAATGGAGAGTCTCTTGAATTGCATTCAGTATCATCGTATTATTCACGAAATGATGTATCCCAAATTTCTTCAACTTTTCTGGGAATTAATTTCAAACTTTTGCACCCCTTTCGACCGGTTACTACACACATGTTTTTTCCACTTACAGTCACAATTTTGTTTTTACCCCTTCAAATGTAATATTCAGAGTGAAAGTAATACAACTGTGTATATTTTAACAGCTTGGGCCTATTCCGGGTTTAGAGTACAACAAAAGTTTTAATACCATATTAGTCCCAAATGGATACTTTTCTAAAAAAAATGTTTTTCTCGTATTTTTACTTGGTTATTTAACGACGAAGTAAAACTACTGGATTATTTAGCGTCGATGGATTTTATGATAGCGAGATGGTATTTGGCCAGATGAGACTGAGGATTCGCTATAGATTACGTGACATTCGCCTTATGATTGGAGAAAACCTCGGAAAAAACTCAATCAGGCAATCAGCCCAAGCTGGAATAGAACCCATGCCCGAGCGTAACTAGAGTTCAGAAGCCAAATGCGCTAGCTATGCTGGTGGCCCCCTAAATGTTAATGCTGTTCCATAGCATAAAATTATGGCTTAAAAGACTACAGAAAAAAATACAAAATAGAAAGATGCACACTTATACCTAATAAGAATAAGGTAAGTATATGCTTTCCTGACGGGAATCGAATCTGATCCCCTAGATCAGCGGTCGTCAGCACAGAGCACCCTGGGGCTAGCGTCTCTTACCCGCAGAGAACACAGTGCACCATGGTGCACTCGTAGCTGCTAGCGTGTATGCTGTCTACCGCTTCCTGCTGCACGACAAGGCACACGGGACGGCTTCGCTTACCTTTTGCACATTTCAACTAGTGCTGACGATCATTGCCCTAGATTTATAGCAACATACACTCGTGGAGAGCCTCGTACAACGCAATGGTAAGTTTCATATTAGTCTAATAATGTTACATAAGAATATTTCAAGCATTTGAAACAATTATTCCACAAATCAGACTTCTCTTTGATTTTTATTCCATAGTTATAAGAACTGTGCGTGTATTATACTTTTAAGTAACTGCAACACTCGCACACAAACTAATAAAATTGATTATATTATGTGGGTTGTGGTACAACCCTTCGCGCAGTTAAGGTAAATTATGCGGGCTCATTGCGCAAACTCCAAATTTCGACCACGCCAATATATGGCCAATAAATATTTCCAGGATCCCTCTTACTCAGGACAGAGTTATTTACATGTCATAAATTTATAATACGGTCTCGCACTCTTATTACGCTGTCCAAGAAAACCAGGTTAGTGATTGTACTGTGCTGTAGACAGAACTGCTTATCAAGAAGAACAAGGCGCATCCCTGAAATCTTTAGTCCAAGTAGGCTTTTTCCATACATCATGAAATACATTAGTTGTAACTGTGCTGCCAGTCTAAGCCGCCCCAACCACATTACGCATTCCTCTCCAATCATTAAATCTATGTATCGTAACTCTGGTGATACTCTGTTGTACCTCATACAGCTACTTGAGTCGTCATATCTACAACAGGTAGAACCTGGGAGGCTTGTGTGCCTCTTTTGCACATCTATGACTTGTATAGAATTCTATATATATCTTTGGACAAACTGCAAAGAATACTCACTACAGCGAATAACCGTTCATACACAAATGAAACAGAAATGATGAAAAGGAACTGTCCCGTTTCGAGTCTAGGTCTGGCCTAAAATTTACATTGAACAATCCATAGTTACAATTAGACGGAGTTACGCAATAAGAGACCAAGCGCCAAAAACCTGTTTCGAGATATTGGCCACTGAAATACAATTTTTTTATAAAATATTTTATGCAAGAAGTATTATAACATTCATACTATTACAAAAAAAATAGCACAAATAAAATTAAAAAAAAAAAGGCTAGCCGATTTTTAAAAAGAGTCCAGCAGCTGAATTAATATTTCAAAGCAAAATAAATAGCCTAAATGAATTTTATACAACAAACGAATTTTTGCTTATAGCTAAATAGCATCAAAATTCAGATATTGCATTCTTGATTTTACAGAGTTAAATTAGCCTGTCATCAACATATTTATGCAAATATCTCACTTTTTTTTTCAAATTGTCGGTTTATCTATTATTGCGTAACTCCGTCCAATTGTGGCTGACAAGGTCGTAGTTGAGGTTTTTCTTGGGATTCTCCCATTTCCTCATATTATACACCTACATCATTCCGCCAATATTTCTCCATTTCGTCGTCATTTCATAGCATTCCCGAACGCCAACTGGCGACGCACGGAGGGGGCTGGCCTAGAGACAAGTGGGGTTGCCTTATCGAAACCTGGGAATGCAGCGAACCTTAGTCTAATCAGCCGGTGTAGGTTTGAGAATGCGACTGGCTTGAGGGTTAGCGTAATAGATCTTGAAAGGTCGCAGTGCTGGATCTTAGTGTCCCCCCCTGCCCCCCCTCCAGAAACTCAATTCAATTCAGTTCAAACCTATGCTCTTACGGAATCAATCGAAGTCTTCCGAAGGGGACTTAGTGTATCGCAGCCGGTCTTTTCTTTGTCTAAGCTTGTACATTAATCATGCCAATTTTTATTTCAAAGAATCTATAGAATCTGAAAAAAAATAGTTGAAATATAGTAAAATTATACGAGCGAAAAGTGAATTCCGGCTTTAAACTATTTTCCACTCAACACCAACACTATACTTATGCAATGCAGAATTTTCCTGGTTTGAGGTCAAAAAGACAACGGAATATCATCTGTGATAACTAGGGTGCGGATTTCAGCGTATTTGCATATTTTATTTCTTAGTTGCAAATCATATGCAATCATTATATAAATGCATTACAAGCTATCTGTAACCAAAGGTCAAGGTTTTTTAGTGTGTGTGTGTGTGTGTGTGTGTGTGTCTATATATATATATATATATATATATATATTATATATTTAAACCTCTCCTTACGGACATCCCCAAGATACGGACACTCCTCATATACAGACAGATTTTTATATCCCAACTGAAATAATATAAAAATAATGATAAATTCCACTCTCGTTTACGGACACTCTCAGACACGGACATGGACAGCTGTTTCATAGTCCTAAAGCTTGCTTTACCTCCTGACTGCGGACAGAACTTGGATTTTAAGACCTAACGTGTTACAAAAATGGAAAATTTAGTACAAAATTCCTTAACACGAAAGAAGGCAATAAGGGTCTCCTAGGCTACCACTAGCCCAGCCGGCTACCCTTTGTTAGCTGGATAAACAAAGTCATAAAATTTAACCTGTCTGATGGGTCCAAGGTTTCCGCGATAGTGAAATTGTATTCGACACATGATAGGATTAGTGGGATTATTCTCTTCACTTCAATCAGTTGTTCTGTTTCGAGAGACATGGCACCTGAACGTAAAGGTTAAGTTGAAAACTATAAATTACAGTACTGCATAACTATTGACCTAGAATAAAATTGCATGGAACAGTAATGTATTTTCCTTTTTCCGTCTTATCTACTGTAGTTCAAAGTTGCAAAGAATTTACTGTAGTACAGTATACTGTATTTATAATTAAACTACAGTAATACATCTCATTTAAAGAGTGAAGGGATACATAATGCATATTATAAATTTACTGTTAGATTGGGGAGCCTCTCTCCCAATAAAGGACACCTCCCAGATGCAGATAGATTGTTACGTCCCATCGATGTCCGTAAATGAGAGGTTTCACTGTATACATATTTCAGCTTTTAGCTCATATAAAAGCATATTTTATTATTTTCTTTTAGCAATGTGGTGCTTAAACCAAGATTAAGAAGAGGCCTACGGAAAATCGGGAAAATGGAATACGGAAGAAACTCAGACATTGAAACATATTACAGGAGTTATATTTTATTTATTGCAATCTGACAACATTCAGATAGTGCACTGTTGTCGAAGAATCATTTTGGACAAATCCTTGGCAATCAACAACGCACTCAATTAATTAAGTGCACTGTTGACTCTGAGCAAATTTACAATATTGGGATGCTATGATGGATGAAAGTTGTGATTAAAAGAACATTTGAATCGGTCATTTGTAAAGCCACATGAGTCACAGAAAATAAGTTTCGAGAAAAATAGAAAAAAAATACCTATAGTTAATGCATTTTCTGTTAGGTCTGTGGAATTTTTACAGGAGGCCCGTACATTAGTATGTCTGATTACAAAAGCATTGTATCTTAATCATCTCATTTCATATCACCTTAAACTATTTTTTTTAATTTTTTGGACTCATGTTGTTTTAACAAGTACCAATAATAATTCCAGTATCCTGACAAAATATGGAGTGTATTGTTTGTTGTAGTGTGGAATAGATTATTATACAGTTTTCAAACAACTTATATTGTTATGTTTATTTCATATTCAAAACGATTCATATCATTCACAAATTTAATTAAATTCAAAATATCATTGCCGACTAAAAAAAGTTATTCGCGAGTAATTAATTTTCATATCAGTGTGTCACATGTTTAATGGAAATGTATGAGTACAGACATATCTTTAGTTCACAATAAGAAAATAACATAAATTGCTTATTATCCCTCCAAAAAAGGCGGTGTTTCTTGCTTTGGGATCTCTCTTCGAGGACTTTTTCTCTTTATATCATGCACTTGAAGGTACACAGGTACACGTCTTGTTCATTTTTGCTTTCAAATGACGTAATTTTATTAAACATATCTATTCTATCTGGTACAGGTACTTTCATAGAACACTGCTGATTATTTTTTCTTCTACAGAACTCTTGGAACTACACTCACTGTCCAACACCTTGACAAAGAAGTGCATGATAGCAAATGCGTCATGGCTGCATTAAGCGTTAAAGCCACATGAGTCCGGGACTGATGTGTTTTTGAAAGAACTCAATATTTTAAGATTTTATAGAATGCTTAGTAATAATCGGAATCATGTTGGTTTGACTGAATTATACGTCCACCTTAGTGCTTCCTATAGTACCGGTAACTCATTTTTGTCAAAATGTGGGATCGTGTGGTTTTACAAGTGACCGATTCATTTATTCAAAACAAGAAGCCACCTTACTGTCTACTCCGTACGTGCATAAGATTTTTGTCACTACAGTAGAATGCTGTAATAGGATTGGAACAGAAGTCACAGAAAGTGTTAATAGGCATCTTTGCACTCGCTAAACTCGAATTTCGGCACCTGCCAACAATAATATAGACACGACAATGCAATTTTTTTTTACGTACCGGCAAACCAGAATATTAATGATTTTGTTATGATAGATCTTAGAAGCTTCGACAGTAGGTACATTGTATTTTAGAATAGCTTACCTGCAAGAAAATTGTTTTACATCTTGATTACACAACTTTTAACACTGTATCACTTCGGAACATATATGATAAGACTTTCTTGTGTTAAATTTTAACGTACCTTGTTTACATGTTTCGACCTATATATGGGCCATCTTCAGAACTGGTCGTTGTTGGTCTTGGCGCCTCTTGTTGTTTCCTGTGGGGGTGCGTTCGTAGTGTAGAGTCAAAGAGTGTATGTGTTTTGAAATTGAGTTGTGTGTTGAGAATAGGAATAGAGAATAGAACAATCTGAAATATACAGACACACGAAAACACAACCCAACGATATTCTCAACACACAACTCAATTTCAAAACACATACACTCTTTGACTCTCCACTACGAACGCACCCTCACAGGAAACAACAAGATGCGCCAAGACCAACAACGACCAGTTCTGAAGATGACCCATAAATAGGTCGAAACATGTAAACAAGGTACGTTAAAATTTAACACAAGAAAGTCTTATCATAGCCTACATATTCCGAAAATTATTTATTAATTCTGAATTGTTTCATCAACCATACCTAACGAAAAATGTGATAGAAGAGTACTGCTTAAGCAGTGGGTTGAAGGATACACAAATTTAACAATTGATGGTGTCTCAGTATTCTTATGTATACAACCAACAATTAATATTAGTATATATATTTTTTTCAATTTTAAGAGTGCATATTTTGTTATGTTTAGTGCATGTATCGTGATTTTTAAGTGCATACGTGCATGCTTATTTTCCCGCTTTTTAGTGCATATGAATCCGTCTCCTAGTGATAACACAGGTATTTACAACACATGAACATAGTCTACATCGAACTCGAACCAACGACCTTGGCTTTCATTCAGTGTCAAAGCTGCACCTTAACTGTTGCGTGCACCACGCCATCGTTCATCAAATAAAGAAAGGCACTGTAATTGTAATTTATGAAGTGTTGGAGAGATAACTTACAGTATGTTGACAATAAAGAAGGAAAATTTTATTTCGGAGAAAGTAGCGTGCTTCTTTTGCAAATACTATTCCAAGAACTATGTGGCAATTTTAAAGAATGTTATAAAAACTTATCTGATTTTTTTTTTCATATCAGAGCCCAGACCTCCTGTGTTATGTAGCTACAATATTTTCTTATTACCGCGTTATTTTAAAACTTATCTATAAATATTACAGTTTTTGTGTTAAAACGGTAGCGTAGGGGAAAATAATGCAGATAAAAGTACACAATTGCCCATATAGACGGCAAAAGAAAAGAAACACTTGAAACTTCGTATTTTTTATAAAGTTTTATATTTTAATAACAAGTGTTAAAACGAATCTCAAGAAAAATGAAACGAGAGATGCAGAGGACTCTAGACAAAGCACACTACTGTAAGCAGCATGTTTCTGTCCTCTGGTAACGTTGAATGTTATAAGTCTTTGTGTGGCTCCCGCTGAAATACGTAACTGATAATCAGAGGAAAACAACTAGAATTATCAGTGGAGATACTTAAGCTTCCTAGATTCACTTGTAATTAGAGGGAAAAAATTCGCTCCGGCGCCGAGGATCGAACCCGGGTCCTTGGCTCTACGTACAAAGCGCTCTAACCATTGATCTACATCAGCGTTGTCAGACAGAGACTAAACGGAGCGGAGCGCTCCACTAGACTGGTTGCGTGCCTCCGGTGTTTCCACAGACATAAGCAAGTTCACGCTCCGATCTAGCTCCACAACCGGTTTTGGAGCTTACAACTCTGACACTACTGATCTACACCAAAGTTCAATCCACAGCACCGGATCGAATCCCCCTCCTCTAGTGTTTTTCCCTTTGTGGCCTTGCTCCAATTTCGACATGTATGTTGATATATTATATTGAGTTAACTGCAATTATACAAGGAGCGCACTCAATTGATTGACTTGGTGGCCGGGATTGCACAGTATACAGAGTGTCCATTTATCTTGTGCACATATTATAACTTTTTTATTTTTATTTATTTTATTTATTTTATTATTTTGCTAATAATCGTAACATAAATATAAAATATACAGAGAAATTTAGCTTGCCCCTGAAAGAGTAGAACTCGTGCTCAGGGGCGGATTCCTGTTTGGATAGGTGCTGGAATTTTTGTTTTTGAGCGTTATGTTAGAACGAGGGACTAACATGAGTGTGGAGATTTGGTGCATGTAACTACATTATGGTACAAGATACACGTGACGTCATCAATTTTTCAAATAGCACTACATACTTTAATCATGTTACATTGATTACACACATTAAGACGAGTTCAAAAATTTATCACAATGTCATCTTCCTAATCACTAACAATAAAACGAAACAAAAACGTACTTCCAATATGATAATGTTATGCTTTGAGCCTCACAGAAGATGTTCCAAATGGTGACCATTGACATTAATGCACATTCGAAGACGTTCCCCAAAACCCGTATGACTGCCAGGCATGTTGCTGGCTGAATGGACACACAAGCCTGTCGAATACGTTGCTCATGTCGTCTGGTGTTGTCAGAATGTTCTGGTACACTCTGTCCTTCACAGTTCCTCACAGGAAGAAATCGAGTGGCGACGGGTCCGGAGAACGTGCAGGTCAATGTACGTGGATTGTGGCGTCGACAGTTGTTGTGGTTTGTTTACATGTTAAGACAGCAAACACACAACACACGACGGGTACGGACGTCAGTCGTCTTTCGTTTTGTGTAAGTTAATGCACAAGATGAATGGGGCACCACAACAAACTGCACATTCTAATGGCATTCATTTTGCATTTTGTTGTTATTGATTGAGAAGGTGACCTTGTGATACATTTTTGAACTCGTCTTAATGTGTGTAATCAATGTAACATGATTAAAGTATGTAGTGCTATTTGAAAAAATTGATGACGTCACATGTATCTTGTACCATAATGTAGTTACATGCACCAAATCTCTACACTCATATTAGCCCCTCGTTCTAACATAACTCTCAGAAACAAAAATTCCAATACCTATCCAAACAAAAAAGTTATAATAGGTGAACAAAATAAATGGGCATGTGCACTGTTAGGCGAAGAATCTAGTCTACGTAAAAATTAATTTTTGGTCCTACAGAATTTATCCGTTATGGTAACAATTGTAATTAGAGGAGAAAAATTCGGTCCGCTGCAGTGGATTGAACTTCGGCGGAGCTCAATGGTTAGAGCGCTTGGTATGTAGAACCAAGGACTCGGGTTCGATCCCCGGCGCCGGAGCGAATTTTTCTCGTCTAATTACAATTGTTACCATAACAGATAAATTCTGTAGGACCAAAAATTAATCTTTACGTAATTTCTAGATTCACATTTTACTGTGAAATTTAATAAAATATAGTTTTACGAAAGTTTTAACACAGTTCTCTTAGTCTATGAAAACAATTCAGAACGTACTTATTAGCCAAAATTTTACAGGTGCAACGAAGCTAATTGTTGACAAAAGTTCACAACTAACTGGACTATTTCTCGATCTGAATCTACGCATACAGTATATTTCGTGGGAGTCATTTACGTGGAGATTACACGATGCCTGGTCTCCATAGACAAAAATATTGACGTTAATTTCGTAATTGGAATTCGAATCAACGTTATGTCCAAGCATCTTATCTACTGTTTAAAACACGGTGGTGATGCAAGGATAGACAAAATTTGAGTACTTGCAGTATAAAGTAGCTGTGAGAGAATAGCTAAATGTTTTTGGCAATGTAGACATCGCAAAAGGCTTTTCTTATACATCTTATATCAGTCTGTATAGGCCTAACCTTTTCTTCTGAGTTCTTATTCGGTATGAGAGAAACGATAACGATAAAGGGAGTGGGGCATCTGAAAGTCATGCGAGCGCACGTCCTTGCAAGGAGATTTGGACTGCGGGTAAAAATGTGATCTCCAAGCCGGTAGCTCATTTGTCTCACTCAATGACTCGCCGTTTCGAGTAAAGAACGTAAAAAATGTTTACGGGAATAAGCTGAAAGGTGAATATTAACCTAATACATAACACAGTAGGGGTAAAGAAAATTCGCAGAGCACTATTAGAAGAAAGTTCAGGAGAAGCAAGTCAGAATCGCCTAAGACAGCTTTTCTCAAACTATGGTCCGCGGACTACCTGTGGTCCTTGACGTCTGCCCTTGTGGTCCTTCAAAAAAAAAAGCAGAAGAAAAATAAAATTTAAAAGAATTGCGTATCACTCAATAGCTGAAAATCTCAGAGTTTGGAAATGGCACATGGCAATCGCCTTTCACTTTTTCTCTCAGTACTGATATTTTATGAAATTCATTACCCTATTCGTCTACTGAATTCTCACTTTACTTTCCACAACAAAAGAGGGAGTTAAAGCACTATGAACTTGGCGTTTCCCTACACATCTGGCGCCGCCCCTGTAACTCAGCCAGGGACCACCAAATTCATAACAGAGGACCGAACCTTTTCATGTATTTATAAATTTAATAGTTTTGCCAACACCCAGTCTGAACATTGAAATGGTCACGTACTGTACGTCGTACACCAATAATAAAAGTCTGAGATCACAATTTGAAACTTATTTTCCAAGTAAATATGACGAATTTTCATGGGTCCGTGATCACTTTCATTGCGATATTGAGACTAACAAACTTTCATTGAATAAACTAAGATAATATACCGATAATTAAACAGTTAATTGAATTCTCGAATGAGACCAGACTTAAAATGAAATTCCAAGCGAAGATATGGTTAATTTCTAGACCGCATCACAAGTGAAAAAAGAATATAGTGAACTATACAATGGTGCTTTAGGAATTATAATTCAGTCTGCTTCTAAGTATCTGTGTGAGAAAGGGTTTTCATCACTAACTCTAATAAAAACAAAGTAGGCTACCGAAATCGACTCGATGTATGTGACAATCTCCGGCCTAAGCTTACCAGCGAACAACTGTGCAAGAATCGGCAGGTTCATCCATCTCATTATCATTAATGTGAGTACCAACATTTATTTATTTGTTTTTTTTTTTAGTTAATAAGTTAAAGATTATCCAAACTCTAACAGCCTTGAATTATTAAAGAAACAAAAATGAATGTTCTTCTATTAATATTAGCTTAATTAGTTAATACTAATATAAAATTAATTGAACTTAATTAATTTTAGTTAATTAATTAATTGTATTTTAAAATATAAATGCATTGATATTAAAATATACTACAAAAATGATAAATTTGCTTTCGAAGGGAACAAGAGTAAGGTGGTCCGCGTAACTGTTCTGACTTAAAGTGGTCCCCACTTCGAAAAAGTTTGAGAAACGCTGGCATAAGATATTAGACGAGGCTTCCAGGATGATAGATCTATTGACAGTATGTCCACTTTTCATACAGTCTATTTGGAATTATGCCCATAAAAATACAGGTTCACAGTACACATATCCACTGTATGTTCACTACCAAATGTCCATTTCACATGAAGCCCACGTCTTTTCAATGTCCATTACGTTTAATAGAATTTTAATGTGAACCAATTAGCTATATGCTGCAACTCTACCGAACTGTGTCTTATAATAGAATTGCCATGAAAATAAACGGCATTTATTATTTACATATATCATTGAAAGTTTCTATGGAAATGAATAGAAGTAGTTCACCAAAATTTAGACAGTTACTTTTCACTGAAGGTTAAACGTTGGACTGTACTTTTAACAAGTGAACCAAAGATATACTAAATTGTGGACCTGTAAAATTGTTAATATCCATTTAATTCCCCCATTATGAGTCTATTACGACGTGGAAGTGTAAACAATGAAGATAAATGTAAAAAAATTCACACAATTATTGTCAGAATAAACAAGAAAAATCTCCTGTTTTTATCCCGTGCATTTGATGCTGTTGTTAAAACTTACAAAATCAATAATATCGGGCTCTATACTAAATCAACGAGACGTCGGATTTTAACTGTACGTCAATCAATTAAAATAAAATGTATCAATCACCATCAATAATGCAGCGTGTGATGAATTATGTGTCTGAAACAAAAACAGCCGATGTGACGGGACAACCGACGTGAAGTTTTCCAAATGTTTGAATTGCATTTAAACTGTTATTTATGCGCTGTAGCATTGCAGGTAAGTCTGAAGACTACAACAACAGATAATTAAACGAGTCTGGCTTTGTTTTATTTCTTTCCTATCTTGAGAATTTGCATTATATACGATTACGTAGCCGGACTCTAGTAATATATACAGTAGGTGCATTTTGACCCACGATGTTATATGCTTTCCAATGAATAAAATAAGATAATATACCGAAATAACTTCCACAAATCAATTTCACCATGAGACAAAAATAAGGAGAATCGACAATAAATTGGCAGGAAAGACAATATTACAACCAAATTGAAAAGAAAAGGGAATTTGTAAAAGAGTCTACAGGCCGAAAGAAAAGAGTTGAGGTTGATTATCGAAAAACGCCAATAAACATTTTAAATTTTCCTATATGATAATGATATGGTGATGATGGTAAATGGGCAGAATAGTCTTATTTTCCTTTTATTTTCGACACTGCTTACATTTAAGGCGGTGCGCTACTGAAATGTCTAAAATCTACAATTTTTTAGCTAGAGTGTTGAAATTTTACTGTATAAGCATATCAATATCACAATCACATATTGTAAATTTCAATCTTTTCTCACAAACACTTTAAACAAAAAATTAAACTTATTTTGTGTTCTTTTCTATTTTTAGTGAAGATCCTATTTCTAATATATATATATATATATATATATATATATATATATATATACACACACTGTATTAGGATGCTGTATATTGTAAAATGGAGCATTAGTATTGTCCTACTCTAATTTGTTCATTTGTAAAAAAAAAAATAATAATATAATTTCTTCAATGTTCAAACATCAATAAAAATAATAATATTGCTTTACGTATAATCCTCTAGAAATAAAACTATGCTGAATACAGTCAATCAAATGCTCCATTTCACAACAGAGATATTAATGAATGATGCCAAGTTTCATCACTCTAGCTTTAACCATTGAGGAATAAAACGAATACTTGTAGTTGAAAACGCAGAAAATTTCTTTCTTGAGATAATAGAATTTAAAGTTTTGATCGCTCATAACGCGAGCATTAACATGACTTCTACCAAATTATATAGAAGTATACATATAATTTGTCCCGCGCCGTGGAGTCGTGACCTAAGCATCCTGCCTAGGATTCGCGTTACGGAATCCGCGCTAGTTCGAGTCCTCATGAGAAGTAATTTTCTCATGAAATTTCGGCCAGTGTATGGGACCGGTGCCCACCAAGCATCGTGATGCACTTGGGAAGCTACGATAGGTAGCGAAATTCGGTTACACAAGCCAGCTATAACGGCTGGGGGGCTCATCGTACTAACCATACGATACCTCCATTCTAGTTGGATGATCGTCCACCTCTGCTCCGGCATGTGGCCGTGAGGCCAGCAGTCGGCTGGTCGGTGTTGGCCCCTTCATGGGCTGTACCGCCACGGATTATTATACATATAATTAAAATACTGGAATATTTCACGACATACTCCTCATGAAACAGTAAATTTTTAGCACGAAAATAAAATAATAAAATTTGTCAAAATTTGACTTTTTTCAGTGGCGTACCGCCTTAAACGTTTAAAATACAACACTTGCGCATTTAAAAATTATAATACAGAGTCTTCCATCTACGAAGTTACATAAATGGTGCCTCCTATAGTACCCCTGTTGTACTCTCCGAAGTTCAAGGACGTTTGTCGACCGTTGCATCAGTACAGTCAACATCAGTCTACTGAAGGGATTACTCAATAGTGCGTATTGTAGTGCAAGTTATTATGTTTTTCCTAATTGTATGAGAACACTGAAGAAATTTATTACTTTCAGGAGGATTTTTTTTGTCTGCAGGTAGTATTAAAAACAATGCACAGAATCACGAAATACAATGGTAAATATCGCAACATTTATTCGAATTCTGTTCGAAGCAAGAGTCTGTGAATTCGTAAACATTGGTTAAAGATATGTTGTCTTATAAAGCAGGACACAACCCGGCTTCTCTCACGAAACTCGGCGGTGGAACTGGGGAGCAGTACATACATACATACATACATACATACGTCTTTATCATCATAATCATCATCATCATCATTATCTTTTGCTGTGAAATTGATTGGTCCATTCCTCATCTACATCATTCTTTAAATGATTGATTACTTCAGTTTTATTACTATCAACGATAAAAGGTATGATAAATGTGGTTAACCAATTAATATAAAAACTAGCTGGATATGTTGTTATAATAGACTTTGTCTCCCTTCGAAATTTCAGAGTGAATTGAGAAGAAGCGCATGTCATGTATATTTTTAGATTTTATTCCATGTGATTCATATCTCCGGATGCGACATCACATTGTAATATTAAGAACAACATGTGGGGAGGAAAAGAGAGAACGAGGACAACTTCTGTCTCAAGAAAGCAACTGCAAATGAAATGTCTTGTGTGCTGTTTTATTAGTTCTAGTATTTATATCTGTATTAATGTAAGCACGTCATTCGAGAGTACTGTTGTGGGGAGGTAGAGTTTCCATGCCTTCTGAACCTGGATACAGGGAGAAGGTGTGATCAGCATCATACTCAATCTATTTTTTTTATCCCCTGCAAGTCCCGGTACTCAGTTTTGTAGAAAATCGAGTGAACTCCAAAAACATCGTGAAAGATTTTGAAAGTTAAAATACCTCGCTCACATGCATGGATGACATTTTACATGAGTTTAATGTGGTTAGATATTTTTTTAGTAAGTTATTTTACGACGCTGTATCAACATCTCAGGTTATTTAGCGTCTGAATGAGATGAAGGTGGTAATGTCGGTGAAATGAGTCCGGGGTCTGGCACCGATAGTTACCCGGCATAGGCGGAGTTATGGTGGGACATGGGGGGACACTGCCCCCCCCACAAACTTGCCTGTACTCTTTTTTTTATATTAACGTTAGAAAATATTGAATTCAAAAGATTTTATTTGCCTTGCTTTTTACGAGTATATGTCCAAAAATGGATTGCGATAACTACTGTAGCACTGGGCATTTTACGTATGTTAGATGTAGCAATGCATTCCTACATTCCTAGAAACATCCGTTGAGAATATATCCAAAAATGGATTGCGATAACTACTGTAGTACTGGGCAGTTTACGTATGTTAGATGTGGCAATGCATTCCTACATTCATAGAAACTTCCGTTGAGTATATGTCCAAAATGGATTGCGATAACTACTGTAGCACTGGGCATTTTACATGTGTTAGATGTGGCAATGCATTCCTACATTCCTAGAAACTTCCGTTGAGTATCTGTCCAAAAATGGATTGCGATAAACTATAGCACTGGGCACTTTACGTGTGTTAGATGTGACAATGAAGTCCTACATTCCTAGAAACTTCCATTGAGTATATATCCAAAAATGGATTGGCATCGAAACTAATAGAAAATCTTGTACTCGCTGTGATTTGCACAGGCGTCTGGCAATTTTATTTCAGTTGAGTGTGTGCACAAGGTAATTTAGCAACAATGCGTCAACTAAGGAGGACGCTCCACAAACTGGTTTCTCTAGTGTTTCACTTTGTGTAAGCTGAAGAGAAACATTAAAGGAATTATTTAAGCCTACATGTCAGCTACATGAGCTATTGTTACAAAAGGAGACAGGTGTGGGAATATCTGAGCACGAAATCGTCAGACCCGTGAAATATAGCTTCGCATATGATTTACATACGAAAACAATGAGTACGTGGGCCTCTTTGTAGATATAAATGCAAGGTTGTAACATTTTTTAACTTGGGAGACGCCATATGCATGAAATGTTTGGTACAGTGAGCACAAAACGTATTTTGTTAAGAAAATTACCGGCTTTTTTTTATGAAAGGTCAACATGTGTAGGCAATTATTTTTTTATTTTATCATACTCCGAAATTGTTAAGGAATAAGTATATTTTAATATCTGAAATCTTTCCCAGTTAACTCTTGAATTACTACTTCCTGTCCCAATTTCATAATTACATAATTCATACTACATGTGTATTTTCAACGCATTTGTTGCTATCCAGCTCAAGATTCTTGCATCTTCCTTTGTTTTATATTTGATAGTTGTAATGCAAGAATATACAGAATATTAACTAATATTTGAGAAACCTTTGGGAAACCGATAGAGAAACAACAAACAAGCAAAAAGGACACGGAAAATAGTCAATTTCGCTTCTTTTTTTTTCTATTACAAGTAATCTTATTTCATGTGAATTAGTTCTTACGTTAGTGAGTCATGTTCATTAAATAACTAGGCCTTGTAAAAAAAATCTAGATACTTATTATTGCAACCTGGAAACTGAAAACAAGGGACAATGAAAGCTTAAAGATTCATGATGGGGCTCCGCATATTTTTCTCTTGCTACCAGAGTGATTCTAAGTCAGCGATTCCCTAATAAATAAGTCGTGGGGTACCAATATCCTGGCTTGCTCGTTCCCCTGACTTCAATCCATTGCATTTTTATTTATTCGCCAGCGTGTTGAAGAAGGATGTCAGAAGGTACAACAAACAACTTGAGTATGGAAGAGAGTAAGACAGTCATAATGTAGCGCTTAGAAGTCTGTATTAGAACTCCATGGAGACCATTTTGAGCATTATCTATATAGAGTGAATACTACTGTATTAGTACCTTTTATACCCATTGTGATCTTATCTTCCTACTAGTATATATGTACATATATATATATAATATTTGTATTATTTCTATCTGTTTTTTTTTGCCTTTTTTGTTTTTATTTGTATCTGCAATTTTACTTCTATTTCTTATTTTCTTCTTCTCTCTGCATTTGTTTCTTGTGTAAGTATGTCTCTTTGTATTCTGGTGATGTGGTAGAGAAAGCCTGATTGCCTTAACTCCGCCAGATTAAATAAATAAATAAATAAATAAATAAATAAATAAATAAATAAATAAATAAATAAATAAATAAATAAATAAATAAATAAATAAATAAATAAATAAATAAATAAATAAATAAATAAATAAATAAATAAATAAATAAATAAATATAAATAAATAAATGCAGTCTTAGAAGATCGCAGCGTGATGGAGGATACTGTGGTGGTGAAATTCGAGATAAGAACTCTCATTATATGATGAACAGTTATGGAGATATTAGAGGCAATACTCAGACGTCAAATGAGGTAATAGTTAACTTTTATTCATAGCGCGTAGTAATTGGAGTTAAATGACAAGAACACAACAACAATGTGATGCAAGATCCAATCTGAATGGTAGCAAGATGGTCAGAAATTTAGAGGAAATGGATGGACGAGGAGCGAAAAATAAACATGAAAAATAGTCAGTTCTGAAATCGAAATTACCTTGCCCACGCATTCATAGTTTAAAAGCACTCGCTTTTGTTGAATTCTTTATCGAGGGTTTGACAAAATATATATCGAACACATAGAGAAAAATAAAAATCTCAGTGGTAGCATGTACCATTCCCTTAAATGTCGGATTTCATCGCTTCAGGGCAAGAACTACGAAGAAAATAACTGTAGTTGATTTGTCTTCAAGTACTGTACAGTGAGTTCTCTGTGCAATGTCCCATTTAAAAATTTCAATGCGTATCTGTTTCTCATTGTGAAGTAAAGTAAGCACGTGATGTTTACATTGCGTACGTCAAGCAGGCGCAGTTTTCAAAGCGTGCTGCGCGACCCACCTGTTGTCCGGGTTGAACTGAATTGTAGCAAACCTATGTGCGCGATGCTTGGAGTGACGAACGTGTAATTTGGAAGTACGGGATGTTCGTCGAGGACATGTTAGAGTTACAGTCTGAGTTTAAACCCGTGCACACAGAAGCGTTTCCCACGAAAATAATACTTACTCCATTAGATATTTAGAAATCTATCTTATTTATGCATGTTTTATGGCAGGAGTCGTCAGCACAGAGCACGCTGGGGCTAAAGTCTCTTACCCGCAGAAAACGCAGTGCACCATAGTGCACTCCGTAGCTGCTAGCGGGTATGCTCTCTATCTTTCCCTGCTGCACGACGGTGCACATGGGACGGCACCGCGTACCCTTTGCACATTTCAGCGAGTGCTGACGACCACTGTTTTATGGGGTCTATTACGCTCTGTTCTTCGAAGACGGCATTTAGTATTCACCCTGTAGAATTATGCATGGACTGCATGGACTTCGTAAACATGTAAAAATAAAGTTGTAATAAGCAAATAATAAAAATAAAGTTGTAAAAAACAAATATATATGAACTAAAAGCAACAGTGATTAAAAACGAGGTGTGGCTGTGTTTAGGATATGAGTTTTATGTAAATACGTTTCTGTTAAGTAGATCTAGACGAGATCTTTCGTTTGGCACCATAATCAGAGCCCTAGCACATCGGAATCGCGAGATATACTACCCAAAAAATTTCTACCATTCCCAAAACGAGCGCCAGTCGCCGTGGGCCCCATCCACGTCTCACACAAGCGCGGCGCCAAATCAAGTTCATGCTCACATCGTAGTCGTATACCCTGTCGAACGAGACTAAATTTGTTTCAATAATATTATTACTCACGAAGTTATAGAGCCGTCGCTCTTATTCCCAGCAGCCAATCACGTTGCAGGTCGGCAACATTTAAACGTATGCGTCTTGTGATTCGCTGCTGATAACGTTATGCACTTCCTATTGCTCGATAAACACTTAATATAATCGCCCACCATTTTGGCTCTTTCGTTGGCGTTTCTAGAAAGCACAAGAGGACGTTATTTGCCGCTCAATTATTTGCTCAATTACAGTGCATTTGATTTATTATCATAGGAGCTACGACATGATAATGTTCAACGGTGCGGCAAATAGATTCCTCGTCTGGTAGCTCGGCAACGAAAGAATAAATATGGCGAACGATTCTACCTACCTACTTACCTAGACTTTACAGAGTCTTCACTTCCTAGGCGTAAGCAAAGAGGAGGAGTCAAGTCGGAAATAACAGCGACGCGACTATATAGTGGCGCAATGGATCACCCTGCAAACACTGAATCGCTGTTCCCATCCTGGTAAATACCCCATATATCGACCTGATTTTGAAGACGTATTCACGTCAAAAGCAAAGAAAAATTGACTAAATATTTACATGGGCCTTTTTGCTTGTTGTTAGGTCCTCTATCTATTCTCCAAAGATTTCCTACATATTCGGCTAACTAATACTCCGTATAGGCGCGTGAGTCTCCATACCAATCCATTATGCAGAAAAACTATTATACATTAGTTGCCGAATTAGCTACCACTAGCGAATAAAGATGGAAAGGAAATAAAAAATGTGGCAGATATCGGTATTTAACATACTTACAAATGGCTTTTAAGGAACCCGCAGGTTCATTGCCGCCCTCGCATAAGCCCGCCATCGATCTCTATCCCGTGTAAGATTAATCCAGTCTCTATTATCATAACCCACCTCCCTCAAATCCATTTTAATATTATCCTCCCATCTACGTCTCGACCTCTCCAAAGGTCTTTTTCCCTCTGGTTTCCCAACTAACACACTATATGTATTCGTGCTACATGCCCTGCCCATCTCAAACGTCTGGATTTAATGTTCCTAATTATGTCAGCTTTGCTGTGGTCGTGCCAGAGAATCAATCCTATTCCGAGGCTTATTGTATGGATTCGTAACAAGTTGTTTTTTTACGGTGATGGGTTGTTAGCCCTTCGCCCAATCCCCAAGCTGGAGGACCAACCCTTATCGGCTGTCCACGACTGCTTATTCAATATATTCGCAGCTACTCTCCATAACTGGAGGCCATCTCCTCTATCCGCAACCTGAGGACGCGCCATGCTGTGGTGATGGGGACCCACAATACATGGGATAGCCTATCGGTATTTACATGTATAATGTTTACATTGGAATTTGTGTAAGTTAAAACACAGAAAATCTATATTGTGAACGCAATCATATTATTTAGGCTACTAGATATTCTGTAAATTTTAGTGATAAAAGTTTTACACGACAGACGTCCTTAAGTAATTGAACTTCTCCTGCCATTTCCATTCCACTTTACTCAATTACCGCAAAAGTTTAATTTCTCTTACAAGTCTTTCTAGTGTAAAAGAGACCTTGAATAAATTTAATAATACCACAGCTGAAAAACCAGGGAAAATCTTTCCTGAAACGAATTCCTCCTCTCCAAATCTCAAGGTTCTACCAGCACCGTAACTTTTATTATTTTGATTCCATGGCGCGACAGCCCATAGAGGGCATAGATTGACAAGACTGATCATCGGGCTGCTAGCCTCATGTTCACATGCCTCGGCAGAAGTGACGGTAACTAATGCGACGGTAAGTATGGTTAACCCTTAAATTCACAAAGTATCCTATAGGATACAACAGGTTAATAGGCTATATGCTATAATTTTAATAGAACAATAGAAAAAAAATTGGTAGGAAAATTAAAATTTCACAACAGGCCTAATATTGTACAACATATAAAATATGGACATTGCGACAGTTGTTTTCTTTACAGTCCGATGCGGTTTAATAAACTAGTGTGAGAAATAAAGTTTTGCCAATTTAAGCGTTAACATTGATCCCAATGGTGGAGTATAGTGGAGTACAACAAGGCTGTGGCCTTTCACCACTTCTATTCATTATATTTATGCTCGACCATGCTGAAATGTAGTAATTATACACCTGGCAGCAGTCCTTTAATGCATGTCATTAAAGTACACCTACTCATTAAAGTACAGGTGTTCAGCCAATGACAACTCAGCTTACAGACTTTCAGCCAATGACAAGTCAGCTTTGTACCGTTATAAAACAGCAAGTATCGATTATTCTCGGATATGCAATCGAAAGAGAATTAGCGAAAAGTCACGGAGGCTGGAAATCCAATACTGTCGCAGAAGGTTATGTTCTGTTACTATAATAATTAGCGTTAATTGTAAATAATATTCAAATAAATTCAATTTGTCATCTCGTTTTTCAATGTCGAATTCAATAATCAGGTGCGACAAGTTTAACGGGATTACATCAAGGCCAATGACATTATTGTTCCTCGGAAAAATCAATACTTTCGCGTCTGCGCACATCTCACAATTCACGACCTAGAACAAGGTCACTTCCGATCTTGTCAGATACAAATAAAATGTATACATCTGAATAATTTCAAGTTAGAAATATGGTCGAGCATAAAAAGTCGTATGAAACTCGCTTATAATGGTAATTAAGAAGCTTGTATGAAAATTATGAAACTCGCTTGCGCTCGTTTCATAAACATCCATACTCGCTTCTTAATTACATCATTATAGGCTCGTTGCATAATGTACTAAAATAGAATCATTCAAGATTGGCGACAGACACGCCATGGATTTATTCCAATTAATCGAAATTTGCAGCTTGATGCTTTACTTTTCGCTGATGATTTAGTTCTCATGGCATCAACTGAAGATGATTTACAATATTCAGTACACAATTTAAATATGGTCAGTGAAAAATATAACATGGAAATTAATATTGAAAAAACGAAAATCATGTTATTTTGTGGGAAATTCCCTGTACCAAGTAAAATCTGTTTGAATAATAAAATAATAGAAAGAGTAAATACCATCACTTACCTTGGCTATACACTATCACCTTATGAAGTAGATATTGCTGAAAAAATATGTAAATATAATAAAACAATGGGGATCAGTAATAAAATCATGAAACCTTCACTAGTACAAAGACACACAAGAATAGGCTTGTATAAAACTTTAGCACAGCCAGTATTAAGCTATGGTAGTGAAGAGTGGACTGTGAAGCGGATGTAGAGCGGAAGAATTCACGTAAATACTGAACTTCATTAATCGTCATGTTTTTTTTAATAATTAATTGTTTTACACAAAATAGACTGACACTTATAGTGTTTACTTTGTATGGACGGCAAAATGTTTCGCTAAGAGAAATTTATAGACATTATCGGTAATATGTAACACAGATCTAATGATTGAGAAACGTTTGGAATCTGAAACGTAAAGGGTAGACAGAACAGCATTTTTTTGTTCATACTTTTGCAATTTCACTTCAATGTAATTATTTTTCGCCGAATATTATCATACAAGTATTTCTCTGGTAATTACAAGTCAGAGAACTTGTTCTCTTACCAAATATTTGCAACTGAAAACCACAACATTTTGCTTCAAAATCGCCATATCTCCATATGAAACTCGATGGTATGATATACAGTTACAAGTTTTACCGTTATAAAATGTTGACAGCAGGAATACTACTCCTAAATCATAGCAGGGTATCGAACCCCATCCTTTTAAAAAGCCCCAGCACCCATCTATCTTAACAAAAACTCTGGTTGCGTTGGTTCGCACCCTGCCACCAGGATCAGTTTGTTCTAATCAACTTGTGCAGCTATTGCCGATGTCGTCGACGCGGACGTCGTTGTTGTTTTGTTAATCATGTCATCAAAAATCACCACGCATTTAGGTCGTCCGATTCGCACAAATCATCAGCTGACAGCGCAACATGGAGGTGCGTCGTATTTCATAGGAATACATGATGCAACACTAAAGGCCGTAAATCAGGTGTTAATTTTTATTAAGCCCAATGTTTGCATCGGACTCGCTGATGGGTGCTGTCGATTCCCTCGCCTCGCCGGATGGGAGCCAGCGCCGTGCATTCGCAAACAAGTGAGAAACGCGAGCCGCATCGGCGGTAGTTCGCAAATTCGTAGTTTTCAATCAGCTCGTCCAGCTTTAAACTATTTCTGAAAAAAAAAAAGTAAAGATCCGTTCACCTTCATTACTTGTAGGCCGAACATTGTTTCAAATCTACAACACCTGCATTCCATTTTTGGAAAGGAACTGGGTATTTATCTCTAACTTTATCATCATCATTATCATCTTCTTGTTTAACTTCCTTTCAAGGTTTAGACTGTCATGTCAAGTATTTGGAATTTGATTCAATAACCTTCTTAAACTCTTAGGAAGTGTATTTCGGTCGCATCTACTTATTATCCGTTTGGTCACATTTATGGTCCGTGAGTCGCTCCCATAAATTAATGTTGGTACAGTCATCACCAGGGAACGGATTTATAAGAACTAAAAATGTATTAAATATATAAATAAATAGCTATTTGTTAATAGGGCCAAAATCACATTTTTTTCGAAAATCACTTTCTTAGCTTATAATATTCTTTGAGCATATAGGTACTGATTTCGTCGTTGTTCCTGGAATAACTCCTATGTAACATATTTATCGATTTTCAGATTTTTGCTCTATTAAATAACTTAAATAGTGATACAGCAAATAATAAAATCTCCTATACGTAATTATATTTCCTTTCTTTCGAAAATGTAAGAATTTACAGTCTCCTATGTACGGCTGCCATAGAATGTCCACTGTAGGTGGACTCAATATTGCGATTTTTGTTAAAAGGGCAGAAGTGTAGGACATGTGCCCTTCTAACAACAACATAATGCACTAGGAAACTTAGATGTTGCCTAAACTTCATCAATTAAGTTATTTTAGTTAAAGCTAATAATGAGGCTCGTGGTCATTGTTGCAGTACATGTGTTCAGTCAGAGTGCTGCATTGGAGTTAAATCGTTCGCTTGAACTCGGTCGAGTGTCGCACCCTCGAGTGAGATACGATCGGTCGTGATACGCTCGTAATAAATAGAAGCACAGTACAAGATCATCTCACCGACATGTCTTATCTTGTATGGAAGGCGACAGATAAAATACACATATGTATGTTTTGCTCACACGGTAAAAATAAGGCTTTATTTTCTGCGTTTATGACAAACATTTAATGGAACAGTCAATGGAACGTACCAAAACAGGAACATGAAGTTATAAATAAAATAGTATGAAAAACTTCGATATACAGTTATTATTGCTAATTAATAATTATTCAATATCTGATTTACCACATATATAATATGATAGGTCCATACACAGTGTTCCGCCTATATACTGCGACAACGTAGAAACGTTTTACAAAATATTATTGATATAACAGTAGATTAATAACAATATTAGTACAGAGATAACGTCACAGAAAATATAATAAAACGAATAATCATGCTGCACAACCGTTACAGACGCAAAGATTGATACACTAATTATTAGAGACTACTACTACTACTACCACCACCACCACCACCACCACCACCACCACCACCATTACTGCTACTGCTAGAAAACTTGATACATTTCTTGCATTATCGTGATTGTATTCTCCGTTTATAATAATTACATTTACATCCAATAACATCTATCAGATATGGCAAAAACAAAATCACTGCTGTGTGTGGGAGGGGGAACATTTACCTACAACATTTATATTACATTTTAAAGCAAGTTTTGTAGTTGTACTATGGAGAGGTTAGTTAAACACTGCAAAGGTTTGAAATGATAAACATCTATGATGTTTGAATTACACAAGGAAGGTCAAATTCAACAGTGTTCATAAATTATTTCTCTGTATACTTAATATCTATGATGTTACTACACAGTTCGTCACTGTAACAAGAACGAATGTCTAACGCTCGGCTTATACCGTTCGGGGATTTATCGCTCGTGACAATTTTACCCATCATGCATGTGCGCTACCTATCGGATTATGCTATGAACTACTTGGCGCTCGAGCGAAAACGTCCGATGCAGACCTCCGGTTCCAGTCAACACAGCTTTATAAGACTTGTATTTGTTATTATGTTTTCATTAAAATGAATTCTGATAGTGAAGTAGACGCAGTTCTCCGCTCAACTAAGCCGTTGTGGAAGAGCAACAAAATCTGTCCAAATTAATAATTTTAAAGGCCGGTGGCAGAAATATTACAAGAAAAATCTGTGGAGAAACTAATGCCGAGCGTCATAAGAAGGTGTTCCTTTGCTGTGGGTAATTTTTATCACTTTATTTATGACAAGAAGCGTCCAGGAGTTATTATTGCCTTACCATTTATCATTGGGTTTACCACCCACAACTTTGTTTTGCGTCATAATTTGCATAAATCTATTGAACTGCCTAGTGACATTGCATATTCAGAAGGAAAACTCTGACTTAGGAAGCAAAACTTAATGACGCAAAAGAAGTAAAATCATGTATTGAGGATAATGTTGGAGTATTTTATGAGTAGATTGAACAGGGGACTCAACACTGATGTGAAAAAATTAAACAAATCAATATAATATTATATTGTCATATTGCAAAAAGTAAATTTAAAAATGTTTAAATTCACGATAAAAATATTTTGTATAGGCCTACAGTAATAAACATTAATAAATTTTGTTTTTCATACAAAAATTGTTTTTATTATATTTAAGCCAAAATATCCCTGTTAAAATACTATATTATTTGTTAAAAGGGCATATGTCCAGCTAATTTAAGTATCCCTACTAAGGGCATGATTGATTGTATTTCCAAATACCCTTCTCACGCATGTGAGTTAAGTATAGTCTAACTTCTTAATTTGAATGATTAAGAAAATTAATAAACTTAAATGTTTAAGCAGGAAATAGTTTTATGTTTCTCCTGTAAAATTTATCTTTCTGGACTTCTGCCCTTTTAACAAACAGCTATTCAATATAGCTATTTACTTATTTTTATCAAAATGTGGAATTAAATATGGACTTAAAAATGATAAAAAACGACTCTCTACGTTAAATATTAGTACAGTTTAATCAAACTAAACAAAGAATACAATGGACGTAAGTGATAAAAAAAACCAGCTACGTTAAATACTGTATTAGTACAGTTTATCACACTAAACAAAGAATATAATGGACGTACCTCATCTTCCATTGTACTATTTTCTTATGTGAATATTGTTACTTATCAAACCAATAACTACATTGTCAGCAAGCCTACTTTCTTTGTCGGTAGTCTCATCGATTGAAACTAAAATTGGACCATCTTTAATTTCATCTCTATCTTCTGTACTGTCTCATGGTAGATGCCTGGAGCATACGTCTTCCTAATAGTTGACTCATGAGGGATTGTATGTTGAGTATATTTCTCGAAGAATTCCCTGAAGCACTAATTCTTCAGTTTGTAGAGAGGAATGTCAGCAGATTTGAGAGAACGGCAAAGGTCGATGTTAAAGTCGGACCTTACATTCGATATTGTTCATTCTGTTAAAAATAATTGTCTCTGCTTCGAATTTCGTTGTTTGTTAGCCTGATGTTTACTAGTTTGAATATGTTGTTGCACCAGGAACTTTTGTGTAGAACGATAGTGCACACTGACACAAATTACAAAATAGTATTTTATTGTGAGTTGATAAATTATCTTTAAATTCTGAAATGTAACTTCTTAATTTCAAAGTGGTTGAATGTGGTATTTCCGGCACATTTAGGCCTACTGTCTTTATACAGGGTTATTCAAGAGGATTTATCGTCACTTACGGAGCTTATTTCCGAACACATTATGAGCAAAAAATGTCATATAAACATGTGTCCTAATCTAAATATTTTCAGAGTTACACTAATTTGAAGTTGAATAATCTTCGTAGTATCCATGTGGTCGATACATGTGAACATGTAACTTTAGGTTGTACAGAAATAATTTATATTTTCTTTGAAGCTCGAAAACAGAAAGAGAGCGTAAATATATTGGCGTCGGAAGCATAAATTATGTTTGAAGAAATGTCAATTTTTCTCAAAAATTATATTTCAAATTTTCTCACAAATTTTATTTTAAGAAAAACTATTATTGACGATAATAATAATAATAATAATAATAATAATAATAATAATAATAATAATAATAATAATAATAATCTTCTTCTTCAACTTCAGGGAATAGGTCTCAAGGCCTGTTCCGACTTCAAAGGATGACGTCATCTATCCAGCGGGTTCTAGGTCTTCCAACGCTTCTCCTACCAATAGGTTTGTAATTGAGGAGGATTTTAGAAAGTCTATAATATTCCATACGTTGAATGTGTTCGTACCAGTTTTGTTTTTGTGCTTGTACCCGCTCATAAAGATTATATATCTGTAATCTATTGCGCATATCTTCACTTTTTTGTTTATCTAATAATGTGAGGCCTGCAACACTTCGAAGAAATTTCATTTCGCTGCTTTCTAATTTTCTCTTGTTATTTCTGTTTAGTGTCCAATTTTCGCAGCCATAGGTGAGTAATGGGACTGCAAGTGTTTTATAAAATTTTAGTTGTGTTTCAGGTAACGTTTTGTTTTTTAGTGTTCTTATAATTGTTCCACACATAGTTTGAAATCGATGTATTTTTATATCCACGTCTTCTTCTTTTAAGTATGTAATAGTGCAGCCTAAGTATTTGAAAGATGATACCTGTTCTATAATTTCTTTATCTATGACGATTTTAAAGTGTCCCGCGCCGGCATCCTGCCTAGGACTCGCGTTACGGAATGCGCGCTGGTTCGAGTCCTCATGGGGGGAAGAAATTTTCTCATAAAATTTCGGCCAGTGTATTGGACCGGTGCCCACCCAGCATCGTGATGTACTTGGGGAGCTACGATAGGTAGCGAAATCCGGTTGCAAATGCCAGCTTTAACGGCTGGGGGAATCATCGAGCTAAACACACGATACCTCCATTCTGGTTGGATGATCGTCCACCTCTGCTTCGGCATGTGGGCGTGAGGCCAGCAGCCGGCTGGTCGGTCTAGGCCCTTCACGGGCTGTAGCGCCACGGATTATTATTATTATTATTATTATTATTATTATTATTATTATTTTTATTATGACAATTTTAAATCTTAAATGATCTGGTCCCAAAAATGCCATAGGTTTAGTTTTTCTATTAGAAATTTTTAGATTATAATTCATCATACATATTTGTAGTTTGTAGACAGCACGCTGTAGGTCGCTTTCTGACATTATTATTATTATTATTATTATTATTATTATTATTATTATTATTATTATTATTATTATTATTATTTTATTATATTATTATTATCAAGAATGAAAAGCCAGTTCCGGGCTAACAGTGCGTTAATAGCCATGTAATGTCGCAGGCGCCTTACGAAGGTAGCCTAAGTCACAAAACTCAAGAACGTCGACCAATTCACCCAAACGGACTTCACAATGTACTTTAGATCAGAAGGGAATTCATTCCAGCTGCAGGGAGGGCGAAAACTCAAGGCATCGGCAGGTGACTTGGTCCCTCTCTAACTTATCCAAAATGCAACAGATCGCTAGCCCGCTCTTCCGCCTTTCCCTGTGCTGTGGTTTCGCGGGCGAAGCTACACTTGCGCCAAACCGAATTAATTAATGAAATTCAGTTACCACGGAAACCGGTTCCATCCGATACACAACAAGCTCAAGGCCGATATTTCCACAGACCCTTGGTTGTGGGTTATTATTAATTTGAATTAAATTCTATTTTCTTGTGGCTACAAACTCAAGACTCTCGATTTCGATTTTCAATAAGGGAGAGAGTTATTTACTTCTCTACCATGAGAATAGTTTGTCTTGTGTTATTGCATATAGCTAAGTATGCTTTCTTCATGCTAACTGCAGTTTTTATGAAGTCCTGTCATTCCTGAATTTCCAGTGATTAGCATACATCCAACTTCAGTGCGGACAAAACTCGTCCAAAGAATAAAAAGAAGGCACTAGTTTTTAGTTTCGTCAATGTGAATAAAAAAGTAAATCCGTGGCGCTACAGCCCATGAAGGGCCAAGATCGACCAGCCGGCTGCTGGCCTCACGTCCACATGCCGAAGCAAAGGTGGACGATCATCCAACCAGAATGGAGGTATCGTGTGGTTAGCACGATGATCCTCCCAGTCGTTATAGCTGGTTTGCAAAACCGGATTTTCGCTATCTATCGTAGCTCTCCAAGTGCATCACGATGCTGGGTGGGCACCAGTCCCATACACTGGTCAAAATTTCATGAGAAATTTTCTCCCCCATAAGGGCTCGAACCAGCGCGCATTCCGTAACGCGAGTCCTAGGCAGCATGCCTTAGGCCACGACGCCACGGCGCGGGACCGTCAATGTGAATCAAGGTATAAAATATCAACCTATAAATGATAATAAATGCTGTTGTAGAAGTGACAGTGTTTTCAGCTTCTAATCTTAATACGCCAAGTGATGGTGTGTCGAGCTACAAATTTTAAACCCCTCCCATAAGATTTCAAGCATAGAATATCTAGCTCCAAAACTTAATGCTTTATTCTGTGACTCAAGCGATAGTGTATCTAAATATAAATCTAAGGGTGCTATTCATAGACATTTGGTACCCCTCGCTATGAGTGTGCTAAACTAGCCCCGGCTATCGAGTGATTACTTGTACATGATTCATATCATATCATATCATATCATATCATATCATATCATATCATATCATATCATATCATATCATATCATATCATATCATATCGCTAACACTGATTTATGAATACGAAAAACGTTAGTTCGCTGATCATCCACCGGAAGCCCACGCTAAGAATGCCTATGAATATGGCCCTAAATGTCCTTCGCTATGGCTTAAGCTACAGAGTTTCTAGCCACAAATCTTAAAGGTCCAAGCGATTGAGTGTCTAGTTCCAAATCTTAATGCCTTCTACTGTGACTCAAGCAATAGTGTCCAACTACAAATCTTAATGGTTTCCACTATGGCTCAAACTATAGCACCTGGTCACTATATTACAGCACTCTCCTGAGGGTGAAGCGATGGAGTTTCTAGTTCCAAATCTTAATGCCTTCTACTGTGACTCAAGCAATAGTGTCCAACTACAAATCTTAATGGTTTCCACTATGGCTCAAACTATAGCACCTAGTCACTATATTACAGCACTCTCCTGAGGTTTAAGGGATGGAGTTTCTAGTTCCAAATCTTAATATCCTCTGCTGTGACTCAAGAAATAGTGTCCAACTACAAATCTTAATGGTTTCCACTATGGCTCAAACTATAGCGCCTGGTCACTATATTACAGCACTCTCCTGAGGTTTAAGCGATGGAGTTTCTAGTTCCAAATCTTAATGTCCTCTGCTGTGACTCAAGAAATAGTGTCCAACTACAAATCTTAATGGTTTCCACTATGGCTCAAACTATAGCGCCTGGTCACTATATTACAGCACTCTCCTGAGGTTTAAGCGATGGAGTTTCTAGTTCCAAATCTTAATGTCCTCTGCTGTGACTCAAGTAATGGAGTGTCTAGCTCCAAATCTCAATAACTTCCCGTAAGGTTCAAGCAATAGTGTGTCTAGCTCCAAATCGTAATACCCTCTGCTGAGATTCAAGTAATGGACTGTATAGCTGTAACTTTCAGTTCAGTCAGTCCGTCAGTGAAGTAGACAGCTATATCAGTCCATCAATGAAGTCAGTCAATCAATAAATGGAGTCAGCCAGTCAAGCAGATAGCTAAGTCAGTCCGTCATTGAAGAAATGGAGACAATCAGTCAAGCAGACAGCTAATCAAATCAACAATGAAGTCAGTCATTCAATAAATGTAGTCAGTCAGCCAAGCATACAGCCAGCTAAATCAGTCCGTCAATGAAGTCAATCAGTTCGTTATTCAATAAATGGAGTCAATCGAACAAGCAAACGACTGAATCAGTCTATCAATGAAATCAATCAGTCCGTCATTCAATAAATGTAGTCAGTGAGTCAAGCATATAGCTAGCTAAATCAGTTCATCAATGAAGTCAGTCAGTCCGTCAGTTAATAAATGAAGTCAGTCAGTCTGTCAAGGAGACAGGTAAATCAGTTCATCAATATATTCAATCAGTCAATAAATGTAGTCTGTCAGTCAAGCAAACAGCTAGGTAAATCAGTCCATTAATGTAGTTAGTCAGTCAATAAAAATAGTCAGTCAGTCAGTCAATCAGAGAGAAAAATAGTCCATCAATGAAGTCAGGAAAGCAGACAACTGAATCATACATCAATGAAGTCAGTCGGTCCATCAATCAACAAATGGAGTCAGTCAGTCAGTCAAGCAGATAGCTAGCTCCGTCACCCAAGCAGATAAAGAGTTAGGTTAATCAGTCAGTTACTTAACATAACGTCATCCATTTTGTAAATTAGGATAATTACATAGTGATGCCGACCGACAGCAACATCATGACAGTCAGTCAATCAATCAGTCTGTCAGTCACAGAGTTATAACAATTTAGTTAAGCAGTAAAGTCAGATAAACAACAGTCAACAAAGCGTAAGGTGAGTCAGACAACAGTCAGTCAGTTAATCAAAAAGTAAATCGATTAAGCAATCAATGAGTCACTTAGTTCAGCAGTAAAGATCAGATACAAATCAATCAAGCAGTCTGTCAGTCACAGAGTTATAACAATTTGGTTAAGCAGTAAGGTCAGATAAACATAAGTCAACAAAGCGTAAGGTGAGTCAGACAGCAGTCAGTCAGTTAATCAAAAAGTAAATCGATTAAGCAATCAATGAGTCACTTAGTTCAGCAGTGAAGATCAGATACAAATCAATCAAGCAGTCTGTCAGTCACAGAGTTATAACAATTTAGTTATGCAGTAAGGTCAGATAAATATCAGTCAACAAAGCGTAAGGTGAGTCAGACAACAGTGAGTCAGTTAATCAAAAAGTAAATCGATTAAGCAATCAATGAGTCACTTAGTTCAGCAATAAAGATCAGATACAAATCAATCAAGCAGTCAATCAGGTGTGACAATATACTGACTGACGTAATGAGTGAGTCAGTCAATCTGCCAATCTTAGATTAGTCAACATTCAGTGAGAAAATTTAATATATAATTCTTAGAATACAAAAATGACTAATATCGTCAATCGCAATGGAAAGACTACACGGTTATAACTAACAGACAAGAGAGAGCCGTCTGTAAAACAAATTGTGGTCCCAAGCTTTTAAAATAATTGTGTACTACTGAAACTTTCTAGAGTTGCAGATCCTCAGTGAAATTGCCAAAGTTGCTAGCACTTTTTCTATCGGAAAATTTTCTGTGGATAAGCAAGCTATTTTAACGCATTACACAAACCTACAATTTAAAGCTTCTAAGGAATAAAATGATCAGGTGTAAAGGCAAAATGTACTTGTGATAATAATGGAACAATTTCTTCCTACTTTCTTTGCACTCATTAACTATTTATATCTGAACAATGCTAAGGTGATAGTAACGTAATTCAACAACTGTCACAAATCCAGGTAATCTGTCTTGGAGTTCAGATGACCTCTTAATGTTCTTTCTCTTTTCTTCCATTAAACAATTTCACTGGAGAACAAATTTAAACCTTGTTTCTGTCCTTTAGATGAAACTATGTAATTTCAACTAAATGAGAAGTGCTGAGTTCATTTCTGAAAACCAAAATTTTCTAACACATACTATTATTATGGTACACGCACTTTATTTACACAAATTTGTTACACTAGCACATAAAGCAACCTTTGTTTGGCAAAAATTCACAAATTAAAATATCTTTTTTTTTATATTTTACGTTTCTGAAATCTCTCTGATGAGTGACCAGCAATATTCAGCCAGCATACTTCATTCCACCTTCCACTGAAGCGCTTTTCGAAGGTAGATATTTCTTTATGAAATCTCTCCCCGTGTTCATCACTTACAGCACCAAGGTTTTTTTTTTTTTGGAAAGAAGTCCAGGTGGCTGTCAAGAAAGTGTACTTTCAGTGACATGTTGCATCCCATAAGGTGAAAATAGTGCAACAATTCACTAACATTAAATAATTTCTTATTTTGGAGAAACAGTATGTGCTGGACAACAGTGGCGTATACTGGTTAAAGGGTTTGGGCTACCACTGACCCTATTATTACACAAAATATATTTTAAAATCCCTATAATAAAATTCCTTACATATTTATGTGAATTCCAGACGTCTTGATTGGGACGACAATACGTTGATGACTTCGTCATTGAAATTACAGTTGGGCTACTTGCAAAGTTTCTGTAGAAATGACTTTTCAATGGACATCAGTGCCAAGCCGGATAAACGTTCTTGTGTATGAGTTGATATACAGTAGGATTTTATTCTCTTCAACACAGAAAATGTTCTTTCTACCGATGCTGACTTAGCTGGTATTGTCACAATTAATGTTGCCAATTTAAGGACTTCCGGAATAACTTGGTTCAGCTGGTTTTCATATATGGCAGATAATATTTCATGGATAGGTTTGTTCGAAAAATCAAAGACTTCTGCTGAATATATTACACTTAATTCGTTTTTCTAACGTATTTGATCAAAGTGATTGTTATAGGACTGAAATAATCTGTTTAGTGCCTCATTCGGGAAGTTTTCTCTATAAGCAGAAAAGTTTTGAGAATCTAGAAGATGTGTGAACTGAAGCTTTCCATAATCAGAAAATCTGTCAGTAATTTCCATGTGCATACGATCTAGTATGCTGTAGTACAGCTGCCTGTATTTCAATTCATCATCTCCTTTTCTTCGCTTTAATGGTGGTTCCATTGTATTGGCTGAAGAATTTTCATTTTCCATATTACTCCATATGGACGGAAACCCACTACGTCTGAACTCGGATATAGTATTTTTTTTAACTTTGATACCTCTTGCAAGTATTGCAAGTAGTATGCTATGTCTAGACTTTTTGTCTGAAGAATATTGTAGAGCACATCTGTATGTGCGAACACTCTAGCATAGACTTCAAGAAGAAATATATTCTGAAACTGTGTGAAAAAATTCTAATATCCTTGAGCCTGCACAATTACAGCATCATCCCAGTTTTCTTCAGAGTCATTACAAATGATATTTTTAAAGAAAGCAGTCCGTTTTTCTCTGTATTCCTTTACTGTATTTACAAGCCGAGATGTAAAATTCAATCTAGTTGGTGCTACTTTTGGGAGTTTCTTGTTCATAAATTCCTTGAGTTTTCTGATCTTTTAGGAGATGATGAGAAAAATGCAGCTAAACCCGACAGTGTTTTGAAAAAAATGCGGCATTCTGGAATGGATGAAGTAGTTTGTTGCAAAACTAAATTGAGAACATGGCTGTAACAATGGACAAATAGTGCTTGAGGATACTTTTCTTGAACTTTTGTTTTCAAGCCATTAATATTTCCCGCCATAACTGAAGCACCATCGTATGTCTGTGCAATTAACTTATTGCCGACATTGTATTCTGCTGTAACACCTTCCACATGCTGAAACAAAGCAGCAGCAGTTTTGTCCGAACTGACATTTGTGAATCCTATAAACCGTTCTTGAACATTGGCAGTACTGTCGACGTATCTTAAAACAGTGGACAATTGACTCTGATTAGAGCAGTAACTTGTTTCATCAACAACAATGGCCACAACAGGTTTTATTTTCTTTATCATAACCCCACTTATAGCAAATATTAAGTCATTCTGAATTGCGGGAGAAGTACCACGAAATACTGTTGAACTCTCAAGATGATTGGCCAGTAAATGGTCAAATTCACTTAAGGAACCTAAATATTCAATATAATTTCCTATATTGTCTGACTTCACACTCTCGTTATGACCCCGAAAAGCCAATTCTTGTTTTCCTAGAAAGCAGACTGCGTTAGTAAGACGCAGTAAAATCTCCCGATTTTTTTTTTCACAAGAGCATTGTGTTGGTTGATGTGAGAGCTTTTTGCTTATCTAGCTGTGAATCAATTCTTGTCTTTCCAAAGTTTGCAAAGTTCATGCTACTACAAATATGAGCTTTTGATTTGTCGTATTCTAGGACTGCCGTTCGAAGGGAGTTCATATTAGAAAACCCCTCTTTTGACCACACATTAGTTTCGCGGCTAAATAACAAACATGGCCAGCAAAATAGTTTAGACAGTTTAGAACTACCACACAACCAATTCCACTTACCATATGATGTTGAAGTGAAATGGCGTGTGTACTCACGCTGTTTTTCTTTTACGTCCATGGACAAATTTAACTCAGGAGTTGGTCTTTCCATTTTCACAATTTCAACTTTCTCGTTGTTATGTACGACGGTTAAAAGGCACTTTTAATAAACCTTTTATTACACAGTCATTTTCAACACAAACCTCTCCAGAAACTTGTTCTGCCATATTTTTCACAATATCACTTAATTGGGAAATTAAAAACTTAATAATTCACAATTAATATAACTCTTAGACACTCGAACAAATCACAGATTTAAAATAATGCACTGCAAGAACACAATCACATTCAGAGCTAGCGTACTAAGCGTATTGTTGCTTCGCGCCTGCGAAGAAACCGATCACGAGAGCGGCAACTCACGGCCTACACTGCACGATAGAAACAGTAGGGAGCGGGGGGGACGGGCAGTTGTGCGAAGGACAGCGTGCGCGAAACGGTCACAGGCTACCTCACGTAGCAAGCGGTTTCTCCAGCGATGCCGCCTTGACAACTTGTTTCTTTTCGAGAGCAGAGAGCGCATATAAATCTAAAAATTACTTTAATTTTAATTACTATGGTAAAACTAATAATACAAAATTATTACATTATGTTATATTATAAACTTTTTCTTTTGTAATTTCCTTGGGCTACCGCCGGTAGCCCCGGTAGTCCGCAAAATACGCCCCTGCTGGACAAAAACTAACTGCAGATTCGTTTTTGCGACTACAAAATACATAGAATACACGCATCTTTATAAAAGGACAAATTTTATGTTGTACAGTGTTTTAAATTACGAATTTGAAGGTTTATATCCAGCATCAACATTTATTTTTATCATAACGTATGAGAAGTCACTTTACTAAAATTCGTGCAACAATTTACATAGTGATAAATTTAATTTTCCAGCTGTGGTTTAAGTACAGGCTAAGACGTGAAGCTATAACATTCCTTTAAAGCCTCGTTCGTGGGTTCTAACACTGTATAGGATATGGAAGATTTTGCGTTGAGAATATAAGTGTTGCCTTAGATGGAAAACTTGTAATGTTGGTGATCCATGTAACAAGAGTCTCATCACTTATGCACAACTTAAGGTCGAAAACAAAAGCAGTTAGGCGTGCTTTGGCCTATTGCGTTCTCAATATGCGGTGACTGACCTGAATCCAACGCTGACAGCTGGATCATTCTACTTTAGCCACTGAAAGAGTCAGACCCCATCCACAGATGAGTAGCTTGTTAATCCCCAGGGCCCAGAACTCCAAGCTTTATCTGTATCAGCATCGGGAACCCGCACTACTTCCAACAATTCAACCCAGTCTATTTTGCTATTGCAAATTATGGATAATATGAGAGAGATGGAGTTTGTTGGTGGAATGATACAGGAAAACGGAAGTACCACGAGAAAAATCCTCTGAAACGCCACTTTTTTCCACCACAAATGTCATGGAAACTTGATTGGACATGAGACCTGGGCCGTCTGGATGGAAGACCAGCACGCCAAATACGCGGCTAACCTGTTGTTATCTCAGGTAATGACTTCGCTATACTTGTTTTTTTTTTTAAAGATGGTGCATGACAGGAGCGTTGCGATCGGAAAAACAACTGAATGTCACATAGCGTGGTAGGCCTGTTGCTATGGTAACAACGGTTGAGTTGCCAAACGTACCGTTTCCACGTGGCAAGTGCTTAATAGCTCTCTTGACGATATTTATTTTGCACACAATGTTAGCATTGGTACGTTTCGTGTTTGACTCTCTGTCGATTTCTGTATTGTTCTCTTGCCTTCGCGTCAATTGTCAATGAATGTTTTAACGTCAGTCAATTACTAGCTTCCATCAGCTGGCAGCATGGTAGTCCATATTGGCAACATAGCACTGCAGTTCCAAGTTCGGCCGCTTAACTGTCATGTCCAACGAGTTAGAAATAGCTCGTTGGTCATGTCCCATCTTTAAAAAAAACAAGTAGGCCTATAGTGTACCTACAGAGTTTGAGCCGCATAAGATAAACTCGTAACAATATTAGGCCTGCTAGTAACTAGTATTTTTTTTTTCGAATACTTAACGACTCTGTGCGAACTACTAGGTTATTTAGAGTCTATGGAATTGGTGATAGCGAGATGGTATTTGGTGAGATGAGGCCGAGGATTCGCCATGTGATTATTTGACATTAGGCTTACAGTTGAGGAAAATCTAGGAAGACACACAACCAGGTAACCAGCGCAAACGCATTCAAGCAGCAGCTTCGGATCAGCAGGCAAACACGTCTATCGTCTGAGCTAGGGCGGTAGCAGCTTCGGGAGTAATATAATTCGTACAATTTCCTCGTTTTCAATTCTGTGACTTCTTTGAACGCCGACTTAACAGATTTACTACTTCATACCGAACAATTTCTGACCACCCCCATTCACATGCTGCACAGTTGCCACATTCCTAGTGATCTTCAACGGCTCAATAACTGCTATTTCTGTTTATTCAAATATGTGGAAACTCACCCTCCACGCGGAGATGAAGGGAAGATGTCAAATTTCCAAACGAGGGTTTTGATTGGTTGTTAACACACGAAAACAATTATTCTGTCGCAGTAAGAAAGACATCTAGGATAACAAATTAGTAGAGGACAGTAAAGAGTCAGTCGGCAAAGTCTTTTCTGTGAAAATGCACTCGAGAAAAATGTAACGAACTATACAGCTTAAAAATAAGAGTATACAATAAAAAGACTGTATGTGAGTTTAAAAACACAATTCCACCTCAATATTTTCATAGTAAAAAGTGAGTCACTGAAAGTTTAGACCTATTCTCTGTTTGTCCTGCAGGCAATATTAACTGAATAAGACTTTGTCTAACAGATCACCTGCTTTATTGTAACATTTACGTAGTAATTTCTTTTGTTTCTATTGAATTTTCCGCAACTGAGTTGCGTGCGCCTTATCGTTAGATTAGCGCCACCGTTTCATTGAATTGTTGAAATCGCAAATAAATAACGAAGCTCATTTTCATAATACAAACCTCACGTTGTCTCTGTACTGCCTCTTTGTTTCTATGCCTGCCTTGCAGATTCACATATATGAAAGCTTTATTAATATTCCAAGCGTATAATTGATTGCGGTTTCTGAAGGCGATTGTTCTCCGTTCCAACGTCCAACCTACTCAAAGTTGTTTTCTTTCCATTTATATCCAATTTATAGGCATATGCCCCGCTCATTTAATTACCTTTGCCTTTTTGTTTATTTAACGACGTTGTGTCTACTGCTTCATCTCTCACCCTGGAGGAATTACATGAACCATAAACCAAAGCTTTTTCTTTTTTGAAGACTACCTGCACGTCTGTCAAACAGTTCTGTTTTACTATTTAGGTCTAACCAAAAGTCGATATTTTATAGTTTAACGTAATCCTATTCAGAAGTTGGAAGATGATATAAGAACATTAATAAAAGTTGTTTAATGATATCGGAATAGTCTATACCAGAGCCACCGAAACTACGCCCACCACGATCGTTTCAGTGGGCCGCCATAATCTGAATACTGTATTAATTCGTTAATTTTAAACAACTTTATAAAGTTCAATTTCCAACAGCATAATATATTTTGAGCATGACTCGAAAGTTTGAAGGCTGTAACCGTTACTTCCTGAACATGATGATTATGTATACCAGAAACTTACCGTATGCGATCTGTGACTGGAGTTTGGGGATTATCAGACGTTGCAAGACCACCCCCATCCCAAGGCAGGCCGGTCAATCATCACAGGAAGATCATTCATCCCTTACTTTCCGTTATCCACCAACTCTACAACTTCCATTGTCATTCTTCATCAGCGCTCCACCGTGGTGTCAGGTTTTACTTAAGTGCAAAATGTTTTCGAAATGACGCAAAGTCGATAGTGAGTGTAGAAAGTATAACGAATCTTGGCTCGGTAATTATTTTATGAAAGAGCATGAAAACACAGTGATTTGTGTTATTTGAAACGATATCATAGTTGTAATGAAGGAATATAATATTAAAAGACATTACCAGACAAAATACTCATTATTTCGATAAATTCAAGAGAAACGAACATAAAAAACCAATCTCGGCGTTTAATCTCAATAAATGTTTGTGAGCAAACATTTTCGAAAATGAAAATTCGGAAATCATGATTAAGATCAAGCTTACATGACGAGCATCTACAAGACGTGTTACTTCTGAGCACCACAGAACAGAGCCCGGATATTGCCAATTTATTGTCTTCAAAACATCAGTTCCACACTTCTCACTAGGTGAGTAATTATGCATGTCCATTTATGTAAGTATTTTTCAAAATTAGGTAATCCAAATTTTATTTAATTAATTAATTTATTTAATTATAGCTTTTTTGCCTTAATGTTAACAAAAAATTACACATGCGTTTTTTAAATATTAAGTACGCTGTAATATGGCCCGAAGTCAATCACTAGAGTAATTATTATTGGGCCCTCATGATAGAAAGTTTGGGCGCCCCTGGTCTATATCAGAAGATGCGTTACTGTATTTCACTTGAAGAGTAAAGGGAAACAAAAATCAGGATCCACCTAAAGTGAGAAATGGGATATTACTACCAATAGATAACTATAGGGGAACAACTTAGTAAACTCCGTTGGTCTGCGCATGCGTCAATCTTAAAGAGTTACACAATATACTATTCACTTTCTCCTTCCTAATTGTCAGGCAATAACGGAAGAAGGCGTTACTTACGTAGATTTTCAATGAAGCAGAATATTTTCGTATTTTATATACTTGATAACCAAAAAAAGTAGTAGTCAGATACTAATAAGGAAAAAAGCATGTTGAAGAGTATGTTTGCAGATTTTTAAGATATTTAAGCCACTGCAATATAACAAATGTAAGACTTCTTAATTGAGGTTTGTTTTGTACTACTGTAGTGAGGGAAAATATGTTTTTGAAGTAGAAAACTCTATCAGCGATAAACTTTTTTTCATGAAGAGATAAGTGGGCAGTTGCAGTGTATGAAATGGTCTGAATAGATTCTACTTTGTGTTGAAAAAACCTCAGTTTAACAGAATGAGTCAACAAGATATCATCACTTATTAAGTTTATGTCTGACTGTTCGCGGTCCGGCAAGTAGCGCGTACTTAAACATTATTTATCTTCAAAACTCAACCATGCTTCAAAAATAAGTATTTATTGTTTTAATAGGTTTCAATTACTTAAAGGGACGGACTAAAATATTTAGTCAGTTGTCTCCAGTCTTTTCAATTGAATTTTTGTAACAAAATAAGCATTTGCAAATAAATCCGATGTCTAACAATTACTATACTGCTTTACTGCTCTTGTCGTTGTGGCGATGAAGAAATTTAAAAAGCTTTATCAATCAGCGATTTGAGATGAGGAAAATAATTTGATTTCAGGAAAGCGATAGGGGTTTCTAAAAACCCTGTATTGCGAATGTGAAAGTGTCTAGTGCATACAGAGGTAACTTCTTTTAGGTACATGCGGTCAAATCGTTGACACTCGCCATTTAATTTCTACGCTCGGGAGGATTTCAAATTTGCACTCATTAGTTTAACAAAACAGGTGCGCTCCTTCCTCTGCAGCAATTGCTTTCACAAGATATTTTCTGCGCAATATACGAGAAAGAATGTGCAGACTGTTTTAATGGAACTTGACCGAAAATCCGTAGACCATTTAGCCGGTCCTTCATTTGTAACTCGGCTACATCACCGTCTTTCACGTTTCCTTTGTCCGTACAAATGTTATTTGGTAACGCCTATTATGCTACTGTATGCTGTTTTACTGTAAATTAGACTCGAAATTCTATCTAAAGTACAAAAACATAAACGCTACCCAAGTCTTTAACAAAACTCATTGTACTACGGAACTTATTACTCTAACAGGCTGTGCATTAAGTCACAACATATTTGCTGTAGAATATATTTCTTTAATGTTGTAGGCTGTAACTAGAGATTGAAAGTGGTTTTGTTCTGAATCTTTGCCAGCAAAAAATGAATGACATAATGGTGATCTAGATTGCAGACATTGACGGAAGGACATAGAAATAATTCAACACACTATCTTGGCTTGGGTTTACCAGAAACGTATTTCTATAACATATGAATAGTCTTTATTAAACACAAATAAGTATAAATTTCAGTCATATTTTATTTGTTCTGGGGATCTGGCTCGGAACCTCGCAGAGTGAGGATGATTGTGGAATATGGTAGAATGGTAGTAATAGTGAGGGGAAACAGGAGAACCCCAAGAAAACTCCTCGCTTCTGCTTTGTCCATCAAAAATTTCTTTGTAACTCAGACTGGGGTAGAACCCGGATCGCCACGGTGCAAGGCAGAGAGGCCAACCACTCCGCTATAGGCTAAATGGAACAGATTTTTTACACTTGGGCTTACTTTGGTATAGTCTATAGTGTACTTATATATGCCATGATTTTTCTAGTCCTACAGTTGGCCTGAGTAGAATTCGTGAATCCGATACTGACGAGGTGGGCCATCCCTCATCAGTCCTCACAGAGCCAGGTCCAATCCCTAGACAAGTATCTGATAAGCTCCAGGGCCCGCAGCCCAAAGCCCTTCCTATATAAGCAATGGAAACCCGTTCTACTCCCAAGACTGCACCCCAGCTACTTTTAATTATCAAAAGTGATATAGAGTGTTAGTTGGGAGGCCGGAGGGAATAAGACCTTTGGAGAGGCCGAGACGTAAATGGGAGGATAATATTAAAATGGATTTGAGGGAGGTGGGATACGATGATAGAGACTGGATTAATCTTGCTCAGGATAGGGACCGATGGCGGGCTTATGTGAGGGCGGCAATGAACCTCCGGGTTCCTTAAAAGCCATAAGTAAGTAAGTTAATGGATTCGATTTGTTTAATATTTTGTAAAAGTGAAAATGCATTATAGATCTGTAAGTTCCCAATTACTTTAATATGAAAGGAAAAAAACTATTTACTTTCGAATCCGTTACAATACATAACGGGAAAAATACAACTTGTTTCTTGTATTAAACTGAAAAGTGATTCACTTATTACACAGTTCCTCTTAAATAAATTAAGTGCATGCTTCTTCCGTGTTTATTTTTATTATAATTATTAGAGACTTATTAAAAGGGCTGAAAAAGTGAACGGACGCTACTGCCATCACCTGATTCCTTCCTCCCAAACTCCTGCTGCACAGTTGATATCTATGGGATAGAACTGAGCTAGCGAGCAAACTGTGCCTGCACCATAGTGCACCGAGATGACGACTCCTGATCTAGAACAATCGTTAGTTATGTACGATTCCATGTAGGCTACAGAGATTTCTACTCTGGCTTACTCCAGGTACAAAAATGCACGAAATTGGCTTGGGATTTAAGTATAGAACAGAGAGCTCCAAACTGAGGGCACTGGCCTACGCGAAACAAGTAAACCGACAGGAAGGGATGGTTAGGGATGGGGGTAGTTCTCGCCCTTTTCTCAGAAGTATCCCTAATATTTTTGGATTCATGTGTTTTGTTTGTAAACCGATGATATTTTCAAAATTTATTAAGTAATTCATCATCATCATGCTAGCACTACAGTCCAAAATGGACCTTGGCTTCTCTCACAAAGCTCTCCACTTCACTCTGTTTCCAGCTACAGTCCTCCTCCATGCTTAGAACGTCTCGCAATACGTCATCCATCCACCGCTTCTTCGGTATCCATCCCAATTCTGAGTACTTCATTTGCTATTTCGTTCATTTTACCTGCTTAGAGCATAGTTCGAACATTCCACATAGCTAGCACAATATTATTAAGTAATTATAAATAGTTTAAGAACAAAATAAAAGCAAAACTCAAGTACAATTTAGTAATAGAATAGCATAACTGGTGCTGAAATATGAGGCAGAGATTATTGGTACCATAATAAGTGGTGGAGTGAGTGATAAAATATGTATTTCCTGACGTAAGCAGATAAAATATCTAATTCAATGGTCGTAAAATGCAGACTTAATGGTCATTTTTTAAATCGAGAAAAATATTGAGTTGTAAACAGAATGATAAATATTTGAGGGATGGTCAAGGCAAATGGATGAAAAAATATACTTCGAGGAAATCGAAACGGATCAATAGGTTCATCACAATGAATATTACAATAATTATTATGACGACAATCATAATAATAACTACAACGATCATTATTATAATGACGACGATGATGAGAACAATGGTGATCACGATAATCATTATCATGCTAATAATAATAATAATAATAATAATAATAATAATAATAATAATAATAATAATAATGATCAGAATGATTATGATAATTCATGATAATGTTTATAATGATTATGATGATGATGAGAATGATTATAATGGCCATGATAATAATTATGATTATAGCCAGTCATTGTTATCAAATGATATCATGATGATAATGATTTACGTCAATAAAAATAGGTAAACTGAGATCCTTTCCAATAACTAGACATTTATGTTTTCTAATATTATAATAAAGAAGGTAAGATACACAG